>NC_077232.1:188499168-188831668 GCF_027887165.1 Monodelphis domestica | reverse complement strand
AATCAGCTCATTTCTAACCTTCTGTAAATGAAGGAAAAATAAGCTCTGTGGTATACAAAAGAGAGAGATGAAACCTGCCCTAGCAATATTATAATTTACAGGGGCACCTCTAAAAGCCAGGGAAATAGGTCACCTTTGATGACTCTCTGGAAAGTGAAACAGCATGATATTTTATCAAGCTGACTGTTCATGAGAACAGAAACACTTCTTGTTAGAAGGGAGGGCTCAGTAATCAGCCTGGGAAAACTTGAGTCCCCATCAGGTTTTTTTAAGTGACATTTTCACAAGAAACAACTATAGTCATACCATAATATTTCCAAAAGTTGACCAATTCTGTCAGACACCAAAGCTCATCCTGCTTTCCTACCTCCTTTTTCTCCCCCATTCTCTCTCTCTCTCTCTCTCTCTCTCTCTCTCTCTCTCTCTCTCTCTCTCTCTCTCTCTCTCTCTCTCTGTCTGTCTGTCTCCTCTCTGTCTCTCCCCCCCACGCCCCTCTTTCTGGCAAAGTAATTTCAGGCAGTTAGAAAAATGCTAAAATAATTGTAGCTAATGTCAAGTAGCAGGAATAGCTGTAAAGAAAGAAAATCCTATCCTTCTGGAGACAACTTTACTTGCCCAGCCTAATGCACAAGGACAATAACCATCACATCCTACTCAAATATCAACTCCAATGGGAACAGTACAAATGATGATTACAACTGAGCAATGTTAACTTCTATCTGCTATTAGTGTAACCTCACAAATGAAAAGGAAAAAAAAAAAGCCACAAGAGACTGATAAACAGAAGAGGAGGAAAATGCCCAAGAAGAGGGAGAATAAGAGCATCTTCCAGCCCCAACCACCTCAACACTCCACATATCAGCCCCCCCAGACTTCTAGAGAATGGAACTTTAGAGCAAAAATTCTTGACCTTTCTTGTGTCATGTACAAAATAAAATTACTCAAAAAATCAATAATATTGAAATATAGTTATCAATTTTTTAATTGTAGATTCTAGGTTAGGAACCCCTTACTTTACAGGGTAACTTGGTGGCACAGTAGATAGAGCACTAGGTCTGAAGTCAGGAAGACCCAGGTTCAAATCAACTTTGAACTAGCTAGGTGACTGTGGGTAAGTCACTTAACCCTGTTTGCCTCAGTTTCTTCATTTTTCAAATGAGCTGGAGAAGGAAATGGGAAATATCTCCAGCATCTTTGCCAAGAAATCCAAAATAAAATCATGAAGGGATGGACACAACTGAAATGCCTGAACAAAACTAGAGACTTGAGCACCAAATCAGCATTGGTTACTATATTTGGAGGATGAGCCATTTAAAACTGAACTTAATTTCAAATGCCATAATTCACAATCTCCTAATCTCCCCCTTTGGTGGAAATTACTTAGAATTAGGAAATCCCTGCTATCTGTTTTTTTCTCATGCCTACATAAAAAGAAGAAGACAAGGGATTTACATAAGAATACATTATATCTAATTCAATTCTATCTTAAAATCTCATTACAAGTTGCTACGTTTTTATTCTACTTCTCAATTATACTTTTGAAACATCTTCCTTTCCTCGGGAATTCACAAAAGAGGGAAATCCTGAAATCTGACCCAGGATAATCCTTTCTACATTCTGACAACAGTCAAGTCATTCACTTGAAAACTTCCCAGGAAAAGAATTTCCACCAATTTACCTATCTGTTTTCAGAAATCATTTCAGGTTTTTTAAGAGATAAATTTTTTAAATAAGTGGAAACGAACACTTTTATGTGTAAAGTTCCAATAAAAGCAAACTAATTAAATGAAATGGATGATGAGTATAAGAAAGGTTGTTTTTTTTTTTTTTAAACGTGGGCTCTGTTGAAACAAACATATGGTAACACCTTGTGTAACCACCCACAGAATCCATTTCTGCAATCAGGTATTACTTAATAAAAGAGAACAGATGACTTGAAGTCATGAGTATATATTAAATTATGTAACATCTTCCATAATCTCTTTTTAATTTATCAACAATGATCTTTCTTAAGATATGTTTTTAAGAATTTGAAGGAACTTGGGAAGACCTGTATGAACAGGGTCACATAGTCAGGGAGAAGCAAAAGAACAATACCCACAATCATATAAAGGGAAACAACATGAAAGGTCACCAGACCAGATGAATGCAGTGACCCATCCTGCCTAGGGACATATAGCCTCCATGCTCCCTTTAGCAAAGAGTTGGCAGATCACAAATAAAAATGAGGCTGCTTTATCCTGTACAACTGCATTTCTTTGTTATAAGAGAAGGTTCAGAGGGTAGAAAATAATGAAGTGTTTGGAAAGGGGCAAAAAAATATTTTTTCCCAAAGAGTCTTCCACAAAAAAAAGTTTCCATAGAGGATGAGAATTTGTCTAAAAAAGACACAACACACAAACAACCCCCCCCCCCAAAAAAAAGTCAGGGCATTCCTAATCATCCCATCCTTTGGCTTAAGGTCTCTTTTAAAACCTTGGCATTGGCATTTATCAGACAAATGGCTTTCCCCATTTGAGGATTAAATTTTCACTTCTCATTGATTCTCTTTGCTCACCCCAGCCTAAAGTAGCAGCACCTATAAATAAAGCTGTCTAAACAAAGTTCACTCATTTTACATATTCACTTTTAGTGATTGCATTAGGTGGAAAGTTGCGGACTGAACAAGGTTTTTCTTCTGTAATGTTTTACAAAAAGGGGAAGTTGGTCAAACTCCTTTTAAAGGGAAATTCTCTCTGATGTATGCATGGAAGAGAGGGTTCTTTCCCATCCTCACATCACATTTTAGATGTATTTTACATACATATATATGCATGAATATATGGTATTTCCTCTCCTTGTTTCTATTTATACCTACTTATTTGAGCTATGTAAAAAACCATTCTGAACATTTCCATCTATTGTGGAGGACACTCACCAATGCTACTAGGTCCAATGTCATTTCCCCACAGGCAAAAATAAGATAATATTAATCCTGAAAGAGTCCGGAAATTACCAGTTACACAGAGCAGCATGGGATGACTAACATGATGGGTTCCTTTTCCTTAATCCCTGGGATTCAATTCTTCTAAGCTTAGAATGGAAAAGGAAGTTACCAACAGGAACAGCACAATGAATTAAAAGCCAGATGTCAGCTACTACGTACATCTTCAGCTAATAAATCACTGTGCGTGCTGTCTTTTAAAAGCTTCAAAATCCACCCTATTTTTCTGTTCACTCTCCATTTCCACTTCCTAGGAGGCTCAGACAGTCATTTTTTTCCCCATAAGAAGGAATTTTATTACTATCTGAAACATTAGAGACACGTTATAACTTTTCTCAAATAACAAGTTGGATACAATATAATTGAGAAACTTGGTTTCAAGGAGGAGAGGAGAGAAACAACAAAGATGAGAGATCTCTTCAAAGCAGAAAGAAAAGAGAAGGCAGGCTGACCAGACTGGTACATGAGGTAGGAAGAAGATGAATAGAAAAAAAATTTGGTTTCATAAAAATTACACATAAGTGGCTCCCTTCTATTTCCACCTTATCCTTATCCACCTGAATTTCTACTGGTATTCAATCTATCTCTATCAATGAATTTATCTAATTGCTATGTTAGATACACTAAGGTGTTGGGTTTTTTCCCTTAAAAACTAGAGGTTTAAAATTCTTCATATTTACTGCTAGTGGAGCTATGAACTGGTACAACCGTTCTGGAAAAAAATCTGGAACCATGCTCCAAAAGGCATTACAGTATACAGATCTTTTGACCCAGCAATACCACGACTAAGACTATACCACAAAACGATCAAAAAGGAGGAAGAGGACACATATACAAATACGTAAATATTTATAGTAGCTCTTTTTGCAAAAAACCAAGGGGATGCCATCATTTGGGGAATGGATGAAGGTAAGGATATTATGGAAATTATGAAAGGGATGGATTTAGAGATTTTTTGGAATTGATTCAGGATTGAGGGGAAAGAATCAGAAGAATAACTTATAAATGAACAACACTGTAAAGACAACCAACTAGGAGAGACTTAAGAGCTCTGATGAATGCAATGACAAACAAAGATTCCAGAGGATCCATGATGAATGGACACATGCTACTCCCACCTCCTGACAAGTGATATATTCAAAGGGACAGACGGAAACAAATGTATGTTTGTTACAGAGGTTTTGTTTTTCTAATTCTTGTTTTCCAATTTCCAAGAAAGGGTGAAAGGTAGACAAAGATCAACTATCATTTAAAAAATAAATAAAATCATTGCTATTTTTAAAAATAAGATTACAAACAAATTAATAACTAATTAATATTTGATAATCAAATTAATTCATTCAACAAATATATATTAACTGTATAATATGTGCCAGAAACAACATAGAGATTTTTTTTAATCAATTCTGCCTTCAAGGAGCTGATATTCTTTTGAAAGTAAATAACAAACACATTTGAGTAAATGGGAATAACAGCATTTCTACAGAACTTTAATGTTTACAGAATGATTTACAAATATGATCTTATTTAATTCTTACAACTCCCCTGGGAAGCAGGTGCTGTTATTATCCCCATTTTACATAAGAGATAGAGACAGAGATTATGAGTTTCCCAGGGTCACATGGTAAATATCTCAGGTCAGATCTGAACTCAGGTCTTCCTGACTCCCTGCCTAATACCCTCTCTACTACCTGAGCTACCTACTTGCCTCAAGAAAAGCATCAAATTACTCAGTTAATTATGTTAATTAATTCATGCTTACTACCTCCATGAGCCTCAGTTTTCTTCTCTGCAAAATAAGCAGATTTCTCTACAGTCTTAAAACCCTACCAACTTTACACTAACTCTGAGCTTATGAATATATTTGCACAAAAACAAACAGAATAAAGGAGATATCATCTTTATAAAACAGATTCACAAAATAACATTAAAAATGACATGTCACTATTGAAAACTGCTCATAGGAAATAGTAATGACATCTAGGCCTATTTAATAATATTTCAAATTTATCTTTAAAGAGGTACTGAGCACATAGACAACATTTCCTTGCAGGAATGAAGTTTACTTGCTAAGTTCCTTGGGAAAAGGAACTCCATATGCACATGAACTAATTATTCTGTCAGTAATGTCTGTAATATCAGTAATCACTTGAGAAGAGATTATCATTAAACAGGAGGGAAGGAGGTTGTGTTGGTTTGTTGCTGCTGAAAACAAAACTATTAATAGTTAAGAGAAAGACAAAAACTAGAAGAAGGGAAGGTAAGAAACAGGAATTATGAAAACTTTCTCTTCCTTTGGTTTCTGGACAAGATAAAAATATACTTTGAATTACAATACAAGAAGAAACGTTTGGAACACTAAAAGCCAATATTCTGGATAAAGCACTAAGATGTACACAATAAACCCTAAAGATTTAAAATCTTCACAATTTAAATTGTCTTAATTTAAAAATTAAACTTTATTAATTTATTAAGAATTAATTTATTAAATTCCAGGGGTTTTTATTTTAAAAGCCTAAGGCTGTCAAAATAAAGCAAAAGTAATGGATGGATTCCTAGAAATACTCAAAAAACAAAGTGATGTGATATAGTTTCACCAGTGACCACACTTAATTTGGAAGAACACAGGGAACAAGTCCTTTCTAATCTCAGAGCACCTAATTGTAAGATGACTTGAATACAGTAGGTATTTCTTTGTTTTTTAAAACTTCTCAAATTCTGACACGGAATATTCATGCAAAAAAAATTTATTGTAGAAAAAAATAAGAAACAGGCATTGATTACTTGCACAAACATGAGATAAATAGATGTCACACATTTTTAGTAGGTAAGATGAAAAATAAGATTTTGGACCCCCCCAAAAAAGCCAACTTTTTGACCAGTCAACTGGATTAATCTTCACATTGGCTCAATTCACACTTAACGTGTGTCTGACAAATTTTTAAAACACAAAATAAGGTACTGTTCATCCACTAATACAATTTCTCTCCCTACTGAATTACTTGGGCCATGTGTATTTTCTGGAAGGCCAGGGCTCTTCAGAACCTAAGGCAGTGATGCGTACCCTTTTGAGCTTGGTGTGTCAAAATTCGCCAAAAAAAAAGCATAACTCAAGTGGCATGTCACTTTGAGAAAAAAAACATAATTTCGTGATATTTATAGCCTAAATAACAAAAAATGTATAATTGTAATATATAACTGTATTTAATAAACCAAAAACTAATTATTTAACTTACCTGCTTAATGACTTCTTTGTTCATCTGTCAGTCAGTTTCTTTTGTTGGTCTTGATATTTTTTAACTTGTGTGGGTTGCCATGAATTCAGATAAGTGAGAGGGAGGGGAATTCTTTAACTAGCCTGCTTTTTAGTGATGTTTTTGTTGCTGAATTTCATTGGCTAAATATTCAATTAAAGGTTGATATTTTGTACACTTCAAGCCCAAGCAAGCACTACTAACTTCACCTATCAATCTGTTTCTTTTGTTGGTTTTGATATTATTTAACACTGAAAACAAAGTCTCACAAAAGTATGGAGAGGGAAAAATTGTGAGTAAAGCCATTGCTATATTTTTCAGGGTGCTAAAAGTATCTGGTAATCAGTTCCAGGCACTCCTCCATTGCATGTGGGCTGGAGCCGGTTGATCCTGGAGTGCCCCAAGACCCACCCACCAGCCTGCCGGCTCCACACTCCTCCTCCCTGCGCCCGCCCCAGAAGCCCCACACAACCCAGCTGTATGGGCAGCTTGCTGCTTGCCCCTCCCCTACTGTGTGGGCCAGAGCATGGCCATAGCCCCAGGCACCTCCCTGGGCCTGAGGTAAACTGAGCCCGCATGTGGCCATGTCATCAAAAATAGCTATGCATGTCAGTGCTGACACGTGTGTCATAGGTTCACCCTACCTTTTGGTCATACATGGGTTTAGAAAAGCTTTTTCTCTAATGTATTTCCTTTGATTCATTCAGAAGACACATCTGCCAGGCTAAAGAGGAATTCTGAGGTGTACTTCACAGTGGGCCCACTTTACAGAAAAGTAATCTAAGACTTGAAAGAGCTTAAGTGTTTGTCCAGGGTCATGGTATCAATAAGTAGTAGAATTTCTAGGGAATTCTAATGCAACAAACAAGTAAATTTGAAAAAAGTAACTAGTAGATCTTCCAACTTGAAGTTTACAGGTCTTTCTTTCAAGTGTCTAGAAAGCATGAGACATTATGTAGCTATCAACATGGAAAACTACGCCAAGTAAACAATCTCCTAAATTAGAGGGACGGTCCAAAGAAAAACAATAATGTCTATTTGGATCTGCAGTTACCTCCCATGGAATACTCTAAAACAACAAGTTTAACCATATTTTATAGTAATTAAAAAAATATACGGAGCCTTTGTTATACTCATTCTACATCCAGAGCACAGCCTCAGGTCCAAGGGGATATACAAATGATATCAGACCAAGACCCTGACCCAGGGAGCAAACCAAGAACAGCTAGTGATCTGAAAGGTAAGTCTTTGAGTAAATTCTATAAGGATTCTATAAATCTAGAGGGGGGAGGGGGAGTAATGGCTCTTGAGTCAGAAGAACCTGTTTCCAACTTAAGCTCTGATTACCAACTGACCCTGATTATTCTGCTTTTCTTAGACTTAGTAGTTTCCTTTCCATAAAATGAGGTGATAATATTTGCACTGTGTACCTCAAGGGACTAAGACAAAATGAGACTCCTGTAAAGAGAGCAAAGAAAAAGAACAGACTCCTATCTACAAAAATATTTATAGCAGTTCTTTCTGTAGCTACTACTGGAGCTAGTACATCAATAATAATGATAATGACAGCATTTATCTAATACTTTTAAGATTTGTAAGGCTACATACACATACACACAGAGTGAACTAGTGGGAATTAACTGAAGGGAATGGCTAACAATTTTTATAAATGTAATAAAACATTTCTGTGCCCTAAGAAAAAAGGGAGAGGTTTATAAAAATTTGGGAAGAGTTGTATAAACCAATGTAGAATAAAGAAAAAAAAAACAAAGAGAATCTCAAATTAACGACACAAATAACTGAAAAATTTCTGAAAGAACTAGAAGCAACTATGATTCCAGAGGACCAATGAAGAAGCAAGCCTGACCAGCTCCTCTTAGGAGGTGATACACTCAACATGCAGAACAATGCACATTTTTGGATAGGAACAATACAGGGATTTGTTTTGCTTGAGTCAGTATACTTATTACAAAGGTCCTGTTTCTTTTTTTAATGGGAGAGAGAAAAAATAAAGGCAATTCCTTGGTTGTGGTCTCAACTCTTGCCTTTCGATTGGCCACATGTCAAGCAGGTCAAAGAGACAGGAACTGTTATAGAACCAGAGGATCATCAACGGGAAGGGGCAAATGAAATCTCAAAGGCCAGCTAGTCCCAGGCCAGACCTTCATTTTTTACACTTGAGGACACTGAGGCCCACAGAAGAAGCAGTAAGTCAGTCAGGGTCACATAGCAATGAGACAAAAGTTGTGATTTGAATTCTCATCCTCCGGCTCCACTCACTGTTATCACAATGATCTCTAAGATTCCCTACCCCAAGACAATGAGATTCTACAGCTGACCACAAGCTGAGCTTGAATAGACAGCAGAAGCGGTCTGGACAAAAGCCAATGGCCGTCCTGGTTTATATCAAGTGGAAAAGGGCAATGGATGGTCAGGATGCAGACTTCTCAGTCGACATCTGTCGCCCCTGAAGAGATGGGCACATTTTTTAAGGGGAGGCCAGCAATGAAAGTTATTTCAAAGTGCTACCAAGGTAATTAAGGAGAGACTAGATAGATGCTGTGATCAAAAGCTCAAGGGTGAAAAATACTAGCAGAAAGTTCCCCAACCATTTAATGAGTGGTTTCCTTTTCTTTTTAATAAAGTCGTTCTTTTTTTTAATTTTGTTTTTAATTTTTTCCCATGATTACATGATTCATGTTGTCTCCCTCTAATTCCACTAGGTTATACATACATATGTGTATATATACACACACACACATATAAATGGTTTTCTAAAAATTTCCTTGAAACCTTAAAATTACTAAGGAGGAGGGGCAGAGTCAAATGAAATTATAAGAGAAAGTTCATGAGCACCCAGTAGCTTAGATATTTCCCTGGAAGAGTCACATTTACTAGTTAGAGAACTATAGGAGAGAAGTTTAAGAGGTGACCCCACTGTTGTGTAGGATTTTTATCAGAATTGGTCCAAACAAACAGAAAAAGGGAACAGGTGACACTTCGGGCGAACAGAAAAAGGAAAAAAAAAAGAGAATTCAGATGTTCTTGACCTCCAGGGAGCAAAAACACTTGAACGACTTACCAAGGAAAATTGGGGGCTCTTTGACTCTGAAAAGTCAAATCTGTTCTGGATGGCTAAAGGAAAGGGCCAAACTTTCCTTTTGAGGTTCCCTGCCAGCCCTGGGATTTTTGAAAATTTGGTCTCATTTTTGCCACATTCAGGTGAAAACAATTAGTAGAACAAATAAAAGAATCATTGAAGAGAAACTCAAATGTTCATCTTCTCTTTACTCCCATTTTAGAGAGGGGGAACCCCTAAAACAACAGACTTGCAATTTGGAAGCAAAGAGAGCACTAAGGCCCAGCTACACTGAGTCCCAAACAAGTAGTATCATAGTATTCCTCAATCTCTTGTTTTTATTAGAACTCCAATTACCATTCATTTAACAAATAATAATTTATCATGACTTCTTCCACAGATGGGACATGGACAAGTAAAGGCAGAAAGGTGGAATGATTAGCAAGTATTAAAAGAAATGGTTATCCCAGTCTGACTCATATAAATTGTTCATGTAGAATAATATTTGGCAGTAAGGTTAGAAGGATATTTGGTCTAAAGGCCTTGAATGCCAGAATAAAGTACTTTATTTCCTTTCCTGGATAGCAGCAATCAATCACATTGATTCAAGAGAAGTAGGCTATTACAAAACATAAAATGCTGTCCATAGCAACACTGTTCTCAGTTTTTGGCTTAAGTCTCATCTTTAAATAACTACAAATAACCTTCTAAACAATTATTATGACCTTCCTCCTCCTCTCCTCTATTTCAGTCAGGTTACCTTGTATATTTCTAAAACTTTAATTCCTCTTTTACTATGATTTCCCATTTTTTCTCATCTCCACAGTTCTTTGCGTCATCATTTCAATTTTTTCTCACCAATTTCAAATGAACTAGTTCCCCTCAAAACTCTCCCTTCTGGTACTAAAATAGCTTTCCCTTTTCAATTTGTATCCTCCCTTTTTACACACACCATAAAATGAACTTCCTGAAATTACAGGAAATGAAGACAGATCTTAATGATTTTCAGAGCTTCCATCAATAGAAAAGCTCCCCAAATTCAAGCAGTTTTAAGAAACATAGTTCCTCAAAATGAGGCTTAAAATTAGCTTCTAGCTAAGTTGTCCCAAACTAGTAATGGGCCTTTCTATGAGTCATTCAAAACATTTAAACTTCTCTAAAGTTCAGTTTCTTTATCACTTAAAGGAAAGGATAGGAAACCAGAAATGTGGTATGGCAAAAAAAAAAACAAAAAACCACAGGCTTTGTCATTTGAGGGCCAGGGTTCAAATCCTACCTCTAATCTTGCCTATGGGAGCTGTTCTTTATAAGAAAATGAGAGAGGTGGAATAGATAGATGAGGTACATTCCAGATATAAATCTATGATCCTTTGACTCTTTAGGCCCCTTCCAAATTTGGAATTCTAGGACTATAAAGAACCTTCCTATGATGATTTGACTACTACCGTCCTAGAATTTACAGATTACTAGTAAGTTTAATACTCATATCAATTTTGGGTCCAAGATGTTGAGTTAGAATTTCAGAAATCACCCGGTCCAAACCACTCCATTCCCAGAGAAGAAAACTAAGGATTGGGAGTCATGGAAGAAAAGTCACATGATGTGAATCTAGGTACTCAGATTCCAAAGCTCAGATTCTGGAGTGATCTTTCCACTCTCCTATATCCCACACAAAATGGGGCATTGAAGGGGAATTAGATAGGGAGGAGGGAAATGCTTAAAAATGTCCAGACAAAACCCAAAAAAAGCTGACAAATTTAAGAAAAGGTACAAAATGCAAAATGGGCAAACTAAAGGTCCAGAAAACAAGTAAAAAATATACCTTTCATATCCTCATTCTCTTTATAACTAAATTCAATTGGTATACAGCACTGATATGCAGCATTCGATAGAGAAAAGAAGACAAACTCTCATGAAATGACATATAAATCATGACAGGGCAGTCAGGCGCTACAGTAGTTAGAGTACCAGGTTAAGAGCCATCAAGACTCATCTTTCTGAGTTCAAATCTACCCTTAGAAACTTATTCATTGCATAACCCTGGGCAAATCACTTAACCCAGTTTGCCTCAGTTTCCTCATCTATGAAATGAGCCAGGAGTCAAATCAGTCCAATATCTTTGCCAAGAAAACCCCAAATGAGGTCACAAAGAGTCGGACACAACTGAAAATAAGTGAACTGAACTGAACAACAAAACCTGACAAATTTTTCTCTCAGCTAACATTTCCATACAGTCAGAGAAATCAAAAACAAACAAACAAAAAAAACCTACTATAAAAGACTTGTAAGCCTCCCAGTACCTGAATAAAATGGAACTCAAAGACCTTCAAGGGTCTAAACCTATGATGCTATGATCTTAATAAGAGCTGTTAATTGGGGCCTGAATCCTAGAGACTCTCGTACCTCACACTGTCAAAACTATCCCTGCACTTGCTTCTTAGAGACATGAAACATTCTGTAGCAAATGCCAAGTTGGGTAATAATTTTTACCATATATAAGAAATACCCAAATCTATCTTTTAAAATAATAAAGGGGGAAAAAATAAAGAAATCAAAATCAGAAGTAGCAGAACTTAAGAACTCTAAATCGTTATTTTTGCTTGCTTACTATATTTAATTCACTGGCTTTGCCTTCTTTAAAACTAATGCTGTAGGTAAGATTTTGTGCCTTTTCTGTTTGTGCTCATGGTGCTTTTGGTTAAAAAAAAAGTTATTATTAAACATTTTAGAAATTTCCTATTCGCAGCAGGAACTTCCCTAATTTCTCCTTGCCTCTCTAGAACATGATACATTTTTCCCTCAGGGTTACATTCTCTCAATAGATTTTCTGCAGAGCACAGGGGTATTCCCCAACTAATGAAGATCACAAACCCTGCACACAATGAGAGAGATTGTGTTGCTACAGCCAGACAAACGTCAGTATTCGGCGAAGCTGAAGAGGAGCCTTTCTATATTTAAAACAAGCTTGTCCTAGAACAAATCTGTTAATAAGCCTGTACTAAAAGCTTTTCTAGTTTGGTAGGGTCTGCCAGAGCTTGTATCCTGCTAGCCAAGACACTGAGAGCTCCGAATTCCATCAAATGCCACAAGGAGGTTTCAGAATAATCTACTTTACCAAAGCCAGTGTTGTTTAGATGGGGCAGGATGGAAGGGAAAGGGAATGGAGGGGAAGGGGGAAAGGAAGGATCTGCTTTCTATCTCAGCTTTATGAGTTACTCTGGGCCAACTCCACCTTTCCTTTAGCTACTGTGTTATAATAAACCCTAATTTCTTAAGCCCAAATCTGTGAAAGTGAATAGGGAAAAAAAATGCTTTTTCACCTTTATTTTCCCTGACCTCTAACTGAAATTTAACAATTCCTTCAAATTATTTGAAAACATTCTGAGCAGGGCTCCAGAGGCTTTCACAGGCATCATCAGGGGTCTGGAGCCCAAGAACCCTAGACTGATGGACTAAAGCTCATTGTCAGCATCTTGAGTATGTTCTGTAAGAGGCAGGGCTGCACCACTGTTAAGAGAGCTGGCTTTCCAGGCTGGAGACCCTGAATTCAAGTGCTATTTCCAATCTATATACAGGCATCCTAGGCAACTCTCCAAGACTCTTAAAGTCATAGAGAAGGGGCTGACTGAGCACTCAGTACACTGATGAAATGGTGGTCAGGCAATAGTAGTCCACATCTCTGTCCCTATGGCATGACCACTGAGGACACTGAATTCTTTTGGCTTCCCTTCCCCCTCAGGTCTCACCCACTTGCATCACAGCTACAGTTTCCTCCCACTCAACCCTGAATTACTTTCTACCTTGCTTTCTCCTTCTTCCATTCCTAAAATAGCATGCCTCTCTTAAGGCGTTGGGCATCCTCCCTTTATAAACAAGGCACAAAATAAACTTCCTGAAATCACCGCTGTGTTTATTTCTCCCTTCCCCCTTTCCTCCGTTTCTCACCCCAAGTCCTATGGCTGCGACACCTCGTACCATGGAAAATACTCCCCTGGAAATGTCTAGAAAAATTCAACATGTCTATCGCAAAGCCCCGCAGAGAAGCCGAAGCATCTAAGGGGAAACAATCAAACCCACTGCCATAATGACGGTGAGAGCGAGGAGATTTCCAACACTGGCTCATCCAACCCCAGCTGAGCACCTGCACCCCAGCTTCCAACCTCGCTATCGGAGAGGAAGGCTCCAAAGACTTTCCCACTCCAGGTGAGCCCAGGCCCACTTGTAATTCCATCTCTGCAGGGCCTGAGAGAGGGGCAGGAAAGTCGGGGGACTCGCCTCTGGGAGGCCTCCAAAAAGAGATGTGCAGTGGTCACCTCACTATGGCAGAGCCCCTGGAAAAGGTGAGCCACACACGGATGACTAAGGCTGCCACTACAATGGCGAAGGAAAGAAAGCCAAAAAAGAATGACTAACAGGTGTGAATGACTCAAGAGGGGAGCCACAGGAAAGGAGCCAGAAGCAGAGGAGGCCACAACAGAGCACTGAGACTTCCATCGAGTAAACTAACCCTGTATCCATTCGCTCTACAAATGACTGATTAGGTGAAGAGAAGCAGGACTTTATTTTAGATCACTCTTGCCCTTGCCTGGCCTTAATTTAATTGTTCTTCCATGTCTTGAGTCATTCATAACATTTTTTTTAAGAGGAAAAAGTAGTGAGCTGTGAGAAATATCCCTTTGGTTGTCCCAACCTATTCGTTTAGCTTTGTATTATTTGTGCTGAAAGATCCTGCAAATTAGACATCATTTAAGGAGTGGAAAAATGAAGCATAGAAATAGTTATGTGTATTTAAGGAGAGGTCAATAGTGTTTATTTCCTTGTTTATGTGATCAGAAATGGGATGAATTCCAAATATAAGTCACAGTTATTTTAAAAACTCTAGTTAATTTAAGAATTACTATGGATGCTGACGTCCACTTCTTCATAGGAAAGAATCAACAAGGTTATTAAAAAAGTTGAGTTAAAAAATTTTCATTCAAGAGAAAAGCAGGAGGGAATGTGGTCATAGGATGATGTGACTTTCTTTTGCCAAGAGCCAAAGGGCTATCCCTCATGGGGAGCGGTGAAGAATTGAAGATTTCTCATGTTAGCCCTCAGACAGAATGAAGGAAGAAGAGATCCCCTCTAGGGACAGAGGCCTTTCTCCCAAATACAGATGATATTATGCCAGATGAATGGAGACCCAGAATCACTGACAGGGAAGGAACCAGATTTCAAGTGGGAATAAAGAGAACTGTCTGAAAATGAGAGCTGTCCAAAACTAGGGGCTGCGGAGCCTTGGGCTTCCCAGGGATCTTACAGCCCCATCTTTGGTTGGGCAGGAAGCCCGTGAATGGCAGAGGGGCTGAGCCTCTGCAGGGAAGCACGCATCAGGGTACGACAGGGCTCACACACCCAGGGAGCTGGCAGGAGACAAAAGATACAAGCACCAATGACAACAAAAGGGAGACGGCTCTGCGGTCCCAAGAGAACTCTGGTCAGGAGAGAGGAGAGAGACAAGGTGTGAGGCCAGCAGGAAACCTTTTACTGGAACCTCGCTTTAAAGAATGAGTAGGAGTTGGAAGAGCAGAACTAAGAGGAAACACTAACAAAAGCAGACCCAGAAACATGGAGGGCTGCCCAGGGAGAAGTTACTATGAAGGGAAATACAGAGACAGGAAAGGTAAAGGAGTCTTAGATGCCTGGCAGAGTTTACATTATTTTAGAGTTCAAGGAGAACCCTGAAATGTTCTCAAGATAGGTAAGACAGGCACATCATCTATAAGTAAGAGCATTGGAAAGACCTTACTCAGGGCAGGTAGGTGGCTCAGTGGACTGAGATCCAGGCCTGGGGACAGGAGATCCTGGGTTCAAGTCTTTTCCCACACACTTTCTAGCTGTGTGACCCTGAGCAAGTCATTTAAACCCCATTGTCTAGCCCCTACTGCTCTTCTGCCTCAGAACTAATACTGGTATTAATTCTAAGAAGGAAAATAGGAGAGAAAAGAAAAGACAAGACCTTATTCTCAGCTAACCATCTCTTTCCTTTGGACTCCTACTGAGGGATTCCTTTAGTGAGCACATCCCTTCTCAATGACTCCTTTCATAAGGGTACTCACATGATCAAAGGACAAATTCTTCCGTGGTCCCGTAATCCTCATAAGAACTGGTCCTCAATCCACAGATTTTTGAAAAAGCAAAGCAATGTAGAATGGCCATCATCCAGACTAGGATCTGCAGTCCCAGTTTATACATCCCAGACTGAAGAGCTAGGAAGGTGCTGAGGAGGCCACCAGGTAAACGTTCTCAGGAAGGCCGGAAGGTGAGCAGAGAAGAGAATGAGGAAGCTCAGGCCTCCGCTATCACCCCCAGGACTGGGGACAAATCCCTCACTGGGCGCTGACAGGCACAAAGACCTGGACCCACAGAGAGGCGAGTGGAATGGAGGACATCTGGGACACTGGACAGCACTTTAAACAGTCCTAACTGCATATACATATTTTTTTACACCAAAACTCTCCCAGTGACTCTATATCACAGAATGCTAGCAACTACTGAGGATGAAAAGGTGTAGTGATGTGAATTTCAAAACTACTCAACCCTGTTCAAACCATTCTTTAGAGGATGGGATTTGGCTATTTCCTGATCAATAACAATGGAGATACTTGGAATGACAGAATCAGGTCTTGGAAATGACAATCTCCACCCTACTCAAGGTAACAGGATTTAGGAAAGGCTGCAGCAAAACTCAAGATTTAATTATTTGAGAATATGACCTTCAACAGACATGTGCAAAGGGGACAGACCTCTGGGCGGTCCTGGGTGAAGCTAGAGCCACCATTGGCACAGGTGAGACACAGGAAGTGAGGTAGAGGAGAGCTGAGGAGGCTGGGGGTTCCTGTGTGGAGGGAGAGTGTGGTGGTTGGAGCCTGGTGCTTTGGAATGGAGGCCCTCAGACTGTTTCTCCATTTTGGTCTGATCTCTTTTCTTTGCCTTGGCTATCCAAGGCCTTGGGCCTTGGGTCTTTGGCCCAGCCTAAGCAGAGTGGGTATTTAAGCCCTATTCCCTTCTCTCCTCTCCTCTCCTCTCTCTCTCTTCTCTCTCTCTCTCTCTCTCTCTCTCTCTCTCTCTCTCTCTTCTCTCTCTCTCTCTCTCTCTAATACCTTTCTTCCTCCTGTTAGTAATTAAAAACTCCATAACAGGTTGACTGCTGACTTGAGTTTTCATTTAGGAATTACATAGCTGAATTCCTTGGCGACCTTAAATTAATATATAATCAGTCTTTTAATGTGATTTCCATATCACAGTGACCTCAAGGGCAATGAAAAGAACACAGGATAGGCATAAGCAAGCGATCCTGTCGTACCAAAAATGACCTGTATGGAGCCCTTTAAGAGTGTGCGATAGGAAGTGACAAAAAAGGGTGTAATCAGAGGAGCACAGGAAGACACACATGAACTGAAGCAAAGCAATGAGAGCAGAAGCAGGACAACAACTGATACAACTAGGATAATATTTACTCTAACAGATAGTGTTTTATATATATATATATATATATATATATATATATACATCAAGAGTAATGTATATAGTATAGCATAAAGGAAAA
Source organism: Monodelphis domestica (assembly GCF_027887165.1). Classification (NCBI taxonomy): domain Eukaryota; kingdom Metazoa; phylum Chordata; class Mammalia; order Didelphimorphia; family Didelphidae; genus Monodelphis; species Monodelphis domestica. Next base: position 188,814,764 of record NC_077232.1, on the reverse strand, counting down.
AACCCTTTGAAAGGCATAAGGACTCCAACCAATGCCATTGTCAATCTTGACTCCACAAGACTTAAGAGGAAGCATGCCTTCCCATCAATTGACAGACAAGTAAATGGACTTTAGGAGTAGAAACCTACATATGCTCCCAGACATGGCCATTGTGCAAATTCACTGCTTTTGATTTTACTTGGCAAAGGGTTTATGGAGGGAAGAAAGTGAAGGGTCAGGGACGGTATTTCAAGATAAAAGAGCATCACCAACACATTTTAAAATGCAAAGAAAGTGAACAAAGTCAAGGAGGTCAGAGTTAGTGCTACCATATTAAATTTAACACATGAATAAAACAAGTATTTGACATTTCAAAAACAATGCTGTTTTCTAGATCCTACACACTACCTGATGCATATTATAGAATTATCTCCTGTGGCTTGATTTTTTTTTTTACCATATATAGAAATGTTCACGTTGGTCAACATCTATCAAATTCATATTTCGGGTTTAAAAAATGGCATGATGCAGAAAATGTGTCCCTAGAAAAGGGGGCAGGACGGTCATCTGGTGAGTGCAAAGGTAAGTGTCAGGCCAGAGGTGCACAATGCCCATGGAATGCCCAAAGATCCAAAGGATAGCTTCTAGCATGCTGGGTAGAACCCTATTCCCTGAGGTGATAGGGCACAGCATCCGATCTGGGCCAATGAAGACAGTAATGATCAGTGAGATCAAAACTCTACTGAGGGACTCAATGGAAAGCCACTGAAGGATTCTACCCAAGATGTGACACTAGAAACAGAATTCAAACAGCAGTAAATGGGTAGACTGAAAGAGACAAATGGGAGGTGGGAGGCCAAAACAAACAGATACTGCCTTAGATGGAGGTCGCGTGGCACAAGCACTGACGCTGACCCTGGGATTATGATGATGATAGAATCATTTAAATTCTGTGAGCTTCGGTTTATTTTTGAGGTCTCAAGCACAGGAGCATAGATTGGGAGCTGGAAGGGACCTTAGAGTTGCTATGCCTTTTATGGATGAGGAAACAGGTCCACAAAGATCAAAAACCATAAATGTCTGAAGCAGACAGGAACCAAATACATCTGATTCCAAGGCCAGTTCACTTTTGTTCAGTTGTTCCAATCCTGTGAACCCATCTGCACTTCTTTTTTTTTTTTAAAGATACTAGTGTTTGACATTGCCTTTTCCAGCTCATTTTGCAGAGGAAACTGAGCCAAATATAGTAAAGTGACTCACCTAGGGTCACACAGCTAGTAAGTGTCAAAGGCAAGATTTGAACTCAGATCTTCCTCACTCCAGGCCCAGAGCTCTAACCACCGAGCCAGCTATTTCCTCAACTCACTACACCAGGTCATTATAAGACAGAGCAGTATGAAGAGTCCCTCTCCAAGGTCCCAGAGCCAGTCTGTGTCCGACCAGGACATGAAGGCAGACCCTCCAAACTCCAAGGCCAGTCTTTATCCAGCATCTACCACCAGATCGCTGCATCTCCTCTGGGGAAGGTCAGAGTGGGGTAAAGGGACCTCAGCCCTGAGGAGCAGCCGCCACTGAAGGCCGTCTGGCTTAGGGGCCTGCCTCAAGCCCAAAAAGCTAAGTGAGTGGCTCAGGATCATGCGGACACCACGCACCAAAGATGGAACTCCAGTTCTTTTCCTTCCGCTTTGCCCTCACAGAGTCATTGCTAGGACCCGAGCATGAACAAATGGGAATGTGACTATAGAAAAGTTTGTGCTGTAAACAACAGCACGTTTAATTATGGTGGAATTATTAGGCAAAATTCAATAAAACAAGTATCTGTGAAAAGCAGCTTTTCCTCTGGATGTACTGGTTACATGAGCATCCTAAAATTACGTTTTCCTTGTTTCTGGCACTATTTTTTCATCTAAACAGCAAGTACTTTTCATTTCTGATAGAATATATATTGTTGAGGACAGGAATTGCTTTGGTTTTTTTGTTTGTTTGTTACATTAACATACCCAGTTAACTCCCTTCCTCCTCCTTCCTCTCCCCCATTAGAGAGAGCATTATTTGATTAAATAAAAAAGATATGTTCATATAAAAATGCCTTATTTAATTCTATTTCTCACTTCTTTCTCTGGAAATAGAGTCATATAGAAGCCTTTCTTCAAACTATTTTTCTGTTGCTGTATACAACACTCTCTTGGTACTGCTCATTCCATTTTTCCTAACTTCACATAGGAACCACTTTGTTTTTATTGTTTCTTTCTGTTCTCAGTACCTAAGCACAATAGACAGTCCAGGTAAGGAACCTTCTCTACAACATATAAGCCTTAGAGAACCACCAGGCCCACACAGAGGATGGTCAGGGGGAACATGGCCTGTCATCACACAGGCAGCACCAAGCCTGGAGCTTCCAAACTTCAAAGTTTAGCTCTTCATCACGAATGCCAAAAACCTTCCCAAAGCAGGCTCTACATCATTCAATTAATCAATGTTTATTAAGCACCTTCTCGGGGCTAAGAGCTGGATGAGGGTACAGAAAGGGCAAAAGACAGTCCCTGTTCTCAAGGAGCTTATCTGGGCATAACCTTTGTGCAAAAACTAGACCGAAGAATGAATCTAAAAGAGGAATCCTGACAAGATACTCTAGAGAAGTCTTGAGGAGAGCAGGAGGAAAGGGGAAGAGGCAGGAGGAAGTGGAAGAATTCAGAGAAGGAGGAAGAGGGCCCCGAGCTGGTTTCTAGAAAAAGGATTCATGATGGCATGGAGACTTGCAGAAAACTGGAGGCATTTAATATAAGTGGGGTGCATAGAATGTCAGACTTGGCTGGTGTTAAGTTTCACAGAATTGGCTTTTCCCTTTTTTTTATTCTTTGTGATCAGTCAGGTCCAAAAGAGGCAGAGGGAAGTGCACAGAGAAATGATGGTAGTATAATAACAAAACTATCCATAAGAATTTTTTTTAATGGAAGCAATATGATGTAGTGAAAGGAGCACTGGTATTTGGAATCAAGAAGCCTGGGTTCAAATGTCTGTGTGCCCTTGGAGAAATTGCTTATCATCAATAAAAGGACTGGACTAGACACTAAGGTTCTCTCCAGGTCTGAAGTGATGAGCCTAAGTGGTTAAATGCCAAAGAGTCCACTATAGGGTTTATTAAAGAACCTGAAAAACTTATATTTATGATGACAACAGCTATTGAGAACAAACAACCTCTATGCAAAAAATAAACCATTTACCTGTTAAGGAGATCAGTCATAAAAGACTCCAGATCCCCAACCAAAACTCTATTTATAACTAAATCCGTGGTCTTGGGATCAGAGACAGAGCTGGAAAAAACCTTAGCAGCTGCCTCATTCAACCGACCCTCATTCTACAGGTGAGAAAACTGAACCCCAATAAGGTTAGCACACCAAGGTCACACAGGTAAGTGAGCTTCAGGGGGGTAATAAACTCAAATAGAAAACAGTCTATGATCTTCCATAATGCTCTAAATTAGACACACAGTTAAGCAACTGCTACAATATATTAAAGAGGCCTAAATTGTGTCAAATTCCATCCCTTTTTCAAACCCAAAGTTAGCCTATACTAACTCAATGAATAGGCTAAAAGAGAAAGTTTGCCTTGCCCCTTTCACACACTTAATTTATAAAGTTTGTTTATCACCAGAAGTCACTTTTATTTTCAAGAGGAACATTAACAAATGAGTAAAAATTCAGATGAAACTAAGCTCTCCTTGTTTTCCGTTTTCAAAAGTCTTCATTCTGACATTTCCCTAAAAAGGAGGTTAGAAAAGCAGCTGATCTTCAAGGCCAGGGAAAACCCCTGACTTCCAAAAGCCCATTTTGGGAATGGTCACTCGTATTTGCAGGAATCTTTCTCTCAAGGCCACCAAGATTAAATCGTGGCCTTTTGGACTACAGTTCTTTCCCCTGGATCTAAGAGACTTAGCAGAACTACTGGAATTCCTTGTTTGATTCTATGTCTTTCTGGCCAAAGGGAGTTATTCATTAACAAGGTCTGACCCAAAGCTGTGTTTGTTTATAATGCCAATGAGAACTGCTCCTTCACTTGTAAGAAAATCAAAAAGCACCTTTCTGAATTACAGGAGAGAAAATGGACACATTTGATTTACTTTCAAACTCTTCTACCTGCCGTGGTCAGAGAAATAAGTGGGCAGTGAGAACTAAGAGAGAACCTTTAAAACTCAAAAGCGGGCCCTAATTTCTTCCTACTCCACCCTTTGCCTATTTAATTCCATATCTGTCTTTTTTTTTTATTCACCTGTTCAAAGCAATCTTATCTAAAAAGCAATAACAGTGTAGAAAACATCCCTTTCAAAACAAGTGAAAAACCCCAAGAAAAAAAGCACCTAAAAGAACCAGGACACCATCCAAAATCTACAGGGTCTCATTCATTCAATGAGTATTTATTAAGTGTTTACTGCATACCTAGCAATAAATATATCCCCAAAAAGGCAAAAAGCAGTCCCTGCCCTCCAGGATCTTACATTTAACAGGAGAGAAGATATCCAAAAAGTCTCTTGCCACAGCCACCATTTGCATCCCCAAAAAGGAAGATGAATAGGGAGGAATAGTTTAGGATTTTCTGGTCACTATTAGGGAGTCACTGGGGAAAAAATACATAATCATAGTATTTTAGAGGTGGAAGATACCATTAAATTCACTTAGCCCACAGGGGTCTTATTTACAAGATTAAGGAACTACTGAGCATTGCTTTGTTGATTTCCATAGCAGTTCTTCACTTGGCCCTCCACCACCCCACTTCTCCTGAGCCCCTGCTGGATTTCAAAGCACATAAACATCAGGGAAATTTAACAGGAAAAGCTGATGACAAATCTAAGCAACAGAATTAATAGCCAACCTCTAACCAATGCTAGGAAGAGATCTTGAAATATACACACATAATCAAAATGCCGGCATTTTTAAAAGTGACCCATACTGTATATTATTTTTAAGTTTCAAAAGATGATACATTATGGACTATCCTAAATAGGGAGAGGAAATTAGAACAAGGCAAAGGTGGTAAGGAAGGAGACATAGGGTAAATGCAGGAAGCTGCAGCAGGCCTATAGAGAAGCATGGACCTTTTCTGACCAATGAACTCAAATATGAGTCTCTAAGAATGAAATACTTAGACGCTGATCACAGAAAAAGTTTCAACTGCAGCAACTAAATAGGTTGGGGACTCAACCAGTACACATATGTCTTAGTGGGATAAAATGCTAAACTTAGGGATTGAAAAGACTCAAGTTCAAATCCTACCTCAGATTCATACTGTGAACCCTGAACAAATTATCTATGACTTAAGTTTCCTAAATGTAAAATGAAGGAATTGGACTTGGTGACCCTGAGGTTCCTTCTAGCCCTGACTTTATGATTTTATGATCTTTGGATATTCTTGGAATTGTGTAGCTTTCCCACTTTTCCTAATGGCAAGTGTCAGTCTCCAATAACAATCCTGTACTTAAAACGCAAAGCCATTGTACAACTGATAGAAACAGCATTTGAAATCCCTCCACAGACTTTATGTCCAAACAAGGAAGAGAAAGGGTCAGAGAAAATAAATTGGACGATTTTTTGATTGTATAAGATTGAAACACTTTTACACAAACAAAATTGACATAATCAGAAGGCAAAAAGTTAACTGGGAAAGTGTTTTTAGAGTAAGTTTCTTCTTTATAAAGAATTGATTCAAATCCAACCTATGTTTACAGATCTATGAAAAAATGCTAGTAATTAAGAGAAATGTAAATTAAAGAAGGGCAGCTAGAAGCCTCAGCAGACAGAGTGCAGGGTCTGGAGTCAGGAAGACCTGTGTTCAAATTTGCTCTCAGACACAATCCACTGGAGAAGGACATGACAAACAACTTCAGTAGCTTTGCTAAGAAAACCCCAATGGAAAATAGGGTCCACAGGGTTATGAACCCTGTGGACCTTTTTTTTTTTTCAAAAACCCTTTCCTTCCATCTTGGAGTCAATACTGTGTATTGGCTCCACAGGCACACAAAAATATTTAAAATGGCTCCTTTGGTAATGGCAAAGAACCAGAAAACCAGGGCCCCTCCCTATTTGAAAAATGGCTTCACAAGGAATGGCACGATGTACACTATCTTTTGTATTAATTTATGTATGGTTTTATTATGGGGTTTTGGTTTACAGGAGTCTTCTCTTACAACAATAACCAATATGGAAGCAAGTTTTGCATGATAATACATGTATAACCCAGATCAAATTGATTACCATCTCCAAGAAGGAAGAGGAAAGAGAGGGAGACAGTTTGGATCTTGTCATTTCAGATAATTTGTTGGAAACTGTCATTTCTTAAAATTGGGAAAATAAAGTATCATTAAATTTTTTTAATGTGGTAGGAGAATATAAAAAATATTATGCCATAATAAATGAGCAAGTGGCAGGTTCCAAAGTAATCTGAGAAGACCTATATGAATATGTGCATATATGGTGGGGAAGGGGAGTGCTATAATTATTTTTCTTAGAGATAATCTCCAGGGATAGATTATATTTCTATATAATAGATATAGGGTATAGATGTATAGTCATCATTTTCTAGTCACTATTAGATTATAATTTATTATATTATATATTATTATAAATTATAATAAAATATACTCACAATTAAATATAATTCTATAAATAAAGGTAAACAATTATATATGCTATTATAACAATATATTTGCATCCAGGGGGAAGTATACATAAGATATATAAGGACTGTGCTTTCCTTTATCCTCCTTCCCCTAACAAGAAAGAAGAGGGAAAACAAGAAAAGCAACATTAAAAAAATATGAAGAATCAATCACTGAGGCATCTTGTTTTTTAAAAATGCCAAGAAGAAGAGAATAGCAGAAGGCCCAAAAGCAGCAGAGACAAGCAGGACAGCTTGGAAAGCGAACGGGGAAACTTCTTACAAACTTAAAAAGAAAAGCAAGCTGGAGATATTGGAGAGGCCTATTCTTCCCCATCCAATCCTCTTGTGTTCTATTTATGTCCAAGCCCATTTTTTGCGTGTTTATTAACATCTGAATATTAAAGAAAAATCCTCTCCCACCCGGACCCAACACTCCTCAACAACAACTGTGACTGCATCAGAAACTAGGACTGCTCTGTCATACATGGGAGAAGAAAGCCATCCCTGACTACACAGCTGGGTATCAAAGATAACACTGGCCTGGTGCACCCAAAAAAAAATGCATTACAAAAATTAACCATTCAAAGACAATTCTTCAGAGAGGTGGTACAATGGATAGATATCAGACCTGAATCAGAAAGGCCTGAGTTCCCATGGAGCCCCTGACACTGATTGTGTGACTGTGTCTACCTCAGTTTCCTGACATGTAAAATGGGGGTAAAACAGCTCCTCCCTCTCCGGGTTGCTATGAGGACAAACTATCCATAAAGTACTTTGCAAACCTTACAGAGCAATACAAATGCTAGCTGCTATTTTAAAGAAACTCCTGTGCCATGCTGATCCTGACAGCTCCTAGGTTCCAACTCCCATGTAACTATAAAGTACTTCAGTCACTTGGTTTGCCGAGCACCACACATACGTGCGCACACACACAATTGTATTTACTCCTCACAACAACCTTGTAAGTAAGGAATGTGCAGCCCAATGGCGGTGTCAGACTCCAAGAGAAAGGGATCTCATCTCTGTCACACAGCATTTTTATTTTGTTCACTATTTCCCAGTTACACTTAAAGGCACTCCAGATGCTGCAGGCCACTGCGGAGCTGGAAGGAGAACAGAGGGAGTTGTGAGAGGGTATCAGTGAGGGGCTCAGCATCCCACAGTCGATGAGTGTAAAGGATTCGAACCCAGGTCTAATCCCTTACCTTTACAAAATACTGCCTCTCCTCCCAGCTGGGTTTCTTTCCCTCCTGTGGCTAGCTCACACAGTGCCTAAAGAATATTATACACTCAAAAAAAAAAAAGTCTATTTAAATTCATTTGATAGTTTGGGGAGTCTAAGCCTCAAAATGGAAACGAAGTCTCCTATTAGAAAAAAATGACAAACACTCTGAACAGGTTAAATCTTCAATAATGTGGTCAAACAGTCCCCCACCATCCTGAAATCTGTATTTTCAAAACTGAGGCTCGACCCCCCCAAATCTTCTCCACCTTCCTACAGCACAGACTCATTTCTGCGGCCACCGTGCAAACCCCACAGCCTTTCTCACACGCGTCGTTTCCCTCCTCTTCCCCAGCACGTCCCGCTCTCCTCTCCAGGCCAAAGGGACGGACGTCTGTGCAGCGCGGCTCGGGCGAGGGCTAAGAGAAGTACACGGCCCGACGAATGGGTTACAATCCAGTTTCTCCTTCTCGGGGAGGCTCAAAGAGGGGAGACGTCCTCCAGGGTGAGTGGGCCACCTCCTCAGCCCCCCAAGAAATGGATGTAACGAATACACTCATGACAGAGAGCCAGAGAGGAGGCCCCCCTGAGAGATGCCTCCCTGCGCTGCCTCTGCCTGCCCCTCTGAGGGCCCATCCCCTGGGGGAGCTCCGGCTTCCTGGGCATCAGATACAGGCTCTGGCACGTGGAGGGGGCTACATAAACGCTGACTGACACCCCCAAATGTCCATCACATCCACAAGTGGGAGGAGGTCAAAAAGCCCGCATGGGCCCCGCACAGGAGCGGCGGCTGAGGACCAGCCTGTTCCGATTCCCGCCTGGATAGGGCAGGGACCGCCCCTCCACTCCCTTTCCCTGCTGGGAAACAAACATTTGAGGCAGGTGTGGAAAAAATCACACCCTCAGCAACAGAGGAAAAGGGCGCATCCTGAAGTGTGTTTGCTTTTTTAATTAAAAACCCTATTTTAAAAAGACCTTCCATCTTGAATCAATATTGTGTATTGGTTGTAGGGCAGAAGAGTGGTAAGCGCAAGGCCATGGGGGGTGAGGGACTGGCCCAGGGTCACAGGGCTCTGATGTAATCTCCTTTGGTCTATTCAGGAACAGGGTAGGATGCATGTTTGAGGCCTTTGGGGGAAAGTAACACAAGTGATAAGTAAAAACAAAATAAACATAATCTGTTCCTGTGGGTTCGTTTAGTGCCCGCAGGACCTTATGCGGAGAAGCACCTCTAGCCCACTCCATAGTCCTATGAAGCAGGTGCTATGGGTAGAAAGAGGGAAACTGAGCCTAATAAAAAGGAAGCGACTCAATGATGGTCATTTTAATAGCCACTATTTATAGCACTTCGATGTTACCCAACATTTTGCTGATATAATCTCATTTTACCCTCCCAACAAACCCATTTCACAGCTGAGTAACAGAGGCTGACAGATGAAGCAGGCAGCTTATGGCTTGCCCAGGGTCATCTAGATCAGAAGCATGAAGGGAGGTTGGACTGGGCCTGGGGGCCTCCTGCCTACGGAGCACCAGGGCCCCCCACAGGAGCAGGCCTCTTAGGCCAGCACTGCCCAGGAGGAGGGAGCTCAGCCTCCTCCCCGTAGCATGCAGGGACTCCAGGCTGCTTTAGGCTGAAGCTCCCCTCCTGGGCCCTCAATTCACCTAGGCAAGGATTTGGTGGGATCAAACCAGGTTCCCAAGCCATGTCTTAGTCCTAAGCTTAAAAAAAAAAAAGTCAGTTTTTACTTCTGAAACACCAGGGAAATCGGGTACCTGGGCGAGGACTGAAGATGGTCAGTGCACACACTCCCTGCACACGCTCCCCGCACACGCTCCTCGCACACGCTCCCCGCATGGGCCAGAGCTTCCGGAGTATAATTTCTGCCACACTCCGGACAGGCGCCAGGCAGCTTTGGGCTTTTACCCCAGTTCCAGGCTTCCGGCCTAATTCTTCTTACTACCACTGGAATCTTTCCAAAAAGTGAGACAAAACCTCGAAGATGATCCCCCTGTGACGTGGAAGCAGACGGGCCTTCGACCTTTGACCACAAATGCTCCCGCTGCTAAAGGCGGGTTGCCCCCATTTCCCATGGTTTTCAACCTGAAAAAAGGCGGATGCGAGCCTGGGCAAGGGCAGCTTAAAAGACCCCACTGCTTTGAGTTTCTCCATTCCTCAAAGCCAAGCCCTCTTTCAAAGTCTCTCAGGATGAAAACATCAAAGGAAAGAACGGAACGGATCTGAAGAGAGCTCAGCACTCAACGCCCCCCACTTTTGTCTGTGCCCACAACCAAAAGGCCTTCTGAGATCATTCCTGGTCCAAAATTCCTTAGGCAGCCACTTAAGGCCCTCTGTGCCCTGCCGCTGGTCTCTCTGCAGCCTTGGGCCCTCCCCAACATGGCCGTCATCATAGCACTCCTTCAGGGACGACGACTTCCTCTCCCAGCAGAGATCTCGAGCCCAAAGACTTCTGACCCTACTGCGGATGAAGAGCTTCTTGGCTCTGTGCTATACGAGACAGAAAGTCTGTCAGAGACCTCAACTCAAAGCCTTTCTAGCTCAGTCAGGAGCCTCTAGAACTGAGACAGAGCAGGCAGAGATGTCACCTAGATCCAGGAGGAAATGCGAGGTGAAGAGTTTGACAAGTAGAAAGTCAGCCTGGAACCAAGAAGACAGCCTTGGGGTTCAAGGCCTACCTGTGACACATGTGTAATTAGAATCTGCTACTCTAAAAACTACGATTCCCAGCACCCCTCTCTCCTCCGGTCATGTGCTGACTTAGAGAGGCTATAAGCTTGGTGTAGCTCCGCCTCTCACTCGCTTCTTCCTGTAATTGCAGCAGTTGCCAGCAGTTTTAAACAGGCAGGAGAATTTAGTCACATGGTCTTATTTTGCTAATTACCTTTTTATTACTTTATTTCTAGTGATTATTAATGAACTTCGTAAAATATAACACTTGGAGTATTGGACATTAATTTAATTCCTACACACATGTACGTTTTGGGATGCCCCAGGAAACTCTCTGAAACTATAAAAATGACAGAGAAAATGATGGATATCATTGGTAGAGGGAGTTCCTCCCTGGAAGCTGCATACTCTGATGTAATCAGAGATCCAAGCCCAAATCCCTATCCTAATAGGATCACTTAATGAAGAGCAGTTTGGCCTTGTAATCAAGAAAACTCAAGTTCTAAGCTAGCCTCAGATGTTTACTGGCTATGTAACCCTGAGTGAGTCACTGGACTTTTGTTTGCCTCAGTTTCTTCATCTGTAAAAGTGGGGATTACAAATAGTAATCACCCACCCAGAGCTGTCATGAAGACGAAATGAGATATTTATAAAGCACTTAGCACTGTGCCCGGCATATTGTAGGCACTATAGAAATGTTCATTTATTGTATATTATGGTGTATTATATAATGTATTATAATTATTACATGTAATACATGTTATATTTATTACACGTGTTCCTCCTTGTCATATATTATAATATGCATAAATATTATTACATTCAGTTTAAGTTAAATAACCCTAGAGATCAATATATAGAATTCAACATATTCTTTAATTTCCAACAGTTATTAATCCCAGTGGAGACACAAGAAAAAATATTTTTTAAATAGTAAAAGTTTTTAAAAATTAAATAAATTTAATTTATTAATTACTATAATTAATAAATAATATATTGATTTATTATAATTTAAATTTTAAAACTTTAAAATAGTTGTTTTGTTTTTTTAAAACCCTTACTTTCTATCTTAGAATCAATACTGTGTATTGGTTCCAAGGCAGAAGAGTGGTATGGTCTAGGCAATGGGGGTTAAGTGACTTGCCCAGGGTCACACAGATGGGAAATGTCTAAGGTCTCATTTGAACCTAGGACCTCCTGTCTCTAGACCTGGCTCTCAATCCACTGAGCTACCCAACTGCCCCAAAATAGTTTGTTTGTTTGTTTTTTTAAAAGGATTTAACTCAGAAGAGGCTGGGCTTTTTAGTCCTTCCTTTAGCCCTTATGAAGAGATCCATTAACAGTTTTAAACATTAGAGTCTACATCTGTGAAATGGGGATATTAATACCTCTAGAATCAATTACACAGGACCGTAGCAAGTTAGCAGTGAGATGACATGCATTAAGCGGTAGGCAAACTTGATAAACCCAGTGTCTATCCTAGTATTTATTCCTCTCCTTTGGCTCTGATTAGAGGACTCCTTCCTAATTCAAATTTGATCCTCCTAGTAATCAGTCCCTCCCGGGCCTTTTTATACATCTCTGAGGCTTCTGGATGTCAAAATCCCTGGCAGTTGATCATAGCTGCTGGCTGAGGCTACCCTGGAGCCTGAGGAAATATTTCTCATTTTCACAACTCCCTGCTGAAATCATGACCCTGTCAGGCCCAAGTTTCCTTAGAGTTCCATCACCTTTGCTGTCCTATTAACAGTAAAGAAAAAAAAAGTAAAACTACATAAATGGTAGTGACCCTGAGATAACTAACTCCTTAGGACCAGGGGATCTCCTCTAAGGAAGGACTGACATTGTACACCTCTTTTTTTTTTTTAATTTAGTTTCCTTCCTAACTAGTTCTTTAATATCAGGAGGGTGAAACTCAAATAAAAACACCCATAAGGATCCCCGCAGGCCACATATCAACTTAGAAAACCACATGTTCATATTATCTATGTTGAACACATTTTATTTATTCAATTCCATATTCCCTGACTACATATTAATCTAGTTCCAGTACACAGGCCACAAGCCCAGCAGTGTTTCTGACGTTTCTGCTTTAAATCACCCTCCCCTGATTTTTGATCACTTGGTTTCAAAAAGTGGAAGTAGAGGGAGATGGTCCCTGGACTTGGTCTCAAAAACCTCGTTTTGAATCCTGGTTTGTTTGCCCCTCTTTGAATAAGGGTTGAACTGGGCTGTTTGGACAGTCCCTGAGAGCCCCAAATAGGAGGGTAATACCCATGCAGATGATTAGAGCTCTAGAGTTGGGAAGAGATCACCCAAGGAGGAAGGAAGGGCATTAGTGCCCAGGCCCTACTGTGTGCCAGCCAGGTAGGAAAGCTATAAAGAAAAGTCCGACAGTCCCTGGTCCTAAGAGAGCTGGCCTTGAGGTCAGGAAGACGTGAATGTGACCCTGGGCAAGTCACTTAGTCTGTGTTTGCCTCAGTGTCCTCAACTGTAAAATGAAGATTAAAATAAAGAACATCAGCTTCCAGTATTGGTGTGAAAATCAAATAAGACAACATAGTATTAATATGATCTTATGATTAATTTAATCATGAATTTAATTATTTAATCATGAGAGCTTGGCACAATTCTACGCACACAGCAAGAGCTTAATAAATGCTCATTTCCTTTCTTCCTTCCACAAGGAAGTTGCATTACAGAGAAAGGAGATGCCATAGGGAGACGGATAAGTAAAAAGAAGATAATGAGGAGGGAGGAAGCAATGAAAATGAGGGGCAACCAGGAAGGCCTTCCCCTATAAGGGACCATCAAATCTGAGTCTTTTTTTTTAATCCTTTCTTTCTTGGTAGCAATTTTTTTTAACCCTTTCCTTCCATCTCAGACCCACTACTGTGTATTGGTTCTAAGGTAGAAAGAGCAGTAAGGGCTAGGCACTGGAGATTAAGTGACTTGCCCAGGTGACATGGCTAGGAAGTTATCTTAGGTCACTTTTGAACCCAGGCCCGGCTCTCCATCCACTGAGCCACCTAGGTGTCCCCCACGGCTGAGTCTTAAAGGAAGCAAGGGTTGTGGTACAGAGTTTTATGTAAGGAGGAGTTCAGTCTTCAGCAAGAAAATTCAAGAGAAAACACTGATCAAAGTTCCACTTTAAGTTAGACGTCACAGAAATTTTCCTGTAAAGAATATGAAGTGATCAAGATACATGTGCATGAAATTGAACCATTCCTCTACTGATGTCTCAAAAACAAAAATATTTCAAAAGCCAGTTCTGAAATTAGCAGCATAAACAAAATAAAAACTAGAATGTTTTCTTGAGATCTACAATCTTCCTATTTTCTAAAATGCCAAATTATAGTAATAAGATTTAATTCCATGAAACAAACATCTATAATGTGCCTGTATAGGTATATTTATGTTTAAAAAGAGGGATGACCTCCCTTTATTCAATGGAAAGGTGGGAGACTATGGGTGTGGAATACGGCATCATCCATTTAATGCCATCCATATGTGCTAGATTTGTGGAACATGTTTTCTTTTTAATCTGTTACATGGAAAGGTTGACTGGGTATGGGAAGAGATAGACCCAGAAAAGAATGTGATGTGACAACAAAATACACATTTTTAAAGTTATTTTAAAGTGTTCATAAAATTGGAAAAGAAATGTTCACTGCTTGTAGTGTCCCCAAAAGAGCCTTCTGAGGAAGAAAAGGAAATGTGAGGAAAATTTAAATATATGCAAAATAATTATGAAATATTTAAATTACTGATACAATAAGGCATTTTAAAAACTGACCTCCATAGACTTATTTGAGCAAAACTTATTACTATGATATAACAGAGGAATAGAAACAGAAATGAGCCAAGAGAATATGATTATATAATATGCTGATGATTTACTATATTTAACTGTTTTCTAAGTTAACTGTACACTTAAAGATTGGATTTCTACTTGAAGTAAGAAATTTTTCTTAATTTGGGCATACACACTCTATGTCTGGTCAATTGCCTTATCAATTGCCTCCTCTTTTTCCTACTTTCTTATTACATATATTGCATTCTTTTTCTCCTCCACTTCTTTGGGCTCCTGGGTACGTGTTCCCCTACACCATGGGAACCTGAATTCTCCTTAGTCCACTTTTTATCCTTTAATAAGTTGTATCATGTTTTCATTCATTCATTCCATCATTCAGCAGATAGTTATTAAATACCTACTATGGACCGAGTGGTAGTAGATGCTCAGGAAATACAGAGTTTATGATCCTGCTTTCATGGATCTTACAGTCTGGGGAGGATAAGACAGACAAAGCAATAATTCACAGTATATGCCTTAGAACTATATGAGGTCCCAAGAGGAAAATCCTGACTTGACTGGTAGAGACATGTAGAAGACTTACTGGCAGAAGTTGCTTTTGAAATGGGCTTTTAAAGATGGGGGTGGGGGGGTAGGGTAGAGATTCATAAACCCAAAAACATAAACTACAGGGCAAGGCTCTTGGTTTGAGCAAGAAATAATTGGAAAACTTAAGCTCAAGTTGATTAAAAGAGAGAGAAATAGGTTGAGATTGTCATGTTCTATCATATATCACAAATTTAAAATGGACAAACTACATGAATATGTCAAACCATGAAAAATTAGGGAATGGAAGATTTATCTTTCATAACTATTCATAAGATAAATATTTGTAACAAACATAGAATGAAAAATAAGAGCATGAAATATAAAAAGATTACTTTGATCATATAAAAAGTAAAGGAGTATTTGCCTAAATGAATTCAAAGTGGCAATAACCAAGATAAGAAGATATGTGTCAAGAACAAAAATCATGTTAAACACCACTGCTCGTGTCTGGCATCCAAAATCCACGTGGAACCTATAAACACAACCTATAAACTTAAAAGCTATTCTTTGGAAAGACAAATGGTTGAAGGAAATAAACATTTTTGAAACTTCTAAAGCTATTAAGTGGGTCAACAAGTTCAAGATAACTATTCTGAATCATGCATGCCTGCAAAGTTACTAAATCGTTCATTCCATTTGACTCAAAGATTCCACTACTGGTACTAATACTCCAAGGAGGTCGACATCTAGAAAAACCTTTTTCTCCCCTTAATGGCAACATCAATATTTGTTATAGAAATGCACAAAAATTGGAGAATAGATTAAAAATATGATATGTGAATATAAAAAAGTATTTTGGAAAAATAAGGAATGGCAAACATTTGGAATGCAGAGAAACATGAAAAATGATACAAAAAGAAGGAAGCAAAGCCAAGAGAATATAATGATAACAAAAGTAGCATTTATACAGCACTTTAAAGTTTTCAAAGTAATGTAAATATTATCTCATATGATCCTCATAACAGCCCTATGAAATAGAAAATATAATTACACTGATTTTATGGATGGCTATGGCTAAGAGCAATTTGCCCAGGTCACATAGCTAATTGTCAGCCCTAGAGACAGCAAAGAGAGAAAGCGACACCAAAATAGCTAAACGAATTGAGTAAAGGGAACATAATGAAGTTTTACTATCCAGGAAGAAATACTGAATGAGGAATTCTGAGAAACAAACAAACAAAAAAAAGACTTTGAGGAACTGGTAAAGAGCAAAGTAAGCAGAATCAGGAAAAATCAAGACACACAATGATAACAAAGAGAACTGAAATCATCACCAAAAAAAGGTGCCATTATGACGACCAAAACTGGCCCTGGAAAAGATACGAGAAAAATCAATGCTTGCATTTGTGCTCACTAGATCAAGTGGCTTTATTGAATTGAATTTTTTTTTTAAATCTTTGCTACAAGAGAAGTGAGAAGGCACTACAGGGTCTATTATCCTAAAGAGATCAGAGACAAGGGAAAAGGACCTACTTATACAAAAATATTTATAGCAGCTCTTTTTGTAGTAGTAAATAACTAGAAACTGGGGGTGTCTCCATCAATTGGAGTATGGATGAAAGAACGGTGGTCTATGATTGTAACAGAATGCTATGTCATAACACAAACAGGATGAGGTTAGAAAAGCCTAGAGGGGGCAGCTGGGTAGCTCAGTGGATTGAGAACCAGGCCTGGAGACGGGAGGTCCTAGGTTCAAATCTGGCCTCAGCCACTTCCTAGCTGTGTGACCCTGAGCAAGTCACTTGACCCCCATTGCCTAGCCCTTACCACTTTTTTGCCTTAGTCAATACACAGTATTGACTCCAAGACAGAAGGTAAGGGTTTTTAAAAAAAAAGAAAAGCCTGGAAAGACTTATATGAACTGATGCAAAGGGAGGCGAACAGATCCAGAAGAACAGGCTTTACACTAACAGAAATATTATACAATAATCAACTATTATCAGCAAAAAAGGTTCCAAGATAACCCCAAGGGACTCATGATTAAAAATGCCATCCACAGCCAAAGAAGGAACTGGTGAAGTCTGACTGCAGATCAAAGCAAGCAATCTTTGTATGTGTGACGTGTGTCTTCTGTCACAGCATGAGAACTATGGAAATATGTGTTGCATAAAAGAACTAATATAACCTATATTCGATTATTTACTGCCTCAGGGAGTTAGGGGAGAAAGGAAATCTGAAATGCAAAATTTCAAAACAATTGTCAAAAAATGCTTCTACATGTAATTTTTAAAAAAGGGTTTTTTAAGTCTAAATGTTTTAATTGATTTTTTTAAAAAGAGACAAAAGAAGGTAAGGAAAGGGAGAAAAGGTAAAATCAAAAATGAACATGATGAATGCATTGGGATTTACTGTGCCATATAATGATGAAATGCACATTTTCAGAGAAAAATGAAAAGAGTTCTATAAAATGATACAAAGTGAGCAGAACAAGAGGAAATAAATACAATGACAACACTATAGGGGAAATATCTTCAAAAGATTTTCAGAATACTGATCAACATTATCAAATCATGAGTCCAAAGGAACAAGAATGAAACAACACACCTGCTGGCCAGGAACTCAAAAAGAGACACACATTTTCAGAGATGGCTAATGTGGGGATTTGTTTGGGCAGGCTATATACTGAAGGTTTTATTTGGGGACTTTTAACAAATTTGTTCAATGAAAGGTAAGGGGGATATTAATGGGAGAGAGAAATTTTTTTAAATACTTAAAAAAACATCTAAAGATGTTAACAAGAATATTTCTAAAACTTTCCCGAAAATATGAGATAAAATTGGAAAAGTTGAGTGGCATCACATTGGAGAAAATCTTAAATGTCAAAAGGGAGTGAACTTTATTCAATAAGGAAAAGGAAGTTAATATGATTTTTGAGCAGAAATAACATGACCTAATCTATATAATAAAGACCATTCATTTGGGATTGGTATGAAGTATGTTTTGGCAGAAAGAAAAGACCTGCTGGTAGACCAATTATACTAAAGAAGGCAAATGGTCACAAGAGATGGGAACAGATTTGAAAGAAAGATGCTGGCTACTGACAAGGTCTGGTAACTGATGGGATATGAGAGGGAGAAGGAAGAATTAGACAGATAGCAGATTTCAAAGATGAGAGAATATAGTGAATAATAAAGGCATTAAGACATTAAAAGTGAATGTAGCTTCAAGAGGAAGATGAGAGTCTCATTTTGGGACATGCTCAGTTCAAGGTCCCAGTAGGACAAACAAATTACAAATTAAAGGCAGTTTAAGATGCAGTTCTGATTAAAGACATGGGTTTATAACCAGGGACAACTTTGAAAGCAGAATAGAGAGAGAATTTGCTGTTTTAAATGGCTTAGGGCCTCCTGAAGGCAGGAATCTGTATCAGATCATCACTTTCAGTCATAAAATTCCATAATAAGATGATCCTGGAAAAATAAGATGGGCAGGGAGGAATGATAGGATTCATCCTCCCTTCCCTTATGAAAAATTAAGGACCTACATCATTCGATAAAGGACATTTCCCAAGGGGTTAATTTGAGTATTATTGTTAGTATTTTTAAAATTAAGGGTATGTTGACTGGTAAATGAGGATGGTTTTATATATGTTAAAATTAATATGAAGTTTCTAAATTACTCTTTTAAGAAAAATAAAAGGAAACAAGGGGAAAGCCCATTTAATTAGATTGTTCACAAAGTCTTCTGGTTTTGTCTTGTTAAAGACTAGTAAAGGGTTTGAGTAAGATTATTATATATGTTTATTTTAAAGTTTATAACAAACTTTTCCTTAGGAAGTTACTATTCAACAATAAAAATAACAACAAAGACAAAAGTAAATCATGAATGCCTGCTAGGTAGTCCTAAGATTAGTAACTTGGTCCAAATCTAATGTAATTTAATATTTACATTGCCTCACTTTCAAAGCATATCAACACTGAATGTGGGCAGGGCCCATCTGGCTAGTTAAAGATAGGAGACATTTAACTGAAAACATATGGGTAGTTTACGGACTATGAATATTTGTCACTTTCAGAATGTATGCCATCAACTCCCATGACACTGCCCCTGAATACACATTTTTAATGCTTTAATTGGCTCTCCAATTCCATCCTCCAGTAAGAAAAAAACATAATTGGTCTCTCCTTTATACTGTGGGTATGATCACATTAAGAAGTTTACCTAAGACAATTAAAAAAAACTTCCCTCTGTGGTACAAAATAAAAACCAATTAATGAATCCTCTTTCCTCCTTGCTTAATCTTAATTTTAAAGTAGACCTAAATTGGAATTTATAACCTGGATTAAATGAATTTTACAAAATTAAAGAATAGACAGAAAAAGCGAGTGTTTTCTTCTACCTCATTGTCATGCTCATATGTCATCCCAAATTGCCAAGATGGATCACTAATTACCAGAGAAGTAGATATCAAGAACCTAATTAACTATGAAGCATGCCAACCATAACCAATTCATGGATCAGAGATCAGATTTTCCCAAAACAAGCATCTGCTGTTTAAGTTACCCTGGCCCCAACCATTGCTCCCTCCTTCCCACTCAATAAAAAAACAAAAACCTGTTAATGATGTAGATTACTCTAAAGGAGAAGTGGTGTGAAGGATTAAGTATATCATTAGTAGAATAGCTCCTATAAGAAGACACCTGCCCCCTTCTTTTGCCAGAGGAAAGGAAGGTAGGGGTCAAGGCACTGGAGCATAGCACCTAGTGTCAGATTTTTTATATGTAGTCATCAATTTTGCCAATTTTTTTCCTTTTTCTTTTTTCTTTCTATGAGGAATTCTTTGTATGATGACTCTGAAAGATTGAGGAGGTATAGAGGAGGAAATCTAGGATAAGTCAAAACATAAGCTATCCATAAAAACCCATTTTAAAAATAACTCCTACCAGGTAGCATTAGACATCTGGATTTAACTAATTAAGATATCAGAAATCTACCAAAGAGGAGGAATTGGAATGAGGCACTAATAAAAGAAAGCCTAACTTTCTCATTTCACACATTAGACACAAAACCCAATAAAGACATAAGATCTGGCTTCAGACAACCAGGTGAATTAAGGTGAATGACGACACTGGCTGAGGAGAATGTTTTTATTTTTCCATGAACAGAAATCAATTTTCTCTGTCTTCCACCATTGAAAATAATAATAAAACCAAACCTTTGTAACAAACACATCATCAAATGAAACAAAGCCCACCCCTGGTCACATATATAACATAATCATATAACATATATGTATATATATTTAGTGTGTGAAAGAGAGAATGAGAGGCTGCACTTCTGAGGTGAAATATTTTCAAAGAGAGATAAGGAGGAGGCGTGATGAACAGAACCAATGATCTGGGGTCAGGAAGACCTAAATGTAAATTCAGCTGACAACACTAGCCGGATCACTGGGAACACATTACTTAGTCTATGTCTGCCTCAGTTTCCTTATCTGTAAATGAGCATCATAAGAGTGCCTACCTCCTTTAGTGACTGTGAGGATAAAAATAAGATCTCTGTAAAGCTTAAAGAGATACAGATATGCTAACAAGTATAAAGCAGCCCAAGTGTCTTCCCTTGCTAAGAAAAATTTCTGGCAACTTTGTTAGATCAATCAGCTGACTATGACTCCTTCCAGGTTCATTTATTTTAATTCTCATTAAAATGGTATTTTATTTTGGAGCTTTCTGCTTTATTTGCGCATTATTATCAAGCCACTCTAACTCCCTGTTCTGGGAGAAATATGACTTCTGACCCACCCATCGCCACCCCTAGCCCAAGAACGTATGAATCCCCAGGGATGGAAAGGGGAAGTACTATGGTACAGACACTTAGAGGGATATTTTGAAAATAGAAATCTATGAACAAAACAGTAGCAGATTAGAAGAACCTGCGATTTGTGTGGCCTCCATTCAAAGTCGGATCACTACTTATCACTTCTGTTAACTTGGGACAAACCTCTTCTCTTTGAAATTCAGTCTGCTCCTTGGGAATGAAGAGGTTGACAGCATCTTTGAGATTCCTTTCAGCTCTGACATCCTTGGTCCTAAGGCCAGGAGCACTTCCCACATGGAACCTTGCTGGTTCTGTAAACCCTCAGAGCCCTGGCAACTTTCCAGATTACCATTCTCTTAATATCTAATTCCAAAAAGGAAAAGGGAAGGGGATAAAAAGTCAGGAGCATAAATATAATTAATATATTCATGCATAACCAGGAACACTTCTATAATTCTCTAGTCACTGACCCTAGGAAGTGGGCAGAAAAAATATTATTTCCCTTTTACAGATCAAGAAACTGAGACTCTGAAATGAAGGCTCCTTCTCAAAGTCACAAGGCTATTCTCAAAGGCAGGATCTAAACCCTAATCTCTGGGATCCAAGTGTAACCATAAAGCTTCCTGAATGTCAGACACGGAAAGAGAAGAACAATTTATATGATGAATTTAATAGTGAAAATGGCATTGAAAGGCTTCAGAGCTCTGATCAATGTAGTAATCAATAACTCTGACTTCAGAGGATCAATGAGAAAAAGTCTGAGCTACCTGCTGCCCTTGTCTCCTCTGGGGAGAGAATGACCAGACTGTAGACACAGCATCCATCCTCCTGGCCTGGTCACTACTGGCTTATCTGGCTTAATTGGACTCTCCTGTCACCAGGGCAGAGGGAGGGCTAGGGGTTATTGGAAAGTGAAGGGAATATTTAAAAACATCAATAAAACCTTTCTTTAAAAAACCACACCTGGTGTATGATTTGGGGTTTGGGTTTTAAAAGATCACTCTATTACAGAAATGAAAAATATGAAAATGGGTTTCAAGTGATAACATATATATAACCCAGTAGAATTGCTTGTCAACTCTGGGAGTGGGGAGGTAGACAACATGAATCATGTAATCATGGGAAAAAAAATTTTTAATTAAATTCAAAATTAAAAAACCCATATGCTTCAGTCACTCTATATGGTAGCAGAAAAGCAAAACATTAATGTGTTATTTATTACTGTGCAGTAAGAAAACTAAAACTCTGACCAAGAAAGAAGGCACAAACTTGGCCAGTTCTCCTCAGTCCTAGAACACCCTTGTGTCCACAATCCATTCGCAAGTCTACTGGGCTTCCTTTCTAGAAGAAGCTCTGCTTATTCAAGGATTATATCCTAAATTATATAGAATCCAATTCCTTCTCAACTCATCTTCTAAATAAATATAAAACAAATTTCACAAGACTTTAAACCCTCGTGGGATAAGTCCTACTTTTTCATAATAAAATTAATATAATGGTAGATGTTTTACAAAAACAAATTTTAAATTTCATTCAAAATAAATTTTTTATATTCTCACATAAGCTAAAGCTAAAAAAAACAAACAACAACTAGGCGTTTGTTGTGTTATCAATCCTTATCATTGGGGAGGTGCTCCCTTTGGGGTAGAATTATCCAGTTCAGGATGGAGAAATAATTTTTCATAATAAGTTCATTCCCCCAGAATGGAAGAGTTATATTCAGTGAGTTTGGGGGTTTTTTCAAGGGCATTATAAATACAAACCATGGAATTATGAGATTTATAACTGGACTCTAGAGAAAAAGTCAAATCCCTCATCTTACTAAAGGAAATGAAGGCCTAAGCCACCCCCTCCCCAAGAGGCAGGCGAGATAATTGGCCCAAACTCCTCCAGCCCTGGGTAGCAAAAGATCTGGCACTAGGCCATCTCTCAGAGCGCCTGCTGGCTCACTGTCCAGCTCTGCCACATCAGGACCCAGAGGGTCTCCCCACAAGGGAATCATCAGCTTTCTCCGGTGGCCGGTCTATCCTCCTGAAGCAGGGAATAAGGCAGGGCAGCCCCTGAGAGGGAGACAGGCCCATTTAAAGGAGACTGGGGGGAGGAAGGCCACTTTAGACGGGTTCTCCCCCGGGAAGTGAGTTGTGCTCCCTTCTCTACTGTGGATGCAGCAAAGGGCCCACAGGCTCCCTTCCTCCCGTCCTGGTCTCCCCATCACTCTTCACTGAATGGAACCTATTTGCCTTCAGGAATAATGTCAGTGTGGGAAGAATGGGAAGAGGCAAAGGTAGGGAAGCAGCCCAAGAAACAGCCTTCTGTGTGTGGGGATGGGGCTGTGGTCAAGTCCTGCCTCTGAAATCACTAGCCGTCCCTGGCCTGAGGAGAGGTTCTAGGGCAAGTCTCTGCTCTTTGTGCACAGTTTAGTGATGTGCAGCCAAATCTATTACGCTGTGGGAAGTAACCCAACAGGGAGCCAACAAGGTGCAAAGTCATGAGACTCTCCTCGTTCAGATGAATAAGCCTGTCTGGGGACAGTTCAGAGGAATTCTATTCTATCCTGCTAGGAAGGAGGACACCCCTTCCCCCACCCCCCTTTTTTGTTTTATATTTACATTTCAAATAGTCTAAAATGTGGACACAAGGCCGGGTGCAGCTGTGGTCTCCGGGCCACAAACATCCTCCTGGGCCTTCTCCATGAAGGGGTGTTTAGAAAGAACACTGCGCTGGGACTCTGCCACCCTCTGGTGCCCTGGGTGGGCCTCAGACGGGCAGGCGTGCTCCTAGGGCCCTCCAAGTCACAGACAGGCTAACAATCACCCACTCTTCATGCCCCGAGGGCTCCAAGGTGGGGCCTGAGAGGGCTGAGCCCACCCAACTCAGTGAGTGCTCCTTCAGCCCTGCAGGGGCACTGGGCCCTCCATCCCTTTGAGTTCCTAGGTGCTAAAGCGGTCATGGAAACTCACCCTCCTGGCTCCCAGTGACCCTGGGGGAGTCACTTCCCCCTGCTGGCTTCTGTGTCTTCACCCTTCAGATGAGCAGAAGAAGAAGGCCAATAACAGCAGCCAGTAAACCCCCACAATGGGGTCCCCAGGGGGCAGGCATCAGGGAGAGCCTCCAGACCAGGGCTCTGGTCTGACTGGGGGGCAGGGAAGGAAAGGTGCCTGGGAGAGAGAGAGCTGCTTCTCAGCTCGAGCCCGATCGCACCCAGGCCCCGAGTTCCAGCAAGTGGTCAAACATTCACTCATCATCTTAGAGACCTTCCAGGATGCATGTGGGGTTGCCGCTCATCACCTCAGACAATTCAGAGAGCCGCTGCCATGAGGATGGCAGCACTCCCTGGGCTCTGCCAGGGAGTCTCAAGAACCTGTGGCACCAGAACTAATCCATCCTGGCCCTGACTATGGCCATGAAGAGAGGCCCAGAGCACCTGCCCCCCGCAGGGAGACACCCCACAGTCTATACAATCTAGAATAGAATCCTAGCCAAAATCATGTAATAATTATTATTAATGTAATCAATAATAATATAAAGAGCCAACTTCCAAGCCCCTGAACCTAGGTAAATGGAAACAAACACAAACATCAATGGGCATAGGTTGTTCCTTTCCCTAACTATGATTCAATATCCAAGAAAAATGCCAGAAGACAGCAGTAATGACCCCAGAAAGAATTCCGCAGGGAGCTGCCGCTTAGGAACCAGAAGCAGAGATTCCAGCTCTCGAGGCCTACAAGACTCTACCCCGGGGAAGTGACTCTGGCATAAGGTCTGTCTCCTTCTCTGCTTCCCTTTCGTGGTCTAAAACAGGAGTGGGGATGCCATGCCCTGGCAGTACCAAGGACAGCTGGAAACCTTCATGAGGTCCTATCTACAAGAGTTGATTTTAGTTTATTAATCTCTGGCATGCTGCTTGGCACTGTTAAAAGCCTAGAGCTAATTGTCAAATGGAAAAGGATGTCAATGACTCCTGAGCCCAGATCCGCCAGAACCGAAAAGAAGACTCATTAGCAGAGCGCTCACAGCAGAACTCTTCCAGGACACCCACGGTCACTCTGTCCAGCCACGGCCACCCTGAGATGTGAGCAGGCGCCAGAAAGACTGCAGAACACTCCTGCCAGCCCCATTGCTCCACCTTAGCTACCACTCTAGCAGAGCTGTTCCTAGGAATATTTCATGTAGGGCCAAAAAAAAAATTTTTTTTAAAGATGGAGGAGTGGATTTGTCCAAGGTTAGAGAGCCACTATAAGTAGCAGGGATGGAATTGGAACTCCAACTCTCTTCAATTCTTTTTCACTAACACTGAGCAAGTGCTGCTCACATTGTTTTAATTTACAGACATGAAAAATGTCACAATGGTAACAGAGTTCCATCTTTATAGCTCTAAGGAGCAATGGTAAGTGAGAATCCCATCCACTTCTTAGAGAATACTCTTGGGACTTTTTCAGTACCAAAAAAGGAGAACTTCATTGAGGATTTATTCCAAGATTTCACGGCATTTTTAAATATAACTTGCTTGTGTTTTCATTTCTGTTTCCACTTATTTATACATTTATTAAGTACCTATAATGTGGAAAGGTAAAATAAATAAATGGCAGGCCCCATCTTCGAGGAGCTTCCTATGTGGTTTTCTCTGTTTTCTAAATCTTGCCAGAAAATGTCATCCAAACTTGACTTGGGATTTGTTGAATTTTTAAAACTTTCTAAAGTTGAGTTTTCTTTCTCTTCTCTTTTTTTTTCGGAAGTAGAACATTGGTATAAATTCCCTGACTAATTGTAAATAAACTTTGTTAAATTACATCTGAGTTGCCAGTAAAGACACTGTGAAAAAAAATCATAAAATAAGGCATAAGAAATTGGTCGTTTCTCCTCTTTTGGAGATATCCTTTAACAACATTCCCCTTCTATTTCAGCTGGACCAAGCTCTGAATGTTACTAACCATAGAACCTATTGTTGAAATAAAATCAACTATCTGAACAGGCATCAACACTAATCATTGCCTACAACTACAGCTTATGACAATCACCCTGAAAAAAAAAAACCTGAAATAAGAAAATGTCACTGTGCTGTTATTCTGCCAAAGTTCTAATAAATTTCACACATTACCAACATACTAACAAAAAACATACACAAAGAATTTGGGCACACTGCTCTACCAACAAGAGTATCTACAAAAAACCTGAAGTCCATTTGCCCTTATGACCACATTCCTCATTCCTGTCTAGCAAAGAAGCAAGTTATTATCAACATCTGAAAATAACCAGAAGATAAAAGTGGTACTGATGAAAACAATCAAAAGAGTGTTTTTGGTCTGCAATTACAAACTATACCATCTTCAGAGAGAGACAGAGAGAAAGAGAGACAGAGACAGAGAGACAGAGATGGAGAGACTGAGAGAGACAGAGGGACAGAGACAGAGAAGGAGGGAGAGAGAGAATGTGGGGGGAGAGGAAGAAGTCGGGGAAGGGAAAGGGAAAAGGAGAGAGACAGAGAGAGAGAGACAGAAACAGAGTCTGCCCTCAATGAACTTGTTTCAAACAAATCAATAAGACTAAATAATTCCCTAGAGACTGGCTGGAGATGCTCCATATAAATACTGAACAACTGTAAGGATAACAACAGCTGAAGGAATAAGTTTTGATCATTTCATGGCAGGGGTCTATGGGCAGCATTAGGTAAGCCCAAATAGCCTAATTTCTCACATCTACACTCCCTACCCCATAGGACAGTGTCATTTTTGAGTTTGGGGAGGTGATGACAAAAAAGTGCCTAGGAAAAACGAATCTTAACCTCAGTATGAAAGAGCTCTGACAGCGCCTGCAGATAAATGATTTCTACATCATCATCCGCTATAATAGGATCAGGGAGAGATTCTGGTTCCAAGGATAAAAGTAGCACCCGGTTCTGGCCCGATCTTGGCAATCTTGGGTTCTGCAGGGGCTGCTCTAGTACAGAAGCCAGGAGCTAAAAAGAAGCAGGGCCAGTTTCTGGGGTAACCTGTAAAGCCGGGGAGCCCTGGGCAGTGTCCTTTTCCTGATGACATTATCTTCAGCTTCGGACTCCATTAATGCAAACCATTCCTTAAAGGCATTCCTTTCTCAGGAGTCCGAAAACGGTCCAGTCCCTTTCTTGAGCTCTCCAGCAAGAGTGAAAGAAAAAAGAATCACTGTAGACTTTCAATCTGTCATCCATTCCCAAGTCGTCCTTCTCTCACCATCCCCAGCATGTGGATCCCACAGAGAACAAAAGGCATGCTAAGGCACAGAAGGTCTGGAAGCTTGTGAAAGCCAAGCATTATCCGCTTATAAAAGAAGCACAAACGGCTTCATGAATAACCCTATCAAGGGCGGAAACCAAGTGCCACCAATATTAACAAGGACCTCTCCATAGTCTTTAGGAAAGAGAAAAATGCATTTTGGCAGAAGGGTCCCAAACAGGTAAAGAATTTCGAGTGCTGGAAGATGTCTCACAGATCACTTGGATCAACCCACTGCCACCATTTTTAATTCTTCAAATGAGATCATTTCTGTGAAGCGCTTTGTAAACAGTAAAATGCTATATAAATGCTGGCTATTATTTTATGCTTCAGTGGCTTCCTATTGCATGAGTACAGTTTAAGGTCCTCTGCCCTGAATGGCAAATACCACCTGGGCACCTTAAATGCCAGTTTAAGGCCCAGGTACTTGTCTGGTCTTGGGCCAAATGGCTAGCTTTCATGCAGCCTTTTCTCTAATGTAGTTGAATATCTGGAAAGGTGCCCAAACCTATTTGCCTTCACATTGAAGCCCCACACAAATGCCACTTCCTCAGTAAAATCTCCTTTGCACCCCCCTTCCCTCTCCAACCACATTGGGAACATAGTAGCACATAATAATGGCTGGACGGAGAGAGGCAGCTCCAGGGAATGGATGAGAGCTGGCCTCTGAGCCTGGGCTGTGTAAAGGCATAACCTCTCTGAGCCAGGGGACTTTCCAAGAGGATAACGAGCAACAGCGCTCCTCTACACTGGCAGAGGGAGTCTCCTCACTGGGGATTCCCCATAAGGACAAAATCCCAGATATCCAGACTCTTCAGCCACCACCCTGGAAAACGCACTCCTGTTCCTGACACGCTCCTTGGGGGCAAGAACCTCAGGTAAAAGAGGGCAATGGCAAGGCGAAAATGCCTGCGTGGCGAACAGAAAATCCCCGAATACTCTGCAGGAGGCAGACGAAACCACCGAAGCATCCAGATGACAAACTGAAATGTTCCCTTATCCATGTCCCAGGCAGGCAGGGAAGATTTCTGCACGGAAAATAGAACCCCACTGTAGAAGGGAGACAGCATAAAGACCCACCAAACAGGAGAGGGAGAGCATGAATGGCACCGAATGACCCAGGCGGTGGGAGCCCTGGATTTGGAGGGATGTCAGCTCCGCTCTCTGGGCAACCTCAGGATGGTATCTTTGCCTCTCACCTAAGCTTCTTCATTATTAAAACTTAAAAAGAGTCGATCCTATCTTCTCTCTAAGGGCCCAGCCAGCCGGGCATCCTAGGAAAAAAGCAAATACAAACTGGCAGGCCAACCTCCAGGGTAAATGGGTACCCTGGGACCCATTTTATGTTACCATCATGGCGGCGGGGAACACCAAAGGGACTGAAACCTTCAGGGCCATAATGGGAACCACAGAGGCCACTGAGTCCAAATCATAGCCACATATATATCCCCCCTACAACCCAGCCAAACATTCAAGCAACAACAGTTCTGGAGATACAAAGCCAAACATAAAAGTCCCTTCTAGACAAGGGAAATAACCTGTACAGACTAAAACAGACTCATCAACCCGCTGTATTCTTATAGTTCTAATTGTGAAAACCATTTTTTCCTGACATCAAGCCTACATCCTTCTCTTGGGGGAGGCAAAGTGACCCGTAGACCAGTGGAATTGCTCATCGGCTACGGGAGGGAGGTGGGAGGAGGGGAGGGAGAGAACATGAAACATGGAATCATGGAAGAATATTCTAAATTAATTAATTAAACAAAATGACACGTGGAATAATTTTCAAACACCACAAAGACACAATTTTGGAAAACCTGGAAATTTATAGATTTGAGGAAAATAAATGTATGACATATTAAATAATGATCACCCATCTTTCTACTAGGTTTTTAAATCTCCTAATGATGCTGGAAAATTGTGCCTATATGAACAGAAGACAAATGAAAAAAATGGCCAGCATTCTAAACGTCTCAGATGGAATCCCAAGAGAAAAGCCTGCAATTGGAGCAAGATGTCCCTTGAGACCACTGAATGAGACTCTGGGGAGCTGTGAGAACATCCATCTCCACAGCCCGACACCCTCTAGCCAACTTCCCTCTAAAGTACAGACCTCACTCACCATCACCTTTTACAAGAAACTGACTCTAATTAGAAGGTTTCAAGTGAAAACCAGGAACTTTCCTACCTCCCAGAAGTGGCCCATTCTTCTACTGTAAAACTATTTTAAAAAGTATTGGGGTTTTTTTCCTCTTCTATCAAAGCTAAAATCTGGGCCCTTTAACTTTCACTCATTTGTTCCAATTCTCCTTACAGGAGCCAAGGAGAATACATCTAATCCCTCTTCCATGTGATAATCCTTCAAACACTTGAAAATGACAAACACATCCTGGACAACTTTTCTTTGTAGAGAAATGCCAAAGCTCTTAGTTCAATTTCCCAGGAATTGAGCAAACAAAATTCCATTTTATTTGAGGATGATGAGCATTCAAAACAGGATAATTATTTTAAGACTCTTCTTACAACATAGGGATAAGGATTGGACCTGTAATTTACTTTATATAGGGAACTCCCAGATAAGGAAATTCCTCCTATCCACACAGATTAATACTTTCTCTGCAACTTCTCTAGTTTTCTGGATTACTTAGGACACTGAGAGATAAGTGGCTTGCGAGTCATACAGTATCCGAAGCAAGACTTGAATTCAGATCTTCCTAGCTCCAAGACTCTAGTCACTATGTCATGATGTCTCATCTTATTAAAAAACATACATGCATGAATATCATTGGTTTTTGAGAATAGTACTATTTCCCTGAAACAAATAAAACTAAAGATATCTTGTCACAAAATCAAAGACATTTTCTTCTAATCAAAGTCTTTCTACCCTTTAGAAGAGGCCATTTTTACAAATACATATAATCAACATGTAAATTAAAATCAAAATTCACAAGAAGAAGCATAAAAAGATGATTGGGAGCATTTCTCAAAGTTTTTTTTTTTTGCAGTTATTTAGAAATTAGCATTCATTACCAGAAGAGTACAAAGTCAAGTACTGAAAAAGAATCTCATATTATGTGCTCAAATGACCACATCCATTCATCAATCCCAGTCATATTCCAGTTAGCATCCACAATGAGCAAAGCTATTTCCCAGTTAATCAAGATGAATTTCTTTGTTTCTTCTTACCTTTGCTCTTGGGAATGCTCTTCCAAATCTTCTTCAGAATCAGCCTATTAAAAAACAAAAAGGGGAAAAATACATTTAAGAAGAAGCTTCAAAAAGAAAACAAAAATCCACACACATGAGCAAGAATTCTTTAAATCCCAACCAGGCTGGCATATCTGTAGCAATGACTCACTGACACAAAGAATCCACAAGCCACAATCCTTGCTTGCTTGAATGCCGTCCCTACCAAGAGTCCTTAATTCACTCTTACCTTATAACTTCTGAAGAATGGTTTTCCAGTTTAGTGCCTGCCAGCAAATAAAAACTCCAAACTAGAGTAAAAGGGTTTTTTTTTTTGCCTTGCTATTAAATTCCAAAAATACCTGCCCATTGTAATTTTAAATCACCAGTTATAAAAATATCTGTTGACGTTTGTAAACACAGGCCAAACCACACTTCGAAATTCATCACTTAATTTTGACCTCAAATAATGTAATAGCAACATAAAAAGAAAAAAGGTCTTTAAACTGAAAATTACTCAATTTAGTAAATTTGCCACTGTCATCTTAAGCAGCAAGTGCCATGGCATCTAGTGTTTGGTATCTTCCCCATGCCCACTCTCTCCAAACACAAAATTATTCAGTCTTGACGGTTTCTCCTACTTCGGCAACATACACCAAGCCATCCTTTTTTCTCCTTGGACTTCTTAAACTACTCTATTTCCTGAGGATGATGCTCCAACTCACTCTTTTTCTTGCCTCCCCATAAGCATGAATATCTACTGGCAGAGATTCACCCTAAAGCATTTATTTGCACTTACTAATTCAACTACTGTCTCTCTGCAAACGACTCTTATGGTCCCAAACTTCAGTCCTGGTTTTCTAAATGCCTAAAGGATATTTCCACTAGGCTCTCCCATCATTTCCTAAAAGTTAACTTTCCATGCCAAACTTATAGTCTAATCACAGCCCCCCATTATAACTTGAGTTCACTTTAAATGGCACCATTCTTTTCCAGGCTTAAACTTCAGTCATCTGGCAATTGTCTTTCCTTCCTTCTTCACATATAATCTTCTAGGGTCAGATGTTTCTTTCTTCTCCATTCCCATTGTCATAGTCCAAATCAAAATGTTCTCCCTTGGTCTTTAAATTACTTCCTCCCTAGACCATTACAAAGGCTTCCTAATTTCTCTCAGTCTCTTCTGGCACCAATCTACCCTTGGTGTCACTGACAAATTAACATCCCTAATTGACTGAATAAATATTTATTAAGCATGTACATGCCCAATACTCATTTATTATGAACTAAGGAAATCCTCCAACCTCTTTAGCCTTAAACCCCCCAAACTTCCCCCTCCCCACTCTCATTATCCAACTTTTCCCACCATTTACCATCAGATCAAGCTTTTACGTGACTCCTTCCATATGCCCTCCTCATCCTTGTCTCTTTTCATCCAGGTCTAAGCCCCCAATATTTAATGTGCTCCCCATATTATCCTTGATCCTCTGATAAGTCCGTAAGCCCTTCCCTGACTACTCTTGGCCCTCAATGGATTTGCTATGCTCTGAATTCCTTTCATGTCTACCCAAACAACTTAATATTTGGTCAAATGTGATTTGAATCATTCTTTACAGAGGCAATATGGCATAGGAGATAAAGGGCTAGCCTGGAAGCCAAGAAGACCTGGGTCCAAGTTCTCTTCTGACTCATATGATTATTAGCAGAAGTAATAATAACCACATTGACAGGATACTTTTAAGGTTTTCAAAGTGTTGTAAAGTTGATAAAGTGTTTTACGTCTATTATCTCATTTAATCCTCATAATAATACAGGAAGGAAGATGCTATAATCCTCACTTCACAAATGAGAAAACTGGGAAGACTAGAAAGGTGAAGTGGCTTCCTGAAGAAACCATCTCCAGCCCTGCTCTTTGTCATCAGAGCTCACCACCCTCTCCCTGTGCAGAAATGCACCAATTACTCGTGCTTTTAAGGAATGAGAAAGAGACATCACTGCATAGTGAGATTTCTAAGCACTGGTCCACACAGGGGAAAAATGTTTAATTTAATATCCCTAGTGCAGCCAACAAGAACTACGACAAGAAAAAACCTGGGGCATTCCCTTGGAGTTTACTGAATTCTCTCCTATAGACAGACTACAGATTTTTGTTTTCCAGCTGGGAAACTAAGGTTAGATCAAAGCCTCTTACAGACTACTTATAAACCAAGGGAGAGAAAAATGGGTTTTCTTAAAAGAGACCAAAACCAATGATATTTAAATTAACACATATTTTAAAAATTACTTAAATTCAATGTATTCTTTTAAAAATAAAAACTTACTACCAAATTAAATACCTAGTATTCTTTAGTTTAGAAGAAAAAATAAAGTGAGATCCTTGAGTCTTTCTGCTACTTCAAGGCCATATATTCATATTATTTATTCTCTATAGGATGGGGCCAGTCTCATCCCAGAACAAATGGTCCCTCCTCAATACTACTCAATATTCCCCCTCATGCGACTCTCACACTAGGGCTATTAATGAGGGGTCTTTAGGATGAGAGATTGAATGAACCAAAGAGAGTTATTTTACTCTTGTTTCTAACATGCACTCTTCTCAAAACAGGCCTACAGAACAAAGCCAGGAAAGTTTACAGAACATTTCAGGACTACTCTACTGCCATCTTTAAAATGGGTCTGCAGACGCCCTAGAAGGGAAAAAGCATCGGGATCCAAGGAAATAGCTGAAAAGGACAGCCTTGCCTCTATTGGGGCTTTAGGAGAAATAATGATTAAGTATCTCTGTCACCAACAAACATCCCTGACCACATGTCTGTCCTGTCTGGGGCACCATCCCAAAGGCTGCACACAGGTATGTGTTCTGGCCCCATTCTGAAGGAGACAGAACAAAGGTGAGCAGCAACAGCTAGGATGCAGAGCCTAGTTATCATAAGTGGTACCCACAGAGGATGATGCTATAGGATTGACATAGCTGGGGTAGGTGCCTAAAGAAAAAGAAGAATTTCAGAGTCTATCATAAGGCAAGAAAATGCAGGGAACTATACCATAGAATGGGGGAAGAAATGGGACCTGTACAGGGATCAAGGAGTAGAATGGATTGGTTAGAGGAGAGGGTAACTAACTGTGGGGAGAAAGCAGGAGAATATCCATGAAGAAGTAACAAGCCTATTGAATGCCAGGCTTAAAGAGCCTGAACTTCTAAGCAAGGTGGAGTGATATCAGGTTGTGTTGGGCTTTGAGGGAAGGGAATTCAAAGAGAGGTCATTAGATCATAGATTTGGAGCTGGAGGAGATCTTTGACAGGACACAGTCCAACCTCCAAATTTAACAAAGAAGTAAAATCACTTTTCCAATTTTACACAAACAGGAATTAACAGAGTCAAGATTTGAAACCATTTGCCTCGAAATCCAGTGCTCTGTTCCACAGTAATGCATTGTTTCCAGAATTGACATGTAAAAAGCAGTGATTATTTATCAATAAATAAGAACTAGTATTAATTGCAATGAATAATCCTAGTTCAGAAGAACAAATGGTTTCAACTCTCCACTTTTTGTTACAAAAGTGGAAGCACACATTAGACTTGACTGCTTTGTTCTTCAATTACACAGTTATTTTTTGTTGTCATTAGGAAAAAAGAATTCAACTAAAGAAGAGAATAACAAGAATATATTGGTAACTCTCTACAGTATAAAAAGTAAACAACGAGCAAACATTAAAAACAACTAACAAATTGCTAGAGGAATTTGCATTAGTTCCTTAAGTCTATTTCAAGTCTCTTATTCACCCATTTGTTTTAACCAGTACCTAACAACAACTGACATTGTGAATTAACATTTGCTTAACTAAAAACCTATTCTAAAATCATCACCACTGATGTTCAAGTATCTTCAGGGTCTCCAGAGAGCACAAATGTTTACCCCCTTTATTATATTAATAACAACGTGACAAAAATAGCTAGTACTTAAAGGTTTGTAAAGTGCTTTACAAATATTATCTTGTTTTAAACTCCTAACAATCCTCTGAAGTAGATGTTATTATTATCTCCATTTTGATGAGGAGGAAACTAAGACAAAGGTCAAGTGACTTGCCTAGGACTACACAGATAATAAGTGAGGTCAAGTTTTTTTAAACCCTTATCTTCTATCTTTGAATCCACTGGTTCTAAGGCAGAAAAGCAGTAAGAATTAGACAATTGGGTTTAAGCAACTTGCCCAGAGTGGCATAGTTAAGAGGTATCTGGGGCCAGATTTGAACCCAGGAATTCCCATTTCCATACCTGGCTCTCTATCCACTGAACCACCAAGCTGTTCCCTGAGACCAAATTTGAACACAGGTGTTCCTGACCTAAAGTCACTTCTAAGAAGTACCTCCCTCAAAACTCCAGATATTTAAGCTATTTTTAAGCATTATTAAAGTGATACCTAAGTAAGAGGAAAAATTCTAACAAATCTAAAAACGAAATTACGGAGCTTGGAGGGAAAAGATCTCAAGAGATCATCTCATCTACGTTCCTTCGAGATCTGGAAACCAAGTCTCGATGAGTTCAAGTGCCCAGGATCCCAAAGGTGATCATTAGTCTTACTCCAATGTTCTTTTCAAGACACTTTAGTGCCACCTCTTTCTCGGCTTCGATTCAAGTCAGCAAACATTTATGAAGCATTTGCCACATGCCAGGCACCTCGCTAAAAGCTGGGCACAGAATGCCAAGACAGTCCCTTTCTCAAGAGCTCAATCTAACAAGACAGGTGAGCAACCTGCAAATAGCCACACACAAACAAGATAGCAACAGGCTAAAACTGGAGATAGCTTCTTGAATCATCCCTATAGGAAGTACTCTATAGTCCTACCTGCCAAAAATATTTTCTATCATAACAAAAAGATACTAGACTTGGCATGAAGTGAGAGCCTTTCAACGTCAAAAACACCAAATGGTGCTTAAATTTCCTGTGCGGATCTAGCCTTTGTCAGAAAGCTAAAAGTCCCTCCATGACACCCAGGGAGAGATCAGGTTTAAATGATTAACCCTTATATATACTAACCACTAGTTTTAATAATCTATCATGAGACAGATCTGGGGCCTAATCAGCGCCAGAAGCCCCTCTGCCAAAGGAGCTTGCATCACAGAGATGTTCATCTGTCTTCCCATCAATCCTCCAGAGAGCATCTGCCATCCAATGCCAAGAGTGGTACCCTCTTTCCTTCCCCTCAGTATTTGAGCTCTCCGTCCATCATGAGTTTCCCTAGTAGAACAGCAGGCTTCTTTATCATGCTTGGGAAGTACTGCATTCATTATTTCATGTGGTATTCATGACAAGGTGAGATGGGTAGTACAAGTAAGATCATCCCCTCTTAATATTAAGATGCCCCAGGGAAGTGAGAGGCAGATAATGTGGTCTATTGGGGAAAAAAAAAAACAGAAATCGGCTCAAATTTAGGGTTAGGGATTGTCCTGGGCCCTGACAATTACTAGTTAGGAGATTGAGTCTCAACTTTCCCACATCTCTTTTTCCTTATATGAAAAATAGCAGTGATGAAAGTTTTCAATGTACTTTACAGGGTTACTGTAAGAAAAATCTTTTGGTTTTTTTTTAATGTTTAAAACACTCATAAATTTTTTATGAAAAAGGACACAGAATTTAGAACCAAAGGGACCCAAACTTGAATCTAATCTCTCCCAACTTCCTACCTGTGTGTTCCTGGGCAAATTCCTTAATCTCATCCAGCCTCCCTTTCAAAAAGACTGAACTTGTATGATCTTTAAGGTTCTTTCAGGCCAAGGTCTGATCACAACAAGCTGGCTAAATAGTGATGGGGCTGGGGCAAGAGCCAAAATTTTCTATCTCCTAATGCAGTGTTCTTTTTAAGGCATCCTTATTCAAGAGTATGAATATTTAAGGGTCAAGGAAGGAGAAGGAGATCCAATCCCACATACATAAAAAAAATAATAAATAAAGCCAGTGTAAATAATAAGCATCAGCAAATATTTGTGGGCACTGCCTTTCTTTTCTGAGTTAAATGTCATCTCTTCTGATACTGATTTTACTCTTAACCCGTCGTCACTGCAGTGGCTCAAATACACTTGACAAATTTTCTTACTCCCCCACCCTGACTGTAAAAAAATGAAAGGATAGTTATTAACTGCTAGAGGACGTAAACTCAGCCGTTCCAATGAACTGATACCCAGAAGTGATTTTATTTATTTTTTTTTTGGTCTTCTAGACACAAATGGAAGAACTTCTGGTCTGCCATTTAAAAAATATTCTGAAAACACTAACTTTAGAGTGACAGACTTCCCTTTCTGAAATCATCCCAGTCACAGACTATTTTTTTCTAGGCACTTGCAAGTGAAAATACTGTCTCAGATCACCATGTGTACACATACGGAAGTGAAGGTATCACACTTGATTAACTGTTTCGAATCACTTTCTTTACCGCTAAGATTGTATAGAATTTTTAGAACTTGGAGGTTTTGGGTGGGGGGAAGGGGAATAAAGAGTATCACTCAAAATATTTTCAAGATAAGAATTATTTCAATCAGTTATAGAATATAAATATTCTACTTAATGAAACCGCAAATAAGAAAATAGTCAATCAAATACCTGCTAGTAAAATAATTTCTTTGTTATGACACAAAGTATGACATTTTCTTCTCTGAGAATAGTGACTTAATCACCAAATCCTGATCCATACATTGGGAGAGTCTATAATTTAACCTCTTTCTGGGTCTGGTTTGGCCTCTACCATTAACCAATAAAAGGCAGAAGCTAGTCTCTTATAATTTTTAAATGGGGCAGCTACCCAAAAGACTGATCCTCTTCACTAGAGGTCAGCAGTCTGAATGTCAAGAAAAACTTTCCCTGAAATCACCTCTTAGCCCCAATGGTAGCAAGTCTGTATTTGTACTGGCAAAGATGAATCTCAAACTAAATTGTTGCCCTCTTGCATACTTTGCAGGAACTCCTCACAGATTTGACACAAGGTGTGTTTAACTCCATGTAAAATTATCTCAATTTCCTACTGTTCAGAAACAGAAATGAAGGAAGAAGACACCAGAATAGAATACATTGCTTCCACCAAGAAATACTATCTTTAAAATGACAATCCAAGCTGATAAACTTGGACACACAGGCAAAGAATGTGCCTAAGGTCACAGACTAAGAGCTGAAAAAAAAAATGAAAGTCAGTCTATCTGGTCCAATTCCCTCACTTTACAGATGAGAACCTAAGGCCCGGCCCAAAGAATAAGATACACTTTTCTTAGTAGAGTTCCAAAAACCTGCTAACCAAATAATTTCTCTGTGGTCCTAGTATTTTTCTCATTAAATCATCAAAGTTTTGCAATAGTGAATCTGCAATGATAGCAACTCCTGTGCTATGTAACAGACAGATTGACATAAAACGTTAGAGCAATTATTTTCTCCCTTGCATACATTATTATATCACCATATAGGAAAAAAAAACCTGAAATTCAAGTTCTTAAGTGGGTGTATTCAAAAATTCACTGGAGAAGTTTGGAAAGAATCCAAAGGCTATTAGCATATTTTAAAAATAAATATCTTTAAACTAAAACTGCTTAATTCTAATGGAAAATACTGCTTGTTAATATTTATGTACCATAACATTCAACATTTTCCAAGTTCTGTGCCACTTAAAGGCTTCCTAATTCATCTCCTCCCATCCTACAGTGCTACCCATCCACACAATACTCCCTCATTTTGCACTTGGTCCAAACAGGGGTCTACCACTCACTAACCAATGAGACAGAGAAGCTTAGTCTCTTCTCCTTTTTAAATGGGACAGCATTCCAAAGGAACAACCCTCTTGGTTTGTATAGACTTCCTGAACAAATCCAAGATCTACTCCCTCAGCAATTTTTTTTTATCTCCATGATTATCACCATTTAATTGTGCTTGTGGCTGGCTGGCAATGGCCCTGGTGAGGTGGCCCCTATACACCATCCCACCTCCTGAACTTGAGGCCAACATGACTCACAGGCCCCATCACATGGAGGGGAGGGGGGCTGGGAAAGGCCACACTATTGCCAGGTGTTCTGGTCTGGCTACACCATTTATTTGCTTTGCAAATTGACATGGGTGCTGCAGAGGCTGCCAAGGGGTAGCTGGCCAGGTTTCTCCTCCCCCACACACCCCCACACACACCCCTCTGGCCACAGACAAAAAACACACACAGAGACACACACACAGAAAAAAACCATCACTGTCTCACCTGAGTGGGCAGCAGGAGTTCCCCTTCTTCTGCCTGCCACAGCTCAACCACGTTGGGCAGAGGCTCAATGACTAAAGGAACACCCAAAAAAATGCATTTTAAAATCGCCAAAAAAAAAAGATAATATTCTATTAGGTTACGCTAATCCTGTCTTAAGTCATCCATTGCCCGAATTTTTCTTAAATTTTTTAAAAACCACTGGTATGAGAAAGAAGAAGGGAAAGAAAGTTCAAAAGCCAGTCTGCACTTTGATAAGTTTCAGTCATGTTGGGCCACTTGTCCACCTCAGAAAGAAGGTACAGCAATGTATCTGGGGAAGACCAGAGTTCGGGGAGGAAATGGGGGGGAAGATGGAGGAGAAAGACCATGGGGAGGGGGGCTTTTATGGCTGTGTTCTGGGGGAGGGGGATGCTATATGACTGATTCTAAAAAGCATTGCTGATCCTAATAACCAGGGGGAAAGGAGGTGGGGGGCTTCTGCCTCTTGGCATTTACAAACCTCAGGGTAAAGAGGGGGGCCAGCAGTAGCCCTGGCGGCTAGAACAATGAATGCATCAGGAAGTGAGGGGCTAAGATGAGGAGAGAAGTGAGAAGAAGACAGGAGAGAAGACGACAAGAGAGGAGAGGTCAACGGAGAGAAGGAGAGGGCAGCAAAGCAGAGCTGAAGGGAGGGCTGGGGAGCCGGAGAGCCCAGGACAGGACAGTAGGGCCCGGGCCAGGCCGGGCCGGGCTGGCCGCAGCTCCGTCTTCTCCTGCGGCGGGCTGGGCACCATTAGCGCTCGGCACACAAAGCGGAGACTGAGCTCGCCCCGCTCCAGGCACGCACGCGGGGCGCCCCGCATGCACAAAGCCGGGGGGGGGGTTGGTGGGAATGGGGCAGAAGAGGGAAGCGCAGCCCGGCCCGCCCCCTGTGCAGCTAGCTGCTCTTTCTAGTATTCCCCCTACCCCCTAACTTCGTTTCCTCTCCTTCTCCCCTCCTCGGGGCGGGGGTGGGGGGATGCGGTGGTCCAAGCCTACTCGGGGCAGCGGATTGCAGCCGCCCCCGCCTCCCTGCCCAAGCCCGCGGGGCTGACCTTGTCCCTGAGCCCCTCCCGGGCGGCAGCAGGGCCACAAGAGCTGGACGAGGCCCAGCAGGAGGTTCGCGGCCGTGGCGGCGCGGCAGTAGGCGCCGGGATGCGGGCAGGGGAGCCGGGCCATGCTGCTCCGCTGCTGCTGCTGCTGCTACTGCTACTACTGCTACTGCTGCTGCTGCTGCTGCTACTGCTGCTGGTGCCGCTGTTGCCGGTGGTGCTGCTGCTGCTGCCGCTGCCGCTGCCGCTGCCGCTGCCGCCGCCGCCGCTGCTGCTGCTGCTGCGGGTGCTCCCTCTCCGGGTTCGGCTGCGGGCGGGCGCCGCCTCCGCCGCCGCTGCCTTTGCTGCTGCCGCTGCAGCTGCCGCCGCCGCCGCCGCCGCCGCCTCCTCCTCCGCCTCCTCCTCCTTCTCCCTCTGGCACTGCTCCGCCCCAGCCCAGGCCCCGGCCCCGCGCCCGCCCCGCCCCCGGCCCCTCCCCTCCCGCCCCGCCCCCGCGGCCGCCCGCGCGCGCCCGCCCGCCCCGCCGCTGCCGCCGCCGCCGCCGCCGCCGCCCGGCCACCCCCAGTCTCCGCCGGAGCTCCTGGGCTGCGCGCGCGTGTGTGCGACACAGATAGGGAGGGGGGATAGAACGCGATGAGGGGCGGGGGCGGGGGGCGCGGACAATGAGGAGGCCGCCTCCCCGGGGCCCGTCTGAACGACCGGAGAGCACATGGCCCCAAGCGGCCACTCGCCCCCATCTCCTCCAACCCCTTCCTGCGTCCTCCCTAGAGCCCTCGGGAAAGGTGACTTGGGGGCCCAAGGGCGTGGATACCAGGTCCTCCTCCCATTTGATGTCTAGGAGGTTGGAGGATTTTCTTTTCCCATTTGATTCTGGATAAATGGAATCGATTTGGGGGGAGGGGACAGAGAATCACACCCACCCAACACACTCCTGAACTATGCTACAGACTTAGTACAAGAGTGGAAATACAGTGGTAGTTGTCAGAGGAAACAGGCGTGCAGCCGCGTGGCCTCTGCCAGTTAAAGCAGTGAGGATATCCGGTGTCTGGAAGGTCTGTAATTGAGGAGGAGAGGGCTCTCCAAAGACCCAGGAGGCTGACCTCAACGCATCAGGGTGGCCTCGAGCCCCTGGGCCCTTCGTGGACATGGTCCAGGACGAACAGGTGTTGCCCAGCTTCCCAAAGCCTTTCTAACTCAGCTAAGTCAGGCTTTCAAAAACTTGGGAGCTGCAGAAAAATCTCCCTCTTCTGGGAGACAGCAAAAAAATCATGTTAATTCCTCTTCCAGTATTTGCAGAAATAGGGATCCGAGGCAAAAAGTGGAGAGGACCAGGAACCCTCTCTTCTAACGGCCTCTGAGGGCGAACTATCCAGTCCTCTTTCCGGTACCCCTCCCCCCATCCCCATCACCAAGTATCAATCCAAGATCTAGGATTCCACTTACTGGAACATTCTGCCTTGTCTGTATCATAAATGTAGATTTTACTCAAGCAGTTTCCTCGAATATGACTGAGAAGCTTTGGGAAATCTTTTTGCGGAAGTCCCTAAAAAGTGCTTCCTGAGTTTTTAGTAACAAATAGAAACTGTTGGGGCTGATCGATAATAAGGAAAATAACAGCACACCTGTTGAACTTCAGTAATCTTTTATTTAATTGCACATTGAGGCTAACAGAAGACAACAAAAATGTGGTGGTCTTATACATTCGAGTCCAGATGCACAAGAAGGGCCAGATGAACTATGAATCTGCCCGGCCCAGACTGCAGAGTACAGAATTAAGAATTCAGACAGGCACCCCTTCCAGTAATAACTCTTACCAAGGTTAAATAAGCTCATCATATACCAGAACTGGCAAGTTTATACCAAAAGAATCAAACCTTGTAGCTAGGAGGAGGACCTTAAGAGATTCTGAGCCCTTCGTGGTGGAAACAGGTACAAAGAAGGTTTAATAATTTCCCTTTGGATATAGCTAGTTAGTAACAGAGCTGAACATAGAAACTAACTCTCTTTTTCACTACCCAGGTTGATGTGAAATTCATAAGCCAGAAATAGTGCAGAAAACCAAAAGAAAGATAAAGTGTATAAATTTGTGACTCTACTTGATGGCATATGTAAAAATCTCAGAAAGCTGGGAGAATGGGAACAGGTAGAAAGGAAGGAAAGAATTTGGAATTCAAATTTTTAAAGAAAATGAATGTTTAAAAAATTGTTTTCATATGTAATTGAGGGAAGAAAAATTGTTTTAAATTGTGACTCAAAAATACAGTAAGCTTGACTTTATACTCCTATTCTAGCTTGATATAATAGTCCTCCTCCTTTCTCTTTTATTTCTTCTTAATCCAAACCAAAAGAGAGAAAGAAAGAGAGAGAGAAAGGAAGGAAGGAAGGAAGGAAGGAAGGAAGGAAGGAAGGAAGGAAGGAAGGAAGGAAGGAAGGAAGGAAGGAAGGAAGGAAGGAAGGAAGGAAGGAAGGAAGGAAGGAAGGAAGGAAGGAAGGAAGGAAGGTTGGTTGGGTTTGCCTTACTCACCTTGGGCTTCCTGTTATTGATCTTCCTTTTGTTTATTTTTTTTTCAACTCTTACCTTTGGTCTTAAAAATCAATACTGTGTGTTGCTTCCAAGGCAGAAGAGTGGTAAGGGCTAGGCAATGGGGGTCAAGTGACTTGCCCAGGGTCACACAGCTAGGAAGTGTCCCTCTTACTTCTTTTCAATGGAGATTTCCTTCTTTTCTCTCTGCATTAGATGCAGCATAACATGTGTATGGAAGGCCACCTTAGGTGTTAGAGGACTACCTGAATTCAGGCTCTGCTTCTGACACAATGCTGTTACTTGGCCAAGTTAAGGTCCCAGGAAGCTGCCTTAAATTTCAACAAGTTACTCTCTGCATTATTGAAAGCCAAGCTAATAGTTCCACTCCCCTACCCCACCATCACCCCTGCCACACCAATGAAATAGAATCATATATATAGAACTGAAAAAGTCCTCAGAAGCCAGCTAGTCCAATCTCCCCTTCATTTTACAGCTGAAGGCCAAGGGAGGATAATTAACTTGCCCAAAAATTCAGCAAGGATCAGAACCAGAATTTGAACACAAGACTTTTGACTTTAGAGCCAGCAGACTTTCCCTTGTGCCCCCCCCCCAGGTCTCTCCTCTTTTCCATTTCCCCAAGCTTTTATTATTCCCCCAAATCTTAAGAGTGTACCCACACTTAGAACTTGATGTGAATTCCTAAAGAGGAAAATGTCTACAAAGCCCACATAGCAAATAGTACAGTTTTGCATTTAAAGTTTGTTTATAAAATGGAAAATCAACCCCATTGGGTTGTTTTTGTTCTGTTTGTTCATCTCTCTTGTGTAAGATACTACTTAAATATGTCACCAAACATTGATCAGAGGCCTTACAAGCTGTTTGAGGGAGAAAAAGTTGCAACCCTGCAAAAAACTGTTTTACTTGTTCAGCCTTTTCCAAACCAACTGGTGTCAGAGCTGGGAAAGCGTTTTATGGCCAAGAGCATCTTAGACTGAAAAAATACAGCAGGGCCACTAGGGATCATACCTCCCATTTTAATTAAATTTGGTGTTCCCAGACTGATTTTTTTAAAAAAACAGCTTATTTTTCTGGTTGAAGGCTTGTGGTTCCATGGTAATTTTCCTGTGACACAGAGGGTAATGTCATGTTTCTCTGTTGCTTTCCAGATAGCCACCTGTGTGTGTCTGCAATGCTATAGCTTGGGCTAGGTACACAGCAATTACACAGCTGTCTTCTTAGATAAATTTGACCTGTCTAGTTAGCACTGACTTCTCCTCTGAATTTATTCTCTATCCTGACTGACTCTAAGGAGCACAGTGTGAGTCCAAGGAACAGCATATCTATCCAGTCCAGCCCCTTCATTTTATTTACATTTTACTGGTACCAGTTATTGCCACTTAAGTCCTATTTCTTCCCCCTTTGAACCAGAAGGGAACTTGAAAATGTGAAGCAAACCCAGACAGATATAAAGCAACTATATCTAACATCATATTTCTCCCATTCTATATCCAAACTACCCCAGCTTTCTTCTGAGTGGAAAGAATGGGTGTATTCTTTAGTTCTCAAAACCCTTATCAAAATCAACTGCTCTTCATGTTTTTGTTTACTGTCCTTGTCATTATGTATATTGCTTTCCTTGACCATCTAGTTTTATAGATAGTAAACAAGTTCAGTAGCCAGTCATGATTCAAATCCAAATCCTCCCTCTGAATAGTTGTTTTTTAGGTATCTCTCCTTTCCTCTGTTGCTCTAGATCAAGAATTCTTAACCTTTTTTGTGCCACGAATCTCTGTGGCAGTCTGGTGAAACCTATGGATCCCTTGTCAGATTTTTTTTTAAGTTAAGAAGATGCTAAACAGAAGTTTAATAATATATATATTTTATCACATCCAAGTTCCTAAATCCCCAGTCCATGGACCCTGGTTAAGAACCCCAGTTCTAGATGTTGTCAAATTCTTGCAAAGAATAATAAGTAAAGAGTGTTTAAGTTAGTTACTCTGTGGTAAGACAGGCATACTAGTGCATTGCTGGTAGAGTTGTAAATTGGTACAAATCTAGAATTATGCTAAGAAAGTAACTAAAATGTACATGTCTTTGATCCAGAGATCCCCTGGCTTAACATGTACCCAAAGAAAAGTTCCAATATATACCAAAAATATTTATAGCTGTGCTTTTCATGGCAGCAAAATGATAAAAACAAATTAGATGGTCACTGATTGGGCAATGCTAAACAAATTATATAGTACATAAACATAAGCACTTGCCCCAATGCCTAGCAAATAGTAGAGATTTAGTAAATGCTTGTTTCCTTCCTTCAAAGAGAGCACATGAGACTGTGCTTATCTTGTCTTTGCTGAATTGGGGAACTATGGAAGTCAAGTGTAGCTATGCTGTGAGGTCTGATATCTGTGTTTTACTGAATTTTGTTTTCCTATTTTTTTTTATTCTTTGTCATAAAGAATGGCTTTCTTTGTGCAGATTTATAACAAAATGTATATAATCTGAAAACAAAAGTTATAAATAAAGTTTTAAAAGTTTGCTTCCTCTTGTTCCACAGAGCTATGTCAAGCTTGTCTCTCAAGTTCTAAACTAATAAATCATTTACTTTGCACCCAAAACTACATGTTGTCCTATGTCCTCATCTAAGGGATTCATTTTTTTCTCCCGCTATACTATTCTTTTCCCCTATATTTTTAAGCTTCTAAGTTAAACAGTATATTAGCTCCTCTGTACCTCTCCCAGATTCTCAGAGTTGGAAGTGAGTTCTGACCCACTCATATATAACTAAACAAAAATCCCTCACAAA
This sequence comes from Monodelphis domestica, assembly GCF_027887165.1. Lineage (NCBI taxonomy): Eukaryota > Metazoa > Chordata > Mammalia > Didelphimorphia > Didelphidae > Monodelphis > Monodelphis domestica. The sequence continues at coordinate 188,770,006 of NC_077232.1, read as the reverse complement.
TGGTCCTCCAACATCTCCAAGAAAATCACCACTGAAGAGGAGACAAGCACTAGTTGTTGAGAAGTTTTTAGTCTTTTAAAAAATTCTACCCATTAGTTCTAGTTCTGCTCTCTAATCTCTCTTCTGAGTGATGGCCCTTCAAATACTTAAAAACAGTCACCAGCCCCTTCTCAGCTTTCCCCTTCAGTTCATTTATTTTCCTAGGCTAAATCAGACCAGTTACTTCTGTTCTCCAATGGCATTTACCATCCAGGCTGCTCTCTAAACGATCCATAGCATTCTTAACCCTCAACACAATACCTACCCCATGATACCACAAAAGTGAGCTGCAAAGGACAGCAACAGTAGGACTTTTACCTTTGATATCCTAGACACTGCTTCTGGCAATGTAGTCATTAGATTTTGAGCCCCTGAAAGGCAGGGACTGTCTTTTGCCTCTTTTTTTCTTTTTATGCCCAGGGCTTAGCACCAGGCCTGGAGTCAGGAAGACCTGGGTTCTGGCCTCAAACACTCAGTGACCCTGGGTAAGTCACTTAACTATGTTTGCTGCAGTTTCCTCATCTGTCAAATGAGCTGGAGAAGGAAATAGCAAACCAATTCAGTATCTATGCCAAGAAAACCCCAAATGGGGGTCTTGAAGAGTTAGCCACCATTAAAATGGCTGAACAACAACAACAACAATAAATGCTTATTGAATATGATGGCAATCTCAGATGTCATTAAACTTTACCAGGTTCTACAGTTGATTCATAGACTTTCTGATAAGTCATTTATAAAAACACTATGTGTATGGGGTGTATGGGGTGTTCAGGGAGGGGTAGTATCTCTGGGATGGAGGGCTTGTCGTGCCCTCCTAGGGCAGCTCTCCAGCCTCTGACCCCCACCTGACACCCAGCCCTCACTTGTGGCTCCCAGTAGCTGCTAGCATGCGGCAGCGGCCACACCCCGGGCAATGGCTTCCACAGGCCGGTTAAACCTTGTGAGGGTAGCCATCGGGTCATCAACCCCTGGTGAACCAGAGCTTTGCTCACCCAGCATGTGAAGACTGCTTCGGCGGAACAGATGGAAGAAACCAATAAGAAGGTTCAACAGCTGAGATGGCGACGCAGCAAAGCACTGTGGAGTGCTTAGGGTGTGTTGGAGTACAAAAGACAACATAGCCATCCAATGCAGCTGAGGAAGTCTCCAGGTGTAACGACTTTTCGTGCCACTGGACCCAGGCTTCCAACGCTGAGAGAGTGGGACTATCTCTGTGCATCGACTTTTCCACTTAAATCTCCTCACACACAAGTATCTTTGTGCACACTCATCTATCCTAATCCTATCCTAATCCCGTCCACCCTCTTCAAGACCTGCGGCGATGGGGGAGTGGCGACGCAACAGGTGGAGGTGACCACTGCGGACCTGTAGGGCAGCAGGGACGTTCAGCAGCATCCTGGGTGACTGAGGAGCCCACTCTAGGACAGCACTGCTCACCCTAATCAAGGGAGGGGACTAGAAAAGGTGTCCCAAACATTGCCTGCCCTACAAACACCGGTCAGCACACCACGGCTGGCGGGTCATCCCTTTAAGCGGTCGAAATCAAAGAAAACAAAATACAAAGAAACTCCTACTAGGAGCATGGAACATCAGGACATTACTTGATAGAAAGAATACCCCAAGACCTGAGAGAAGAACAGCTCTAATCGTAAAGAACTGGCGCGATATAACATCAACATCGCAACATTAAGCGAAACACGCTTACCAGAAGAGGGATCACTCAGCGAACCCACCACTGGATACACCTTCTTCTGGAAAGGTAGAGCCTCAAATGAAGACAGAATCCACGGTGTTGGTCTGGCCATCAAGACCAGTTTGCTCAAACAGCTGCCAGACTTGCCTGTGGGCATCAGCGAAAGGCTCATGAAGATCCGTTTATCTCTCAGCAAAGACCAGTATGCCACAATCATCAGCGCATATGCCCCAACACTGACCAGCACAGAGGAGACCATCGAGCAGTTCTACTCTGACCTGAGTGCCGTCCTACACTCAGTGTCCACAAATGACAAGCTGATACTACTGGGAGACTTCAACGCCCACATTGGCCAGGACCATGAAAGATGGAAAGGAGTGCTCGGCAAACACAGCGTGGGCAAAATGAACAATAATGGCCTACTGCTACTCAGCAAATGCTCAGAGTTCGAACTCACCATCACGAACACTGTGTTCAGAAAGGTGAACAAATATAAAACAACGTGGATGCACCCATGATCAAAACAGTGGCATCTCATTGACTACATCATTGTACTCTGGCAAGACATCCGGGATGTACAGATCACCAGAGCCATGAGAGGAGCTGAATGCTGGACAGACCACCAATTGGTTAGAGCAACTCTTCAAATGTGCATTGCGCCTCGCCATCCAAAATGCGCCCAGACAGTTTGCACATTTTACAACGTGAGTCCTGAGTCGTCTTAGAGATCCATCTTATTTGCAAACATTCCAGTCCTGCCTGGACAACAAGCTGTCTGCCAAGGGACCAATCACTGGAAGCTCAACCGAGAAATGGAACCAGTTCAGAGATACCGTGAAGGAAACATCAAAGGCAGTCCTAGGCCCCAAACAACGCAACCACCAGGACTGGTTCCACGAGAACAACACTGCTATTGAAGACCTAATGAGCAAAAAGAACAAAGCCTTTATGGTGTGGCAAAATAACCCAAACTCTGCTCCTAAAAAGGACAGATTCAAGTCTCTCCAAGCCACGGCGCAGCGTGAGATCAGGAAGATGCAAGACCGATGGTGGGAAAAAAAGGCAGAAGAAATTCAGCGCTTTGCTGATACCAAAAACTACAAACAATTTTTCAGTTCCTCTCAAGACTGTCTATGGGCCATTAAAACCCACCACCACTCCCTTGCTATCCTCTGACAGTGACACTCTCATAAAAGATAAAAAAGGCATCAGCAACAGGTGGAAAGAACACTTCAGTCAGCTTCTCAACCAACCCTCTTCAGTTGACCAAAGTGCCCTTGACCAGATCCCCCAAAACCGCATCATTGAATAACTTGACGTCCCTCCTTCAATAGAGGAAGTACAAAAAGCCATTAAACAAATGAGTGAAGGCAAGGCACCCGGTAAAGATGGGATCCCAACCAAGGTGTACAAGGCCTTAAATGGAAAGGCACTCCAGGCATTCCACATAGTGCTGACCAGCATATGGGAAGAGGAAGACATGCCCCCAGAACTCAGAGATGCCTCCATCGTAGCCCTATACAAGAACAAAGGCGCACAAGCAGCCTGTGACAACTACAGAGGCATCTCACTACTCTCCACTGCTGGAAAGATCCTCGCCCGTGTTATACTCAACAGACTCCTGTCATCTGTTTCAGAGCAGAACCTGCCTGAATCACAATGTGGCTTCCAACCAGATTGCAGCACCATCACATGGTCTTCACGGTGAGGCAAATGCAGGAAAAGTGCCTTGAGCAGAACCTGAGTCTCTACATTGTCTTCATAGACCTGACAAAGGCGTTCGACACAGTGAACAGGGACGCATTGTGGGTGATCCTTAGCAAGCTTGGTTGCCCAGCAAAATTTGTCAAACTGATCCAGCTCTTTCATGTTGACATGACAGGGGAAGTCCTATCTGGTGGAGAGACTTCCTATCGCTTCAACATCTCCAATGGCATGAAACAAGGCTCCGGTGATATTCAACCTATACTTCACCCAAGTATTATGACATGCTGTGATGGATCTAGGCCTGGGCATCTACATCAAATACCGACTGAATGGCTCACTATTCGACCTTCGCCACCTAACTGCAAAAACAAAGACAACAGAGAGACTCATCCTGGAAGCTTTCTTCGCAGATGACTGTGCTCTCATGGCCCACCAAGAAAATCATCTTCAAACCATTGTGGACAGGTTCTCTACCGCAACAAAACTATTTGGCCTGACTATCAGCCTCAGCAAAACAGAGATGCTGTTCCAACCTGCAACTAACCAGCCGTGCATTACAATCGACGGCACGCAGCTTAGTAATGCCAGGATCCAAAAGGCCAGCCAGGCACTCGGGCGGCTGAGCTCCAAAGTCCTCCAACACAGAGGTGTAAGCACTGCCATGAAGCTCAAAGTGTATAACACAGTGGTCCTCAGCTTGCTCCTGTACGGTTGCGAGACATGGACACTGTACTGAAAGCACATGAAACAGCTGGAGCAATTCCACCAACGCTCCCTCCGGTCAATCATGAGGATCCGATGGCAGGACCGAATCACCAATCAGGAAGTCCTCGACAGAGCCAACTCCACCAGCATCGAAGTCCTGGTCCTCAAAACCCAGCTACGATGGTCTGGACACATCATCCGCATGGACCCACAGCGAATACCAAGACAGGTATTCTATGGTGAACTGTCAGCTGGACTCAGGAAACAAGGCCGACCAAATAAAAGATTCAAGGATCAGCTAAAGTCCAACTTGAAGTGGGCTGGCATGACACCAAAGCAACTAGAACTTGCTGCCTCTGTCAGAAGCAGCTGGCGAACCCACATTCACCATGCCGCCGCCACCTTTGAAGATGAGCGACGTTGACGTCTTGCCACTCTGCGTGAACGCTGACATCAGGCCACAACCACATCTCCCGTAAAAACTGGCGTCCCATGCCCCATGTGCCACAAACTCTGCGCCTCAGTCTTTGGACTCCAAAGCCACATGAGGGTACATCAATAGATGATAATGCACAAAGACAATTGTCAATTTCGGTCACCGAGAGACTACTACTACTACTAAACAACAACGGCCCAAGATTTGATACCTTCTTCTAAACTGACTTTGAGCCAGGAGTCTAGTTATTCAACCAATATAAAGCCTCCAAACCCTCCAGGTCTAAATACTGTGCTTCCCAGGAGTAAAAAAATTATTGAATTAGTGTGTTAATTTCCTACCCTGAACATGTACCTGCTTAAAAAAAAATTGTTATTTTACTTGGAAGAGGGAAGGGAATGAAAAATGTAGAACCCAGAAAAAACTGGAAGGGAATCCTTGTTATATTCAATAAATACTTTTTTCTATCTAGCTATCCATGGAAACCTTTCTGACCTAAAAGGGATAGAAGGATTCCTAGGTCTAACTCTTTAAGAAGCTTATCAGCTCATTAACAGATAAAGAGAAAAGATTTAGCACATTTATTATTTAAATGCAAATCTCTTTCTAAAGAATCCCTTAAAAACCACTTGTTGGCTTTCCTTTAAGGAAGACTAAACAAATAACCTTATTTATACTATTTATTGACTTAGTAATTCCTTTGTTTTGGGGTGTATAGGGTGCTCAGGGAGGGGTAGTATCTCTGGTATGGAGGGCTTGTTGTGCCCTTCTAGGGCAGCTCTCCAGCCTCTGACCCTCACCTGACACCCAGCTCTCACTTGTGGCTCCCAGTAGCTGCTAACATGCTGCAGCGGCCACACCCCGGGCAACGGCTTCAACAGGCCGGCTAAACCTTGTGAGGGTAGCCATAGGGTTGTAGAGCCCTGGTGAACCAGGGCTTTGCTCACCCAGCATGTGAAGACTGCTTCGGCAGAACAGGTGGAAGAAACCAATAAGAAGGTTCAACGGCTGAGATGGCGACACAGCAAAGCACTGTGGAGTGCTTAGGGTGTGTTGGAGCACAAAAGACTGCATGGCCATCCAATGCAGCTGAGGAAGTCTCCAGGTGTAATGACTTTTCATGCCAATGGACCCAGGCTCCCAACGCGGAGAAAGTAGTACTGTCTCTGTGCATGGACTTTTCCACTTAAATCTCCTTCACGCACAAGTGTCTTTGTGCACACTCATCTACATCACAGATGAAAGCTCCCAAAGACAATCATCATCCTCGGTTATGGAGAGACTACTACTACTACTACTAATTCCTTTGTTTTATCCTAAGAGAAAGATAAACTTTTGGCTCTGTGCTCCAAGCAGAAACCCTTCATGAAGCCCAAATTAATTCAAGATCTCCAGCCCTCAGAAAAGTGAGAAGGGGCTTTGCAGTATTTTCACCTCATTTGTTAGAGAAACATGGACCTCTTCCTTTCTCCTTGTCCTTTGATTGTAACTATGACTGCATTTTGCAACAACAATACCAATAACTACCCCTTCCCTTCCCCTCCAAAAAAGCCACCCGTTAAGAAGCTGGGCTTCTACCTTTAGAAACAAATTCCATTTCAATAAACATGTTAGGCAGTCAAACACTGGTTAAGCACCTCCAATGTGCCAAGCACTGTGCTAAACATTGAAGATACAAAGGCATCTCTACACAAACAGAATCAAAACTTTCTTCCTGCCCTTCCAGAACTTATCTCTTAGTAGAGAAATATAACATGAATGCAGGAAGTCAATACAAAGTACATACAAAATACTACAAAGTAATTCTAAGACATGGAGATCAGGAAAGGATTCTTGAAAGTGTTGGATGGCACCTGAGCAGGGTTCCAAAGGAAGCTAAAGCTTTCTAAGATTCCAAAAATGGGCCATTCTCTGTAAAAAGTCACAGGAACAAGAGAGTGCCTTGTCCAGGGAATAGCAAAGAAGGATGGCCAAATGACCATTCTATGTAAATTAATAAACTATGACTTTTGATAGCTCATTTCAACAAAGAAAAAGTGAGCTTATTGAGTTGTCTCTATCAACAAGGAAGTATCTAGGACAAATCTGAGAGATTTATGAACAAAAAAAAATATCCACTGCCATAGAAGGAACAGAATCTGAATGCAAATTGAAACATCCCATTTTTTACTTTATTTCCTCCATGAACTTTTGTCTAGGGAAATCAATTCATGTCTTCTTTCTCAATATGATGAGCATGGAAATATGTATCATATGACAAAATATCCACAACCTACATCATATTGCCTGCCTTCTTGTGAAAAGGGGAGGAGTGGGAGGGAGAGAGAAAGCATGGATTGAAAAATTTCAGAAAGTAAATGTTTAAAAATTGCATTGACAAGGGGAAAAAAGGTAGGTCTCTTTCTTCCCTGATCAAGTGCATCAGTTTCTGTAAAAGGAATACATCAGAGGTTCTTAACCTGGGATCTATCTGTCAACTGGTTTGTTTCCAATTTAATATTTTTATATATTTTATGTATTATATTTATATTTTTAAAATACATTGTATAGCAGCAGTGCAATGATCCAGGGCAATTCTGAGGGACTTAGGAGAAAGAATGCTATCCATATCCAGAGAAAGAACTGTGGGAGTAGAAATCGAGAAGAAAAACAACTGCTTGTTCACATGGTTTGATGGGGATATGATTGGGGATGTAGACTCGAAATGATCACTCTTATTACAAATATTAATAATATGGAAATAGATCTTGATCAATGATACATGTAAAACCTAGTGGAATTGCAGGTTGGCTACGGGAGTGAGGTGGGAAGGGGAGGGAAAGAACATGAATCATGTAAGCATGGGAAAATATTCTTAATTAAACTTTAATAAAGAAAAAAATAAAAAATAAAAAGGAAAGACTTTAAAAATACATTGTATTAATACTGTATTTCAGTATCAGTTGTTTATTTTGCACTTATATTTTATAATTTTGTGCATTTAATTTTATATTTATATATTTTGTAAAATATGTTATGTATTATTATATAATAGAATAAAATAATAGAATAGAATATTTTTATATGAAATATATATCTTACAACACTATTTTATGCATTTAAAAACGTGATTCTAAGAAGGATCCACTGGCCCTACCAGACTGATTGCTAAATGAGACCTATGACACAAAAAAGGTTTAAATCCATAGAAATATTCACTGACTCAATAACATATATAATGATAATAACAATCCAATGGCATTGTAGAAAGAGACTTCTCCAGAGTAGGGAAAAACAAACCAATAATGACTTCATGATCCCAGGGTGGCTGCTTGATCTCTCAGAGACCCAAGCAACTCTCTTAACAGAATTGCAGAAGAGTTATCTGCCTAGAACAAGGAGTTGCTCATACCAGTGGATCATAGGTTTTGACCAATAAATAAATAAATATGTAAAATGCCTCATGAATCTTAAGACTGTTTATAAATGCCTCTCCTTTATTCTCTCTAATAAACTAGTGAAGTAGATAGTATAAATTTTCAGATTCAATTTAATAATCATTTCTTAAGCACTTACTATTGCAAAACACCACAGTCTGCACTGAGGATGCAAAGATTAAAACAACAGAATCCTTGAAATCAAGGCACTTTCATTCCACTTTAGGGAAATGATCATACAGTGGTTAAGTAGCCTGCCCATCAGCACATAACTATTAAATGATTTAGGGCTTATGGCTAAGTGTTCTAACACCAAATACTGCAATTTTCCCACCACCCCAAATCTGTATCCCTCTTCCCTCCACATTTTCCCTGTTGCTTCTTTACAAATTAAATCTGGCCACACATCCAGGTTTTCCAAAGTTGGAGTTGTAACTTAAAGAAATGTTCAGGGCAACTAGGTGACTCAATACAAAGAGAGCCAGGCCTGGAGATGGGAGTTCTTGGGTTCAAATGAACCTTGAACATATCCCAGCTGTGACCCTGGGCAAGTCACTTAATTCTCATTACCTCCCTTACAGCTCTTCTCCCTTAGAACCAAAACTTAGTATTGATTCTAAGACAGAAGATAAGTATTTAAAAAAAACTTTAAAGAATATTTAATGATTATTCACCTCAATTTATTATGAAATAAAAATAAAATAATTTGTATTTTTTTTAATTCAGTATGTTTCTAGTATAAGGGCAGTTATCTGGCATAATAGATAAAACACTAAGTCAAGAGTCAGGAAGACTCATCTTCCTGAATTCAAGTCCAGCCTCAAACACAGCTGGGTGACTCTTGGCAAGTCACTTAACACTGTTTGCCTCAATTTCCTGATCTGTAAAATGAACTAGAGAAGGAAATGGCAAACCACTCACACATTTAAAAAAACCCTTACCAAAAAAAAAAAAAAAAAACCTTACCTTCTGTCTTGGAACCAATACTATGTATTGGTTCCAAGGCAGAAGAGAGGTAAAAGCTAGGCAATGGGGGTTAAGTGACTTGTCCAGGGTCACACAGCTAGGACATATCTAAGTCTAGATTTGAACCTAGGACCTCCTATCTCCAGGCCTTATTCTTTCTATTGAACTACCCAGCTGCCCCCACACTAGTATCTTTTGCCAGTAAAATCCCGAATGGGGTTATAGAGTTGGATATGACTGAACAATAGGGACTCCAGGGGAAACAAAAGAAATCTAAGAAGCCTCAACTATTTGAGAACTATGGTAGTGAATAAGAAGCCACCCTTGTTGTCCAGAAGAGGTGTGTTCAACTGCTACTTCTGACACAAAGTACCTTGGAGGAGTTGTTTGTTTTTTTAAACTTCTCAGCACCCAAGATAGCTCCTTAAATTGCCCATGGATTGCTACACTATCTAAGTGAAGGAAGTACTCAATACCTCTCCAAAGTTACAGTTAAATAAATCAGTAACGTTTCCAAATTATTTTATCATTTCCTTTGGAACCTACATATTACGTAATATACTCTAAAAAGAAAATTCTTGCCATCAAAGACCTTGGCGCTGTCAAAAAAGCTTAGTACCATACACCAGTAATGATTTATCAGTGGAAATGACATTAAATAAGAGGCATTACCATCTACTTTGCTGCTACACACAAAGGATCATGGGACTTTTCCATCTGACTTGCAGCTAAAGCCTTCCATGTGTGTTGTCTCCCCCACTAAAATGTTAGCTCCTTGAGAGCTGTCTTAGTTTGATATTTGTCCCTCTGGTACTTAGCACATTTCCTGGCACATTTTTGGTCATTACTTAGTTGTTTCAGTCATGTCCTAATCTCATAGAAAGTGCTCAATAAATGTTGATAATAAATATTCATTTATTCATTCATGTTTGATATGTGCAGTAGACAGTAGACTATTTATTTGTTCTTTTTACAGATACATTAGATTTGGTTCAGTTTATTAATATCACTTCTACATGGACTGTAAGCCCTATCAAGTTGAACATTTCTCCCTGAAGGGCCTAGCCCAGGACCCTAACAACTAGGGCTATCCAGAAGTAGAATAGAAGGTAATGAGTATCTCTTCATCAAAGATTTTCAAGGAGTGTCTGCACATTGGCAAATAGGTTGAAAAGAGGACTTCTGTTTAGGTCTATGTCAAGCAAGCAATTGTGTGTGCAGCCTTGATTAATTCCCAGTGCTGTGCCTGGCTCTGTCCTAGGTGCTGGGCATACAAAGTAACATAGGAAACAGCCTTTTCTTCAAGTACTTGAAATTCTTTTGTGAGAAACAAAATATAATTTAAAATATGTGGCTTGTGAGAGCTCTTCCAACTCTTATGTACCATGAAACAGCTTCATGTTATTAGCTATTTGGTGTTGCCTCCTAGATATGAATGGTAGAGCCAAGCCTACAAAGCCCCAAAAGGTGACTGCACTGACATTGTATGTATATACTTGTTTGTAGTGTTAAGGTGAGTTCAGAGAATGTCTACTCCAAGCCCATGAAGACTTCCCCTGGTAAAATGGACAGATGAAAACAATTCATTCCAGTGGCCATGAATGCAGCTGAGGCAGGCACTGTGGGGCATTTAGAGCTGGGTCAGACATCAAAGAAACCAATTCCACTGCATCCTGGGTCATGGACAGTCACCCTGACTTGTCTGGCCACTGGGCTTTGATGGCTTTGGAAGAGGAAATGCGGCTGAAGACTTTGTGCAACTCTGCCTCACTTCAATCTAATTTATGCATAAGTCAAAACTTCACTTTATGATGTCATTAATCCTATCTGAAAACAGATGGCAAACAACAATACTTGCTTATACTTTTTACACATAGGATATTTTTTCTTAAGATTCCAAAGAGCTCCTTGGAACATGTAAAGAGATTGTTTTCATTTTTTAAATAAATCAGAACAAGAGAAGTCAACTTTGTTGGGCAGGGTAACAGTGCAGCTGGAAGTCATGACTCTCATACTATATAAAGGTTCTTAGTCTAATGTTCTCGACTCAAAAGAACCCAGAAGAGTACAACCAACAAACAGGCCAGTTGCCCTTAAAGAGAAAAAAGTTACCAATGAAACCCAAAAATGTGATGATTCCTAGCCTGGAGGCAGTCATTCTTCTAAGTCTGGGTCCTACTGCCACCAAGGAACAACCTCAAGCAAATCCACTAATTCATTAACTATAAAGTGATTGGGATGATAATGCAGAATAAGGAAGTTGTAAGGAATAATCTAAGAAATATATGCAAAGAGGAAATACTACTCCAAGTAAAAGGATATGTGGAAAGAAGTTCCACCATATTATTTAATAAATAATATTTAAAGAGATGGTACTCAACTGGGTTTGGAGAAAAGAAAACCTAACTGTGCTCAAATGTAGCCCAACACTCTCACTAGATGTGTGACTTTCAGTAAGACATCTGATGCCTCTGAGCCTCAGTTTCTTTCTATGTAAAATGGGCAAAATAACAGCACCTACCTCCCAGGGTGGTTTGGAGACTATGAGACAATAATAAAAAGGGTTTTTTTGTGCAAAACTTAAAGCTCTATAGAATTGCTAGCTTAATGAGAGATTACAATTTTAGTAATTTAGGAAAAAATATCAGAAATTCCTCACTGATTCCCTTAATACCTAGGAAGAAAACGTAATAAGTAGCAAAGAATACAGAATATTCGATCTTGATACTAAAAACTTGTTGCAGGTTGAGGGGGAAATAGAAAGGACTGTTGACTTGAAACCCTGATAAACTATCTAAAAGCCTAAAGTTCACTTCTGGGGGGAGAGAGGGAAGATGGAGTCTTTAAGTTCACTGAAATTGCTAGAGTTCTGCCAGAAAGAATTGTAGCCTCAGTGTTGCATGTAAGACCAATTTACTTGAGTAATAGTCACTAAAATGACATTACTGTGTCACATACTGGTTTTTAGTGCCTAGAATACCAGAGCATTTTTACTTCTGGATATGGTCTCGGGTGATCAGTGAATTTGAACAGAAGGCAAAGAGAAGTTAAAAGACAGGAAAGCAAAGAGGGTCAGTCATTGGAGCATTTTTTTAAATGAACAGAAGAGAACAACAGAAGGTAAACCAGAAGGAGGCACAAACAGGACAGCTTTGAAAGTTACATGTTGAATTTATGAAATATTTTATTTTTTAAATTTTATTTAATTAGTTAATTTAAAATATTTTTTCCATGGTTACAAGATTCACATTCTTTCCTTCCCCTCCCAACAATCCCCTCCTATAGCTGACATGCAATTCCACTGGGTTTTACATGTGTCATTGATCAAGACCTATTTCCATATTATTGATATTTGCACTAGGGTGATCACATAGAGTCCAATCATATCCCCATCAACCCATGTTATCAAGCAGTTGTTGTTTTTCTGTGTTTCTACTCCCACAGTTCTTCCTCTGAATGTGAATAGCATGCTTTCTCATAAGTCCCTCTGAATTGTTCTGGATCATTGCATTGCTACTAGTAGAGAAGTCTATTACATTTGATTGTACCACAGTGTATCAGTCTCTGTGTATAATGTTCTCCTGGTTCTGCTCCTTTCACTCTGCATCAATTCCTGGAGTTCATTCCAGTTCACATGGAATTCCTCCAGTTCATTATTTCTTTGAGCACAATAGTATTCCATCACCAACAAATACCACAATTTGTTCAACCATTCCCCAATTGGAGGGCATCCCCTCATTTTCTAATTTTTTGCCACCACAAAGAGCATAGCTATGAATATTCTTTTACAGTTCTTTCTCCTTATTATCTCTTTGGAGTACAAACCCAGCAGTGCTATGGCTGGATTAAAGGGCAGATAGTCTTTTAGTGCCCTTTGGGAATAGTTCCAAATTACCTTCCAGAATGGCTGGATCAGTTCACAACTCCACCAGTAATGAATGCATCAATGTCCCAGTTTTACCACATCCCCTCCAACATTTAGTACTTGCCTCTGCTATCATGTTAAGCCAATCTGCTAGGTGTGAGGACATACATCAGAGTTGTTTTGATTTGCATATCTCTGATTATAAGAGCTTTAGAACACTTTTTTCATATGTTTATTACTAGTTTTTATTTCTTTATCTGAAAATTGCCTATTCAGGTCCCTTGCCCATTTATCAATTGGGGAATGGCTTGATTTTTTGTAAAATTTATTTAGCTCCTTATAAATTTGAGAAATTAGACCTTTGTCAGAGGTTTTTGTTATAAAGATTTTTTCCCAATTTGTTGCTTCCCTTCTCATTTTGATTACATTGATTTTGTTTGTACAAAAAACTTTTAAATTTAATATAATCAAAATTATTTATTTTACATTTTGTAATTTGTTCTAACTCTTGCTTGGTCTTAAAAATCTTTCCTTTCCTAAAGATCTGACAAGTATACTGTTCTGTGTTCACCTAATTTACCTATAGTTTCCTTCTTTATATTCAAGTCATTCACCCATTCTGAGTTTATCTTGTACAATGTGAGATGTTGATCTAAACCTAATCTCTCCCATGCTGTTTTCCAATTTTCCCAGCAGTTTTTGTCAAATAGTGGATTTTTGTCCCAAAAGCTGGGATCTTTGGGTTTATCATAGATGGTCTTGCTGAGGTCACTTATGCCAAGTCTATTCCACTAAAGAAGTAAATTAGTTTTGGTAGGATTGTCATTTTTATTATGTTAGCTTGTCCTACCCCTGAGCAGTTAATGTTTTTCTGATCATTTAGATCTTGTTTTATTTGTGTGGAAAGTGTTTTGTAGTTGTGTTCATATAGTTCCTGTGTTTGTCTTGGCAGGTAGATTCCTAAGTATTTTATATTGTCTAGGGTGATTTTAAATGGAATTTCTCTTTCTAATTCATGATGCTGAGATGTGTTAGAGATATATAGAAATGCTGATGACTTATGTGGGTTTATTTTGTATCCTGCAACTTTGCTAAAGTTGTTGATTGTTTCCACTAACTTTTTAGTTGATTCTCCAGGATTCTTTAAGTAGACCATCATATCATCTGCAAAGACTGATAGCTTGGTCTCCTCATTAATTATTTTAATACCTTCAATTTCTTTTTCTTCTCTAATTTCTACTGCTAGTGTTTCTAGTACAATGTTGAATAGTAGAGGTGATAATGGGCACCTTATTTCACTCCTAATCTTAGTGGGAAGGCTTCTAGTTTATCCCCATTGCAGATGATGTTGGCTGATGGTTTCAGATATATACTGGTTATTATTCTTAGGAAAGGCCCTTCTATTCCTATACTTTCTAGTGTTATATTTTGTCAAAGGCTTTTTCGGCATCTATTGAGATAATCATGTGGTTTTTGTTAGTTTGCTTGTTGATATGGTCAATTATGTGGATGGTTTTCCTAATATTGAACCATCCTTGCATTCCTGGTATAAATCCCACCTGATCATAATGAATAACCCTCATGATCATTTGCTGGAGTCTTTTTGCTAGTATTCTATTTAAGATTTTTGCATCTATGTTCATTAAGAAGATTGGTCTATAATTTTCTTTCTCTGTTTTTGACCTGCCTGGCTTTGGAATCAGTACCATATTTGTGTCATAAAAAGAATTTGGTAGAACTCCTTTGCTTATTCTGTCAAATAGTTTGTATAGTATAGGGATTAGTTGTTCTTTGAATGTTTGATAGAATTCATTTGTGAATCTATCTGGTCCTGGGGATTTTTCTTAGGGAGTTCTTTGATGACTTCTTCAATTTCTTTTTCTGATATAGGGTTATTTAGGTATTCTATTTCTTCTTCTGTTAATGCAGGCAATTTATATTTTTGTAAATATTCACCCATATCACCTAGATTGCCATATTTATTGCCATATAATTGGGCATAATAGTTTTTAATGATTGCCTTAATTTCCTCTTCATTAGAAGTAAGGTCTCTCTTTTTATCTTGGATACTGTTAATTTGGTTTTCTTCTTTTCTTTTTTTATTAGATTGACCAGTACTTTGTCTATTTTATTTGTTTTTTCAAAATACCAGCTTCTAGTCTTATTTATTATGAATTTACAAAACATTTTAAAAGAAAAGCAAATTATGTCTTTATTGGAGATTCATAGCCTCATACATAACACTTTTTTCTATTCTACCTTATATAAAGAAATGCTCATTTCATTCAGTTAAGTTACAATTTTAAAAATAAAATATTTTTTAAAAAGAGTTCTGTGTTTACTGGCAGGAGAGGATAGATTTGAAGCCACTTAACCAACTGGAGAACACTGTGTAAATTGCTCTGAATTTGGAGTCAAGAAGATAGGGACTGGATTTGTGATTTCACTGATACAGTGAACTCCTGGGGAAGGAAACTCTAAAACTTAGAAGGACCAAAATGAAAATCCTAGCCCTGCCACTTCCTTTGCTCCCTGTATGTCCTTAGACAAATCACTGAATTTATTTAGGTCATAATCTCTCTTATCTATAAAGTGATCATTTAGACTATATGATTTCTAACAGCTTATTGCTTGATTGATTCCATGAATGAGTATTGCTTCTCAGTGACAACACTGTGCTAAGTGCTTTACAAAGACTCTTTGAGCCTCACAACAAACCTGGGAAATAGATGCTATTATTATTCTCAGTTTATGAAGACACTGAGGCAGTCAGGGGTTAAGTGACCACTAATAGGCATTTGAGATAGATTTGAACTCATATCTTCCAGACTCTAGATCCAATACTCTATCACTGTGATATCTAGCTGTCTCTAGGCCCAAAAAGGTTCACAGTACCTGCCAAAACATAGTAGTAGTAGTAGTCTCTCGGTAACTGAGGATGATGATTATCTTTCTGTGTTTTCATCTATGATAGATGAGTGTGCACAAAAACACTTGTGCATGAAGGAGATTTAAGTGGAAGTCGATGCACAGAGACAGTCCCACTCTCTCTCGGCGTTGGAAGCCTGGGTCCAGTGGCACAAAAAGTCATTACATCTGGAGACTTCCTCAGCTGCATTGGATGGCCATGCTGTCTTTTGTGCTCCAACACGCCCTAAGCACTCCACAGTGCTTTGCTGCGTCGCCATCTCAGCCGTTGAACTTTCTTGTTGGTTTCTTCTGCCTGTTCAGCCGAAGCAGGCTTCACATGCTGGGAGAGCAAAGCTCTGGTTCACCAGGGGTCGACGACCCGATGGCTACCCTCACAAGGTTTAGCCGGCCTGTGGAAGCCATTGCCCGGGGTGTGGCCGCTGCCGCATGCTAGCAGCTACTGGGAGCCACAAGTGAGAGCTGGGTGTCAGGTGAGGGTCAGAGGCTGGAGAGCTGCCCTAGGAGGGCACGACAAGCCCTCCATACCCAAGATACTACCCCTCCCTGAGCATCTCATACCCCCCTGCCAAAATATACATTTTTTGTATTCTCTCTGAGGAAAGAAGCAAGAGCTGACCTGCACTTAATTCATGAACTTGAAGTCCTTAGCCCAAAGTGTCCACAATTAGAGCAGTGATAGTCTCTGTCCTGTTCAAACTACATCTGAAGTATTCTATTTAGGTCTGGGTGCCATAGTTTAACAAGAACCTGTAAGTTGGAGAACATCTGGAGGAGAGGAAACAACTTGGAGTCCATATCAAATAAGAATCAGGTGAAGAAACTTTGGATGTTTAACTGGGAAAAGAGAAAACTTAAGGGAAAGCAGGACATCAGCCTTCAAATATTTGAAGGAATATCTTGTGTAAGATCCATGTTCCTTATGCTACCAAACTCTAGAGCAGAAATGGGAGCAATGAGTAAAATGTAGAATTTAGGTTTGATATCAGGAAATCTGGGCAAATTTTAACTTCCTAACAATTGTGGCTGTCTCAGGAGTTGGTAAGCTATTTCTCCCTGGAGGTCTTCAAGCAAAAAACATTATCAGGTTTTATGTGGAGAAGATACTCTTCAAGAATGAATTAGACCAGAGGACTCCAAGGTCCTTCCCAACTCTGAGAGTCTATGTATTAAAGGCAGGAAGGAAACTACAGGGTATACATTGCTGGTTAAATACAGCCACTTCTCATGTAAGGTAAGTGGACCATTCCACAGAACTCTGTCTCCTCTTTCTGGGAATGCCAGGCCTCACCCTTTCTGAGGTTCCACAGTCCCCCCACAGCCAAGTGTAGCTTCAGTGCCTGGGGATCCTGCAACTCAAGGTTTTTAAGCAACTGGAGCAGAAATTTCAAGGCAAAAGGGGGTTAAATGACCTGCCCAGAGTCATTCAGCTAGGAAATGTCCAATGTCATATTTGAACCCAGGACCTCTCATCTCTAGACCTGGCTCTCAGTCCTCTGAGCCACTTAGTTACCCTCTTACATAGTTCTTTAAAGTTTGCAAAGTGCTTCACATATATCACTTGGATTGATCTTCTTTATCATTCTCATTTGACAGCTGAGGAAATTAAGGCCAGCAGAGGTTGAGATTTGCCCAGAGTCACATAAGTGTTTTAGTCAGGATTTGCACTTAGCTTTTCCTGACCCCAAACCTGGCAATTCATCTACTAAGCCTCTTAAATAGAATGGAAGCTTCTTGTGGGCAAGGACCTCTATTTTTGTCTTTTTATCCCCATAGTTTCTGGAATCTAATAGGTATCTAATAAACACTTGCTATGTGAATGATTAATTGTTCCTTTGGTAAGTCATTTAACCTTTTGGGATACAATGGGGATAATAATGCTTGTCTAGCTCCCTCCCTCTTCCCAGGGTTTTGTTTCTCCAAATGTAAAATGAAGGAGAAAAACCAGGAGTGGTACATTACATGATCTGTAAGGCTCCTTCAGACTCCCAAACTCCATGAGTTCTAAGATCCTCAAATCGCAGGTATCATATTAAGATTTAGATCTTAGCATTTCCTCAGTTCAGTCATTCCATGCAGAGATAGAAATGTACATTTTAGGCTCCTGGGCCTGTTAACTTTGCATGAATAGACCTATAAGCCCAAGGAATTTTCTTCCTTCTTTTCTAAGGGCTGTAGAAGAACCTAGTCAACTTACTTTTTTGTTCTCTATCAAACTCTCACAAGTCAGATAAGTGGTTCTATTCCAAGCCAGGTAGATCCATATTCAAATGCTCCCTCAGATACCTACTAAGTTGTCTGGCTTTGAGCAAGTCAATTAATCTGTTTCCTCTTTCAAAAAATGGTGAGAAATTAATTGGACATCCCTTATAGGATTGTTTCAAGAATTAAGTGAAATAATAGATTTAAAGCTCTTTGCAACCTTAAAACATCATACGAATGCTAGCTCTCATTAATGACCCACTAGACCTAATCAGTTGCCAAAAGCCTTTATGACTTTTCCTCCCTCTTACCTTCCTTACTTCTAGCTTCCTAGTTTGGGTCCTCATGAGCTCTCACCTGGACCACTACAAAATCACAGAATTTCTAAACCTCCATGGCCAGAGTCCAAACCATACTCAAAAGGAAGCCCCTCTATAACATACGCAACAGCCATTGATTGAAGGGGGCCATAGAGAGGGAGCCTTCACTCCCACCTCTCAAGTGGACACTGTTGGACAGCCCCAAATATAATCAAGTTCTTTTGAACAATAAACTGCATTTCTTCAAAACTTTTACCCATTATTCCTAGATCTGTGCTTTGGGAACAAATAAACTAGGTTAACACATCATCCCTATCACAGTTCCTCAAATACTTAACACTAGATTCAGAACTGGAAAGAATTCTAAAGATCATCTATCTATTCCAACCCCCTTATTTTACAGAAAAGAGTACTAAGGCCTAAGGAAGCTAAGTAATCTGCCCTAGATCACTCAACTAATAAGTAACTGAGGCAAGATGTAAGCCCAAGGTCTCCCAATTCCAGAGCCAATGATGTCTCCATGATACCATTCTGGGCTTTAAATAATAATCATAATGCCTTCCTCCCTTAGAGTATAGAAACCCAGCATTTTAACAAGCTTTTCCTAATTACCTACTCCAAAAAGATCTCTAAATGATAAAGCCCTGGAGTGTGGTGAGATTCTGCAAGCAGAGGTGGTCCACTCATTACAAATGTGATTCTTCATCTTCTCTGGCAAGTCTTGAGAGACAGCTAGATAGCTGCACGCTGGATTCCAAAGCAAACAGACCTTGGCAACAGAGGAAGAACAATCCTACATGATGCTAGCAGAAGAAATGCTTCAGAGACACCACAGGAGCTGAACTGGAATGGACCAACGCCAATATTGTAGAAGCAACAATGGCAAGCACCCTAAAGGCCAGCATTGGCCGACTCTGACGGTTGGGTGGCAAAAAAGAGAATTATCAAAGCAATAATACCTTTTAAAAATATTACTGGTTTTTCAATTAACAAACATTTAGCTTTGGTTCCTTGCATTGCCTCTGCTCCTAATTTAACAACAACAAAAAGAAAGTTCTCTAAAGAACAGGTTTAGTGAAGTAAATCACATTCTCTCGTTAGGCATGCCCAACAATGTATGTCTCATTCTCCATCTTACATTTATCAAAGCAATGTCAGGATGTGTGGAGCCTGCATTAGCTTGGCTTATCTGAATTCACGACTGTTCACTGTATAGCTCAATGTCCTTAAGTCTTTTGTAGTTATTTTTGAAAGTTATATTCCAAAAGCAAAGATCTTACCATATCACTCCCCTTTTCAAAAAATTCCAATGGCTCCTTCTTGTCTCTGGGATCCCAAACTCCTGTGTTTGGCATTTAAAGCCTGGGTTCCAGCCTACCTTGCTAGGTTTGTTATGCATTAATTTCTTTCACATACTCTGTGCTCTAATCAGTATGGCCTAATGCTCTCTATCCAGAGAACATGGACTATCTCCCATGCCCGAATGCTTTCCTTCCTTACCTCAATCTCTTAGAATCCCTAGCTTCCTTTAAAGCTTAGCTCAGACACTGCCTTCTGGAGGAAGCAATTCCTCATCTCCCATGGCTATTAAGGCACCCTCCATTCTGAAATGACCACAGTTACTGTGTATACATTTTGTGTAATGGAGGTTGACCAGGAGAACCTTTGATCAATTTGTTGAATTGCTCAATGTGATAAAATTCCAGGACATGGGCTGTTGATGGAATGGGTCACCTCTCATGGAGCTAGAACTTGCTGAGAAGACCCAAAGTACCCCTTTTATTGGTCCACAGTGACTAGGGCTGCCTCCTGATTATTGAATGACTGAAGTCCAGCAGTCAGATTTCTTCAGAGACACCATCTTCCCTGTGGTCCATCAGATTGAACTGTAGACATCTTGACTCTTGGATCCCTTTCATGCTCTTTCTTTCCCTTGGACTTTCAGACTTGAGTAAAGCAAGAAGCTGGGAAGGAAATTTCCCTTTCCCCCTCCTTTTCCTTCTTTCCACCCCATTCCCCTCACCCCTGAAAGAGCATAAAAAACACACACACAGCAATGGGAGATATGTTTACATACAGGCTGAGAATCCTTCCAGGCCTGGCTGCCTTTTTCTGCTTTGGTTTCCTTTTTTGAGCCAAGGCCAGAGACTAGCAATCCTAAAAATGGGTTTGTCTAGCCTTAGGGGTACCCAATAAAGTTCAGGAATCCTTAGAATTCTGAGAGTTCCTGAGTTTAAAAGTTAAACATATCTTCAGAAGATTTCTTCAATAATATGCTTCTCAGAGAAGGAGAAAAAAACTTCCAACAGAATCACCTTGTAATGAGAGAACTAAAAAGCAATGCCATGAAGGGAGAGGAAAGCTGGTCCCTGCCAATCTTCCATGAGTTGTTTAAGAGAGAAGATCCAGGGAAATGGGGAATTTTTTTTGTTGAGTGGGAAGTATCTTTTTCTTTTCATGGGAATCTAATGAACACAATGTTTGTCCTTCCTGTATTTAGTTAGGTGATCCCAGGAGTTCTTTGCATCTTATGCCATTTCTACATGGCATATGTAATAATATGAGGAGGAAATAAAGGCTGTCCAACACTTGATAATCCTATTGTACAACAAGTACATTTGAGGGAAAGGAATACAGATAACTTACCCAAATATGGGAAAGCTCTAAACATAAGATTGATTTAGACATTTCCCTGGAATTTTACTTTAAAGTTGAGACAGACAGAGAGAGAGAG
The DNA here is from genome assembly GCF_027887165.1 of Monodelphis domestica. NCBI lineage: Eukaryota > Metazoa > Chordata > Mammalia > Didelphimorphia > Didelphidae > Monodelphis > Monodelphis domestica. The sequence goes on along the minus strand of NC_077232.1, from coordinate 188,748,995 downwards.
AGAAAGAGAGAGAGAGAGAGAGAGAGAGAGAGAGAAAGAGAGAGAGAGAGAGAGAGAGAGAAAGTAACTGCTTTGAGATCAGGCACCCGGGATTGATTCCAGCCCACATGATCCCAGGGTTTCTTGGGGATACACCAGGACTATAGATGATATTTATATGTACATCTATACAGAGTACTGGGGTGTATGGGGTGCTCAGGGAGGGGTAGTATCTCTGGTATGGAGGGCTTGTCGTGCCCTCCTAGGGCAGCTCTCCAGCCTCTGACCCCCACCTGACACCCAGCTCTCACTTGTGGCTCCCAGTAGCTGCTAGCATGTGGCAGCAGCCACACCCTGGGCAACGGCTTTGACAGGCCGGCTAAACCTTGTGAGGGTAGCCAATGGGTCGTCGACCCCTGGTGAACCAGGGCTTTGCACACCCATCATGTGAAGACTGCTTCGGCGGAACAGATGGAAGAAACCAATAAGAAGGTTCAACGGCTGAGATGGCGACGCAGCAAAGCACTGTGGAGTGCTCAGGGCGTGTTGGAGCACAAAAGACAACATGGCCATCCAATGCAGCTGAGGAAGTCTCCAGGTGTAACAACTTTTCGTGCCACTGGACCCAGGCGAGAGAGTGGGACTGTCTCTGTGCATCGACTTTTCCACTTAAATCTCCTTCACGCACAAATGTCTTTGTGCACACTCATCTATCATAGATGAAAACGCACAAAGACCATCGTCATCCTCGGTTACCAAGAGACTACTACTAACAGAGTATTCCAAAAATCTCAGGTCAGTTTTAAACTAGAACAGTTTTAGTGGCTTAAAACTGAACTAAGACTTTTGGGACACTATATATGTACATCCCCTGATGTGTGTGTGTATATATATTATATGATATATGTATATATGTATATTATATGTGTACATTATATCCCCTGATAAATTCCTAGAAGGCAGAAACTATTTAGATTCTTTTTTTACTTTGCATCGCAGGTGCCTAGTAATAACAACAACAACAATAATGGTAATAGCTACCTTTTATATAATTTTTTAAGTTTTGTGAAGTATATATATGTATACATGCATAATGCATATATACATGTATATATGATAGTATCTCATTCTCATGATGCTAGGAAGTAGGCACTACTATTAACCCCATTTTATAGAGTAGAAAACTGAGGCAAACAGAGAGGTGAAATAACTTGCTACGGGTCATACAGCTAGTAAGTCTCTAAAGCCAGATTTCAGCTCAGGTCTTCCTGACTCCAGGCCCACCACAACTATCTGTAATAACTAATTAATAAGACTTTGTTGACTTATTGGTCAATTGACAGATACAGAAGATCAATCCATAAGGCTCAGCAACTGACAGGAGGTGAGAGAATGAGAAGAATCAAACATAACATCAGGTCTGAACATGGGAAACAGCATGAAATGATGGTGCCACTAATAGACATGATGAAGGCAAAAGAAAGAATGGGTTTTTGAAGAAAATTAATTTGATTTTAGATAATGAATTTCATTCATGAAGCATTTACCATAGACCTTCGTTGTGTAAGACAAAAGAAAAAAATAATCTCTCATCTCAAAGAGATTACATCCTATTGGATGCTGGGTTTTGTGGTGCTGATGGACCACATGGACCAAATGGAAATGTCTTCCCAGCAGTCAGAACTGTGCTCTGGAGAGTAGAGAGAAGTAGAGGTGGATGTGGGGATCATCTCTATGGAGATAGGAGGGATAGGAAGGGATTGCCTAGAGAGACTGCAGAGAGAAGTGAGACTGAAGATGGATCTTTGGGAAACATCAGCCTCAGCCCAGTGTTCCATCTAGTATTCCACCTAGCTGCCTCTGGGGCTCAGTGGTCATCTAGTCCCATCTCCTCATTTTATAGATGTGAAATATATTTAGAGAGGTGAAATAATTTGCCCATGGTCAAAGGTACATGGTAGAGTGGGAATTCAAACCCTGATTTTCAGACTCCAAATCAAGTAAGTGCTCATTCTTTCTACACATGTGAAAGGATGGTCAGGAAATAGAAAGACTTGAATCCCTTGTTGTCAGGGTGAAAAGAAACTGCATTTTCAGAAATGTACGTTATGCTCGTAGCACCCAAGCCTAAAGCTTGGATTGTGGTTCATGAAGCATTCTGGGTTACGCTGATTTTGTACATGCACTCACACGTTTTCTGATTTTTTGGCTTCCTAAAGCAAATACTCAGCTTTTACCTCAATCCTTAGAGATATCAAATTTCATCTCACATTATTCTGCTCTTAGATGTGTGCCCAGTTCCCTATTACAATGTGTGTTTTCTAGTTGCTATTCTTTTCCTCTCAGAATTCTTTCTAATATTTCATTCATTTCTTTAGATGTTTTTCCCCCCTTTCTGGTCAAATTGTTTTGTTAACTGGCATTTCCCAAAGCTGCACACTGAGGCTCATTTGTATCAAGCCTACTGTATAGATGAGAGGACTAGACAAGCCTCTAGAAGACTAGACAAGATCAAGATGTCATTTTACTTTTGGTTGCATCAGTTTCGATGGATCCTTGACATTGATTTTGTGTTGGCTTAAAAAAAAAGATCAATTATTACTATTATGAAAGAATTATTCATTCTTTTTGAGCATTCCTCCAGCAATGAGTCTAGCAAGATCTCTTGTTAATGAGGAGACAGTATTACGATTCTAACATTCCACTGCCCCAGATCCAAGCCATGTGTAATCATATGACAAAGTAAACTTATTCCAGATCTCAGTCATTGTGCCAGTGGTCTGAGGTCTGTGGAACATGGCACTGGGATAGGGAGAGTTAAATTGGAGATTTACTGAGTAGGACGTGCCTCTTAAATGGACAGTGGGGTTTTGTTGTTTTGCAGCTTGTAGGATATCATTTATATATGAAAAGAGAAATAAAGGATACTGGGACAGTTCTTTGTCACCAAAATTCTACCCTATCGGTAGAATTTGGGGGATGGAATAGAGCAACACTGTGGTTGGAAAGTTCACATCATAGAGGGAAAAAATGGTTCTCAGTAAAGGATCAACACCAAAGTTTCTATTTTTCTGGTTGATTTGTGTTCGGATGTCCTGATATATTAATTAAGTAAGAACACCACTTTGGACTAAGTATAAAAAAATATTTTATCAGCTGGAATGGTATTATATAATGAAATATGTTAGAATTTGTTGAGAAAATTTGGTAGTGCCCCATGGGATCTATATGAAACCAGGCAGCTAGTTCAGCACCCAAGGACATTTGAAATAAGAGGACTGTTCCAGCTAAACCTCAGAAAAGATCAGATGAAGGAAAGGAAAAAAGCTTCAGATTAAGAATAGTCAGCATCAGATCTTCTGACTTTTTTTTTAAAAACTCTTACCTTCCATCTTAGAATCAATACTGTATATTGGTTACAAGGCAGAAAAGCAATAAGGGTTAGGCAATGGGGGTTAAGTAACTTATCCAGGGTTACAAAATTAAGTGTCTGAAACCACATTTGAATCCAGGACCTCCTGTCTACAGTCTGTGGCTCTCAATCCACTGAGCTACCTAGCTGCCCCTAGACCTTCTGACCTTTTGAAACTCACAAGGCTGCAGCCTATTTTGGTCTAACTCCAATATTTCTTCATCTAAGACAAAGCCATGTGTCTATGGATTCATAATGATTTGGGTGGAAAGAATGGGTCACTGGGGTTAATTCTCCCTACCCAGAGGCTTATAGCAGCATCCCTAATTCCACTGTGATCAGACAAGGAGAAAGAGAGAGGCTCATTTTTGTTGATTGGTACCTTTTGAATGCATACCCAATTCTGACTCATCAGTCAATCAGAAATTCCCTTCTTTCCTACATAGTTAGCAGACCAGAAATAGTCATAGAATATTTCCACCTTCTCTTATATGAAGAGTAAGTTCTTTTTATTATCAGTTCTCAGGTACTTCCAGAAAACAAACTCATCAAACTCACATGCCCCCCAGAATGGAGACCTCATTGGCTCTTCCCTCCTTCGATGAGCATCACTCAGAGGACAATGGTGAGGTGCAAGATGGGTTTGAGCAGGATATTACTCATTAAAGACAAAGAACTAGAGGAAAGACTGTTATTAAAAAACATATGATTGAAAAACCAGACAAGCTGGTCATGTAGAAGAGTGAGTGATAGCTGTGGGCAGCCATGTGGTCTGCTGGTAAACTCTCCATATGAAGAAAAAGTAAAGAAGGCTTCTGGTACATAGTAGAGTGAATGATCAGTGGTGAATCTGTGGAAAGAGATAATAGACTAGAGGCTCACTGGTTACCAGGCATGGATGGATGGCCAGCTATGTCACCAGAGGAAATATACACATTGATGAGATCATAGACTGAATATTTGCGATTACACAATATACTCTCATTTCCAATATCTGCCTACTTAGATTAATTCTTCATTCCTATCTCACTTGCTTTCCTTCAGTGACTAATGATAATAAAATTCATAATTGACATTCTATCATTGTAGAGTTTCCAAAGCACTTTCCACATATTATCTCATTTGAGCATTACACACAAGGGAGAACAACAGGTATCATTAGCTCCTTGTTTCAGAGGAAGAAATTAAAGTTAATGAAGTAAAGTGATTGGCTCAAGGTCATATCTATTAAGTGTAAGGAGCAGGATTGAACCTAGGTCTTGATGACGCTTAGATTCAGCCCTCTGTTCACCATGCCCCTCTGAAAATCATGTTCCACTGCGCTCCCCTCCAAAAAAGTGGCTTTATGTCACTGTTTTTCTTGTTTAGTCATCTTTGACTCTTTGTGCCCCTATTTGGGGGTTGTCTCAGTAAAGATATTGGAGTGGTTTGCCATTTATTTCTCCAACTCATTTTAGAAATGAAGAAACGGAGGCAAATAAGATTAAGAGACTTGCCCAGGGTCACACAGCTAGTAAGTATCCAAGGCTTGGAACTCACGTCTTCTTGACTCTAGGACTGGCACTCTCTCCACTATACCATCTCCTACCCCTTATGTGAGTCTCCTACAGGAAATAGAGAACAGATAATGAGAGATAGAGAGAAAATGTGATTAGCTGGCCTCAGAACTTCCTGATCAGGGACAAGAGAATGGACTTGCTTCCCACTTGAAATCACTGTGTGGCTTTTGTTGCCTAAAGGTGCTTAAAGGTTCCTTGGTTGCTATGGTGACAACTTATATTATTGTTGCTTCGGTTGGCATTGCCCCACCCTGTTCCACCCTTTATTCATCTGGGAGAATGCCAGGCCATCCACTGGCCACCCAGGAATGACTACACTTGCTTGCTTACACTGCATGATTACAAAGGCAAATGGCAGAAGGAAGGATTCCCCGAATAGGAGAGAATTCTATGCATAGAACCCCACTTTATGACTTATGAAGCAGGGTTAGGGCTATGTCACCTGAGAAGCCAGTGGCTTGGTCTAGAACGTCCCATCCACATTTCATTTATTCAAAAAAAACTCTTTAAAGCCATTTGGATGGCCTTCTGGTGTAATGGAAAGAACATTCCATCAAGAAGTCCGAGATCTGAGCCCTGTTTCTTTTCTTCATTTTAGTAGAAGAATCTCTACTAAAGTAATTTGAAGTAAAGGGAAAATGTATTCTTCAACATGGTTCTATTCAGTCATGGCATTTATGAATTCTTGGATATGGAGAAAAATAGTATTTAAGTATCATTATTCTATTAAAATAATTCCTACTTAATTAGTTAAAAGTATAATTCAAAACTGATGTTTGTAACAGTCTACATTAGCTCAAAATCAGAGCAACCAGGATAAGAAAAAAATTTAGTACCATAGAACCTTATGTCTAATCTAGTACAAAATATCCCTCGTTTTATATATGCCGAAAATGAGATCCCAGCTCATCCATTTAGTGCTCAAAACCTTGGATTCTAAGCTTGGTCTTGTTTCCAAAGTCAGCATGCTCTCTACTCTGCCATTTTAAAAGGTCATTTTACTTTTAAAGGGAATGGGGTGGGGGAGAGGCAGAGAAAGACAACAAAATTTAAATGGAAATAAATAATCTAAGACAATTCAGGTAGAAGTATAATATTTTCAGATCTGGAAGAAATTGATTAATTAGAACAATAGGACGTAGAGCAGGAAAGGACTTTAGAGATCCTCTAGATTAATTCATTCCTTTAAAAAATTTTTTTAAGCCCTTACCTTCCATCTTAGAATCAATACTATGTATTGTTCTAAGGGAAAAGAATGATAAGGGCTAGGCAATGAGCATTAAAGGGTTTGCCCAGGGTCACTCAGCTAGAAAGTGTCTGAGGACAAATTTGAACCCAGGACTGCCTGTCTCTAGGCCTGGCTCTTTCTCCACTGAGCAACCTAGCTGCTCCAAACTCATTACTTTTACAGATGAAGAAAACCAAGGCCCAGAAAATTAAAGTACCCAAGGGTCACACAAATATTAATGGATATTATACAGTGAAGCCAGGAATTCAAACCCAGGTCTTCTGACTCTAATTTTAATATTCATTCTAACTGCGAATTGTGTTTTTATCTCATTTTTAATTACATAAATATAAAACAACCAATGCCTTAATTTTTTTTAAAAAGAATCTTTCTTGGAATATTCCTTTCATACTATTTATTCATTACAATATAATATAAAATTACAATTTGGTATTTTTGTTCCCCATCTATATTCTCCGATCAAGGATCCTTTTCCTTTTTCTTTGATTTCTTTGGTATATAAGTCTAGGGAATTATAGCTTTAGTGAATTTGGGGATATGGTTACAAATTGTTTTCCAGAATGTTTGAACCAGTTCACATCTCTACCAACTGGGCACAGGCGTGCCTATTTTCTCAAAGCTCCTACAACAATAGTCATTTTCCTTTGTGTCATCTTTGGCAGACTCAGATGTTTGAGGTAAAACCTCACAGCTGTTTTAATTTGTGTTTTGCTTACTATTAATGATTTGGCTGTTGTTAACTTCAATCCTTTGAGAATGGCTTGTTCATAGCCTTTGACTGTTCATTTATTGAAAAATGGTTTTGGATCTTAAGTATTGAATCAGTTCCCTAACATCTTGGATATTAGATCATTATCAGAGAAATTTGCCACAAATATTTTTCCCAATTAGTGTTTTTGCTTTTAGCACCACAGTCTCACTTATAAAGAAGAAAGTAGTAAAAAACAAACAATGTGAGTAACACTAATGGCTGACAACCAAAGCCATCTGCTTCCATTCCACTTGACCCTTCTCTCTACCCAGACTTTGATTTTTTCCTTTTCTTTTTTTCCATTAAATCTCTCTTCAAGATCCATCCTCTGACTTGAAACTTGCTTTGCTTGCAACTATAGAATTTGTTAATATTATCCTCCATTTTAAACTCTTTCTTCCAACCTCATTAATTCCTCTGGTCATTTTTATATGTTTCTATATAAAATTATATGTGTGTGTGCACATGTGGATGTGACTGGGGAGAGGGAGAGAAAAGCCCTTCTCTCTCATAAAATGAAAGATTTTATCTCTTTCATTTTTTTCCATACTTTCCTCCATCTTTGTTTACTCTTCTTCCATGTTTGTATATTGATGGACCCCAATTAGTGATATAGTAATTTATACCCTCTTCTTTCTCCTTTCAATACCAGTATATTCCATTTGCTCTTCTTTTCCCCTTCCTAAAATCCTCAGAGTAAAATCAAACCACTCTTAGGTCATCTGTTTTTCTTAATTAACTACCTCAATACTATCTGAAGACATTAAGATTCTGAAGGGGGCACTTGCTTCTTCATCATTAGAAGGTTAGCATTTCATCATTTTAAGGCACTTTGCAAATGCTCAAATTAATTTGCCTTTGTAGTTTTCTCTAGATTCTTTTACATTTCAAAGTTTTTACTCAGTTCTAATCTTTTAATCTGGAATTCTTGAAAGCCTTTTATTCTGTTAACAATCCAGTTTTCCCCTTGAAAAATTATATGCAACTGTACAGGATAAATTATTTATGGTTTAATATTATACAGTAAGATGTTCTCTTGGTTTATGGTTAGAACTCAAACTCTTTCTTTCTAGTTACTTGAAGTATTTTTTTTCTCTAACATGGCAATTCTGGATTTTGTCTGATAATAATAGCTAGATTTATATCACTTTAAAGTTTGCAAAGTGCTTTACAAATTTTATCTAATTTAATTCTCACAGCAATATTGGGAAGTAGGTGACATTATTATGTCCATTTCACAAAGAAGGAAATTGAGGCAAAAAAGGTTAACTGACAGGGCCAACAGTAAGTTTCTGAGGCTGGATTTGGATTCAGTTTTTCCTGGTTCCAAATCTAGTACTCTTTCCATTGTACCACTGGGGTTTCTGGCTATGTCATTCTGGACTTTTCTTTTATGGGGTTCTTCATGAGGATTAGTAGATTCTTTATATATCTACTATATCCACTGGTTTTTATAAATCTGGGCAGTTTTCAATTGATTTCTTGAAATATGGTGGCTATCTTTTTTTCCTAATCATGGTCATTAGAGTTCAATAATTCCTTAAAAAAATTTTAGTTCCAAATTTGCTTCTTCCCTCTCTCCACTAAGAAGGCAAGAAATACAATATTCATGCAAAACATATTTCTATATTAGCCATGGAGAGAAAGAGAGCAGTAAAGAAATCAGTAAAGGAAGGAAGGAAGGAAGGAAGGAAGGAAGGAAGGAAGGAAGGAAGGAAGGAAGGAAGGAAGGAGGAAAGAAAGAGAGAAAGAGAGAAAGAAAGAAAGAAAGAAAGAAAGAAAGATAGAGAGAAAGAAAAAAGATAGAAAGAAAGATAGAGAGAAAGAGAGAGAAAGAAAGGAAGGAAGGAAGGAAGGAAGGAAGGAAGGAAGGAAGGAAGGAAGGAAGGAAGGAAGGAAGGAAGGAAGGAAGGAAGGAAGGAAGGAAGGAAGGAAGGAAGGAAGGAAGGAAGGAGGAAAGAAAGAGAGAAAGAGAGAAAGAGAGAAAGAGAGAAAGAAAGAAAGAAAGAAAGAAAGAAAGAAAGATAGAGAGAAAGAAAAAAGATAGAAAGAAAGATAGAGAGAAAGAGAGAGAAAGAAAGGAAGGAAGGAAGGAAGGAAGGAAGGAAGGAAGGAAGGAAGGAAGGAAGGAAGGAAGGAAGGAAGGAAAGAAGAAAGAAAGAAATAAAGAAGGAAAGAAGAAAAGAAGAGAAAGAAAGAAAGAAGGAAGAAAGAAAGAGAAAGCAAGAAAGCAAGCAAGCAAGCAAGCAAGCAAGCAAGAAAGAAAGAAAGAAAGAAAGAAAGAAAGAAAGAAAGAAAGAAAGAAAGAAAGAAAGAAAGAATGAAAATGAAAAATGCTTCAGTCTGCCCTCAAAGTTCAACAGTTCTCTCTGTACAATGGAAAGCATTTTTCATTATGAGTGCTTTGAAATTATTTTGGTCCATTATGTTGACCAGAGTGGCTAAGTCATTAACAATTGATTATTCTTGCAATATTATAATTACTGTGTATAATATGCTCATATAAGTCTTTCTGGATTTTCCTTAAACCATTTCCATCAATTTCTCTTACAGCACAATAATATTCCATCACAATCCTTTGCCATGACTTGTTTAGCCATTCCCCAACTGATAGGCATCCCTTCCATTTCCAATTCATTGCCACCATACAAAGAGCTGCTAGAAATATTTTTGTACATATGGGTCTCTTTCCCTTTTTCTTTTATTTCTTTTTGGCATAGATCTAGTAGTAGTATTACTGGATCAGAGAGTGTACATCATTTTCTAGACTTGGGGCAAGTGGTAAATTATTCTCCAGAATGGTTGGATCAGTTCACTCCATCAATGTATCAGTGAACTTGTTTTTCTAGAAACTTTGCAGCATGTCATTTTCATTTTCTGTCATCTTAGCCTTTCTGATGGATATGAGGTGTTACCCTGGAGTTGTTTTAACTTGCATTTATGACTATTTGATTTCTTCTTCTGGAAACTGCCTGTTCATATCCTTTGACCATTTGTTCATTGCATAATGGCTCTTGTTTTAATAAATTTGACTTCAGTCCCTATATATTTGAGAAATGAGAACTTTATTGGGAAAACCTATTATACATTTTTCTCTCCCTATTTCCTACTTTCTTTCTAATTTTGGTTGTATTGGTTTTGTTTGTGCAAAACGTTTTTTTAACTTAATGTAATCAAAATCTTCCACTTGACCTTCTAAAATCCTCTCTATACTATATTTTGTGTCTATATAAGGAGTTCAATAATTCTTAAATGTTCTCTCCTTAACTTCTACATCAGGTCAGTCTTTTAAAAAATATTAGATAACTTTTTTCTAATCTTTTGATTTTTTTTTGTAATTTTTTTTTGTCTAATGGAGTCATTGACTTTCATTTGGTCTATTCTAATCTTTAGGGAATCCTTTTCTTGGGTTTTTCTATTTTCTTTTCCAAGCTACTTAATCTCCTTCCAATTCTTTCCTCTATATATTTTACTTCTTAAGTGTTCATGTAATCCTGGAGGAAAATCCATTTATTTTTCCTTTTGAGTCTGATTGTAGTTATTGTAGGAATTAATTACTTCTTCTAGGATGGATTTTGTGAGTCTCTCTCAATCTAAAAATGTGTTATAGTGTTTGATGTCCTCTGTTTATTCATATCTTTAGCCTTAGGTTCTGACTTTGGGTTTTGTGCCAGGACCAGACTACACCCCCTTATGTACTTTTGGGTGGAGTGGTTTGCCTTGCTTGGGTTCTTCTCCACTTCCTAGGGTGTGTCTTGTTAAGAGTTCTGGCAGTTTTCAGACACTCCTCCATACTTTTTTGAGATTCTTCAAGGCTCAGAATGCTAAATCTTTAGAGCACTGAATGACCTGAGACCTAGGGTGTTCCTCCCCGAGTATTGCTTCACATGGCCAGGTTGCTGCTTCTGATGGTTACTTCCAAGCTTCAAGGCATGGATTTTCATCTACTCTTGGACTTTCTCATGGGATCCCTATGATCTCTCTTCCTACTTGTATAGAGTCTTGCCAGATAAAGGCATCTCCAACCAGTCCCTGGTCTCTCTGAGAGTCTTTCATCCTGTTTGCTGAGCTAATGATAGCTTTCCTCTTTTCCTGTAGCTCCTGAGCTTCTGATGTACAGTTTGGATAGCTTTGGGGTGGATGAAGTCATGCACAATAGTTTCTGACTGGATTTATTAATCACTATTCAGCCTAATGTTATTTTTTAGGTTTTCAGTCAAGTAGGTATTTGGGACTTGGGGCTGCCTGCTTTCTTTCAGTTAGCATTATTAGTCAAGTCTTCTGGGAAGCCTTCCTCACTACCCACTTATAACCTCAAGAAATAGTGGAAACACCATTGGGTGTGGAGTTAGGAAAGACCAGAGTTTGAATCCCATCCCCAACATTTGCTTTCTCTCTCTTTTTAAAAAATCCTTGGAGGCAGAGTCAAGATTGTGGCTTAGAGACAGTGACAGCCCAGACCTCCATAAACCCTTCCTCACCAATCAAAAACACAATGCTTCAAGGGGACTGAAAACCAAATCTAACAACAGGACAGAGCTAAGGAACCCACCTCCTGGACCCAACATAATAGGTACACCCCCAAAAAGCCTGAATTCTAGAACACAAGCATTTAAGGGAAAGGAAGAAGGAAGGTCCCAGGACCCCTCTCACACCTACAATGCTAAGCCTCCAGCAGTGGCTAGAATCTCTGGGTGGACAAGGACACAAGTCCGGAGGGAGTACCTTGCCGGCAAAGCTGTGCCATGCTCATAATGTAGAACACAGGTGGTGTAGAGGAAGCTGGAGGAGAAGCTCAGAGCAGGCAGCCCAGTGGCAGCTGAAATGCTCCATCTTACTCCTTCTGGAGGTTTTGGCCTCAGGGCAGATCCAGCTTTGCAGATCAACTCCTCCACCCTGGATCAATCTCATCAATAGGGCAGATAAGAAACCTTCAGAGGGGAAGGAAGCTCAAGCTCCAAAACCTCTCCCCCACAAACTGATCTGATAACTTTGCTGACTAAGTCCCAAAGGCAAACACTGCAACACACTAGGAAGCCCAGTTCCTTTTCAGCTTCTGCTGTCAGCCTGGGAAGATCTGATAACCTGATCAATCAGCAGAACAGAGAAGAAGCCACTTCAGGACAGAACAGCCCAAATTCACAGATCCAGCACAAAACGAGAGGAGCAAGACTAGAGGCAGCTACATGGGGGGGGAGGGGGAGAAAGAAGGAAATATGAGTAAACAACAGAAAAAAGAAAGAAATTACAATCGACAGCTTCTATGCAAACAATTAACAAAGAGGAAATGAAACAGAGGATGATCAAAGAATACCAAGCAAAACATAGAAACTACAGCAAATTGGACACAGGCTTTGGAAGAACTCAAAATACAATTCAAAAAACATTTAAGAGAGACTGAAGACAACTGGGAAAAGAATTTAAAAAGTAAAATAAATAATCTGGAAACAGAAAAGAGTGTCTTGAAAGACAAAATTAATCAACTTGAAAATGAGGTAAAGGAGATGAAAGATCAGAAGGAAAAGGATGACCAAAAAACCAGGGATGGAATTCAGTTTTTAAAAACTAGACTCCAACAACTAGAAGCAAACAACTTCACAAGGCAGCAGGAAACTATAAAAAAAAATCAAAAGAATGAAAAAAATTGAAGCAAATATGAAACACCTCATCCACAAAAGGAAAGATTTAGAAAACAGGTCCAGGAGAGACAACTTAAGAATCACTGGTCTACTGGAAGATCATGACAAAATAAAAAGCCTGGACATCATTCTACAGGAAATTATTCAAGAAAACTGCTATGAAATTGTAGAGCAAGAGGGAAAAGTGGAGATTGAAAGAATCCACAGATCACCTCCTGTACTTAATACCCAACTGACAACACCCAGGAATGTTATAGGCAAATTCAAGAACTATCAGACCAAGGAAAAAATATTACAAGCTGCTAAGAATAAGTCACTCAGATACCATGGAACCACAGTGAGGATAATACAGGATCTGGCTGCATCTACACTGAAGGACCAAATGGCATGGGATATGATATTTGGGAAAGCAAGGGAACTAGGTCTACAGCCAAGAATCAACTACCCAGCAAAACTGACTATATTCTTGCAGGGGAAAGTATGGTCACTTAATAAAATAGAAGACTTCCAAGCATTCATAAGGAAAATACTGGAGTTGAACAGAAAATTTGATGCCCAAAGACAGAACTCAAGAGAATCACCAAAAGGTAATTAAGACAGGGGAAAACCAACAACAACAACAAAAAAACCCTTCTTTTTAAGGGTTCCAAAGAGTTAAAATGATATGGATCCCTAAAGAAAAGAGGATATTGGTAACTCTTAAAAATTGTTATTATCACCTGGGTAGTTAGAAGAATTATACTTAGAGGGAAAAGTAACAAACTATATAGGATAAAATGCCAAGACATAAATATATATATATATATATATATATATGTACATATATACATATATATGTGTATATATAAAACTAGAGGTAAAAAAGAGGTTAATACTAAGAGAAATGGTAAAAGAAACAAAATGGGGTACATTGATATGTCATAGAGAAGCACATGGCAGAAGTGGGGGAGACCACCAATACACTGGAAGGTTAAAGAGATTGGAGATAGGAAGTACTTAATTCTTACATACATTGAAATTAACTCAAAAAGAGGGAAGAACAATCAGATCCAATGGGGCAGAGAGTTGATTTGCACCCTATAGAGAAGTAGAAGGGTAACAAATAGACTGGTGGGGAGGGAAGCAGTACAAGGGAGGAAGACTGTGGGGGAATAGTTTAAAAAGATCTTAAAGAAAATAAGAGGGGAATGAGAAGGGGGGGTCAAAAAGGAAGTAAAATAAGGGTGGGAATTAGGGGGACTGATTAAAAACAAAACACTGGTGTAGAAGGAAATAGTGAAAGAAGAAAGGGCAGGATTAGGAGTGGAAATCAAAATGCTGGGAAATACACAGCTGGTAATCATAACTGAATGTGAATGGAATGAACTCACCCATAAAAAGCAAGCAAATAGCAGAGTGGATTAGAAACCAAAACCCTACCTTATGTTGTCTACAAGAAATAAACATGAGAAAGGTAGATATGCATAGGGTAAAGGTAAGTAGATGGAGCCAAATCTATTGGGCATCAACTGAGAAAAAGAAGGCAGGGGTTACAATCATGATTATCTGACAAAGCCAAAGTAAAAATAGATCTAGTTAAAAGAGATAGGGAAGGTAATTACATCCTGATAAAAGGCAGTATAGACAATGAGGAAATATCAGTACTCAACATATATGCACCAAATTGCATAGCATCCAAATTTCTAAAGGAGAAACTAATGGTGCTCAAGGATAAAATAGATAGAAAAACTATACTAGTGGAAGACCTGAACTTTCCTCTATCAGAACTAGATAAATCAAACCAAAAAATAAATAAGAAAGAGGTAAGAGAAGTGAATGAAATCTTGGAAAAATTAGAGTTAGTAGATATGTGGAGAAAAATAAATAGGGACAAAAAGGAATAGATCTACTTTTCAGCAGCACACGGTACATTCACAAAGATTGACCAAGTATTAGAGCACAACAGTATTGCAAACAAGTGCAAAAGAGCAGGAATAATAAATGCAACCTTTTCAGATCACAATGCAATAAAAATAATAATTACTAAGAGTACATAGAGAGGCAAATAAAAAATTAATTGGAAATTAAATAATACAATTCTCCAAAATCAGTTCATTAAAGAAAAAATCATAGAAACAATTAATAATTTCACTGAAGAAAATGACAATGATGAAACAGCTTTTCAAAGTGCAGCCAAAGCAGTACTTAGGGGGAAATTTATATCCTTGAGTTCATATATTAAGAAATTAGGAAAAGCAGAGGTCAATGAATTGGGCATCCAAATTAAAAAACTAGAAAGTGAAAAAATTAAAAATCCTCAGATGAAGACTAAAGTAGATATCCTAAAAATCAAAGGAGAAATTAGTAAAATTGAAAGTCAAAGATCTATAGATTTAATAAATAAGACTAGAAGCTGGAACTTTGAAAAAACAAATAAAATAGACAAAGTACTAGTCAGTCTAATTTAAAAAAGGAAAGAAGAAAACCAAATTAACAGTATCCAAGATGAAAATGGAGACTTCACCTCTAATGAAGAGGAAATTAAGGCAATCATTAAAAACTATTATGCCAAGTATATGGCAATAAATATGGCAATCTAGGTGATATGGGTGAATATTTGCAAAAATACAAATTGCCTGGATTAACAAAAGAAGAAATAGAATACCTAAATAACCCCATATCAGAAAAAGAAAGTGAACAAGCCATCAAAGAACTCCCTAAGAAAAAATCCCCAGGACCAGATGGATTCACAAATGAATTCTATCAAACATTCAAAGAACAACTATTCCCAATATTATACAAACTATTTGACAGAATAAGCAAAGAGGGAGTTCTACCAAATTCTTTTTATGACACAAATATGGTACTGATTCCAAAGCCAGGCAGGTCAAAAACAGAGAAAGAAAACTATAGACCAATCTCCTTAATGAACATAGATGCAAAAATCTTAAATAGGATACTAGCAAAAAGACTCCAGCAATGAGGGTCACTCATCATGAGGGTCATTCATTATGACCAGGTCAGATTCATACCAGGAATACAAGAATGGTTGAATATTAGGAAAACCATACACATAATTGACCATATCAACAAGCAAACCAACAAAAACCACATGATTATCTCCATAGATGCAGAAAAAGCCTTTGACAAAATATAACACTAGAAAGTGAAAACACTGGAAAGTATAGGAATAGAAGGGCCTTTTCTAAGAATAATAACCAGTATATATCTAAAATGATCAGCAAGTATCATCTGCAATAGGGTTAAACTAGAAGCCTTCCCAGTAAGATCAGGAGTGAAACAGGGATGCCCATTATCATGTCTATTATTTAACATTGTACTAGAAACATTAGCAGTAGCAATTAGAGAAGAAAAAGAAATTGAAGATATTAAAATAGGCAATGAGGAGACCAAGCTATCACTCTTTGCAGATGATATTATGGTCTACTTAAAGAATCCTAGAGAATCAACCAAAAAGCTAGTAGAAATGATCAACAACTTTAGCAAAGTTGCAGGATACAAAATAAATCCACATAAATCATCAGCATTTCTATATATTTCCAACACATCTCAGCAGCAAGAACTAGAAAGAGAAATTTCATTTAAAATCACCCTAGACAATATAAAATACTTAGGAATCTATCTGCCAAGACATACACAGGAACTATATGAACACAACTACAAAACACTTTCTACACAATTAAAACTAGATCTAAACAATTGGAAAAACATTAACTGCCATGGGTAGGACAAGCTAACATAATAAAAAATGACCAGCCTACCCAAATTTATTTACTTATTTAGTGCCATACCCATGGAACTACCAAAAAAATTCTTTACTGAATTAGAAAAAAACCATAACAAAGTTCATTTGGAAGAACAAAAGATCAAGAATATTCAGGGAAATAATGAAAAAAATGTGAAGGAAGGTGGCCTTGCAGTACCAGATCTCCAATTATACTATAAAGCAGTGGTCATGAAAGCAATTTGGAACTGGCTAAGAGATAGAAATGAGGATCAGTGGAATAGACTTGGGGTAAGTGACCTCAGCAAGACAGTCTATGATAGGCCCAAAGATCCCAGCTTTTAGGACAAAAATCCACTATTTGATAAAAACTGCTGGGAAAATTGGAAGACAGAATGGGAGAGATTAGGTTTGGATCCAGATCTCACACCCTACACCAAGATAAACTCAGAATGGGTGAATGACTTGAACATAAAGAAGGAAACTACAAGTAAATTAGGTGAACTCAGAATAGTATACATGTCAGATCTTTGGGAAAAGAAAGATTTTAAAACCAAGCAATAGTTGGAAAAAAATCACAAAATGTAAAAATAAATAATTTTGATTACATCAAATTAAAAAGTTTCTGAACAAACAAAACCACTGTAACCAAAATTAGAAGGGAAGTAACAAATTGGGAAACAATCTTCCAAACGTCTAATTATTCCAATTTACAAAGAGCTAAATCAAATGTTCAAAAAATTAAGCCATTCTCCAATTGATAAATCGGCAAGAGACATGAATAGGCAATTTACAGTCAAAGAAATCAAAACTATTAATAAGCACAGGAAAAAGTGTTCTAAATCTCTGATAATCAGAGAGATGCAAATCAAAACAACTATGAGGTACCATCTCACACCTATCAGATTGGCTAACATGACAGCAAAGGAAAGTAATGAATGCTGGAGGGGATGTGGCAAAGTTGGGACATTAATGCATTGCTGGTGACATTGTGAATTGGTCTAACCAATGTGGAGGGCAATTTGGAACTATGCCCAAAGGGAGCTAAAAGTCTGCCTGCCCTTTAAGCCAACCATAGCACTGCTGGGTTTGTACCCCCAAAGAGATAATAATGATAAAGACTTGTACAAGAATATTCATAGCTGCACTCTTTGTGGTGGCAAAAAAAATTGGAAAATGAGGGGATGCCCTTCAATTGGGGAGTGGCTGAACAAATTGTGGTATATGTTGGTGATGGAATACTATTGTGCTAGAAGGAACAATGAACTGGAAGAATTCCTTGTGAACTGGAACGACCTTCAGGAATTGATGCAGAGGGAAAGGAGCAGAACCAGGAGAACATTGTACACAGAAGCTGATACACTGTGGTACAATCGAATGTAATGGACTTCTCCATTAGTGGCAATGCAGTGATCCTGAACAACTTGGAGGAATCTACGAGAAAAACCACTATCCACATTCAGAGGAAAAACTGTGGGAGTAGAAACACAGAAGAAAAACAACTGCTTGATTACATGGATCGAAGGGATATGGTTGGGGATGTAGACTCTAAATGAACATCCTAATGCAAACACCAACAACATGGAAATAGGTTCTGATTAAGGACACACATAAAACCCAGTGGAATTGTGCATTGGCTAGGGAAAGGGCTAGGGGGAGGGGAGGGGGAAGAATATGATTCTTATAACCAAGGAAAATGTTCTAAATTGACTAATTAAATAAAATTTTTAAAAATAAAAACAAATAAAAAATCCTTATCTTCTGTCTCAGAATCAATACTAAGTATCAATTCCAAGGCAGAAGAGTAGTAGATGGAGTTAAGTGACTTGGCCAGCATCACATAACTAGGAAGTGTCTGTGATCATATCTGAACTGAGGACCTCCCATCTCCAAGCCTGGCAAATTTATCCACTGAGCCACCTAGCTGCCCCTACTTGCTTGCTCTTTAATGACAAGTAAGGCTTTCATTTTCTCAGCATTAAAAAAGGATTTAATGATGCCTGTAGTACCTAACCCCTAAAGGTTGTGAAAATCAAATGAATGTACAAATATAATTTCCTTTGTATATATTAAGTGGTATAAAAATGCCAACTGTGATTATTTTTTCCCCAGAACCTTATACAGTTGTCAGCTTTTTAATACATTCCTTGAGGAATCTTCCCCAAAAGGACTATCTGGGTCCAAGTTGTCATATCCCAGATATTCTATAGACTGTTATTGTTTCCCACTCCCCTGGCTGTCTGGCAGGGTAACTTAATTGAGAGGCACTAAGAAGAAGAACAGGGTAAAGCTCCTTATGGAAGTGAGACCTTTGCTAAGATTTGAAGAAGCCACGTAAGCTACAAGGTGGAGACAAAGATGGAGAATGTTCCAGACATAGAGGACAGACAGGGAAGAACACTCAGAGTTAGAAGATGCAGTATGATGTTCAAGAAACAGCAAGGAAGCTAGGGTCATTCAATTGCAGAGTATATGGAGGGGATGGTTGTCTAGTCATTCCTTGAACACTTTTATTAATGGGTAGCTCACTCTTCATAAAAAAAGTACTGAATCCTTTTGGTTTTGTTTGCATACACATATATACAAACACACACACATAATTCTTTCTTGTAATGGAAAAATAAAACCAAATCCAACAGAGACCAAGACCATGTGTGACAGCTTAGGTTCTATATTGAGAGAAGAGAATAATGTTTTGTCATTTGTCCTTTGGTAGTTCATTGTTTTTAAGATCATTTGTCCTTTTAAGATAATTCATCCCATGTTAGACAATTCTAATTGTTAGAAAATGTCTTTCTGATACTGACCTGAAAGAAAGTTTTCCCTATAAGTTTCCCCCAGCTTATTTTAGCTTTTATCCTCAGTGACCTGGAACAAGTTACTTCAGCTTCCTGAATGAACAAATAGGTACATTCAAAAAAGAAACCAGGACTTCATCTCCAAAGGACATTCTGCATATTTAAAAGAAAAAAAAGAGAAAAGAAAAGAAAGGAAAGAATAACATGAGATTAGTAGGCATCTTTATAATAGCGATTAATGCCAGATTTTTACCTTCGCTATGCTAACTAAGTGTAAACATACCAAACATCTGTTGGTCTTATTGAGATTGGATAGATTTGATACCTTGAAACAAGGTACAAACATATTTTTGTGAATATTTCTTTTGTGGTGCTCTGTGAGTGGCATTATTCCTCTAACCATTCTGGACCACATCTTTCCACCAATATTTCCATGTAAGGTTTGCTTTAAATGATGCATAAAAATTGGGACACTAATGCTGGTGAAGTTGTGAATTGATCTAACCATTCTAGAAAGCAATTTGGAACTATGCCCAAAGGACTTTAAAAGAAGGTATACCTTTGATCCTGAAATACCACTACTAGATTTGTAGGCTAAAGAGATAATAAGGAAAAATGTTTGTACAAAAATATTCATAGCCTCAGTCTTTGTGGTGGCAAAAAATTGGAAAATGAGGGGATACCCTTTGATTGGTGAATGACTGAATAAATTGTAGTGATGGTGATGGAATACTATTGTGCTGAAAGAAATGATGATCTGTAGGATTTCTATACGAACAGGGAGAACCTCAATGATGCAGAGTGAAATGAGCAGAACCTGAACATTATACACAAAGTAAAACATTGTGGAACAAACCAATGTAATGGACTTTGCTAATACAAGACAATTCCAAGGGTCTTATGACAGAATGCTGTCCACATCGAGAGAAAGAACTGTAAGGGTAGAAATACAGAAGAAAAACAAATGACTTATCATTTGTTTACATGGATATGTGATTTGGGGGTTTGATTTCCAAAGATTGCTCCATTGCAAAAATGAATAATATGGAAATAGGCATAAGTGATAACATTTGTATAACCCAGTGAAAATGCTTATTGGATCTGGGAGGGGCTAGGCGAGGAAAAGAAAACTAAATATGTAAAGAGGGAATAATATTTTTAAAATAAAATTTTAAAACAAAAGAAACAATGCATATTTTGCTCCACACTTGAGAACAGGGTCCGGAAAACCAGAAGTCTTTCAGTATGACACAATGAATCCCTTAACCTTGTGTCCTCATTTCTCCCCTATGAAATGAAAGAGTAATACTAAGTGACTTTTCAAGCCCCTTCTCCAAACTTAAGAACCTGTGATCCATTTTGCCTTATAATATAACCACAATGGAACAACCTATTTTAAAAATATATTTCAGAAAGAAGTTTCCATTTTTAACACTCACAGAATCTTAAAGAAAATTCTTCTAATCTATCTTCAAGATACAGATAATATTCTCCATAAAATAAAGAAGATAAAATATTTTGCAATAGACTACTAGATGATCTATTGATGGGACTTGTGGGGAATAGGTTGCTTTTAAAAAGTTGTTCAAAAAAATTAAGGAAGGAAAGAAGGTTGTTAAAGCTGTTTTTTTTTGGGGGGGGAGGGGGGGGTTGTACATAAGAGAACAGAAGATATCCAGGAAGGAACACAGACAAATAGGACAGCTTTGAAACTTATATGATGAATTTATTAAATTTAAAAGGAAAAGGAATTTGTACCTAAAGTTTACAATCCCATGTACAATCCCCCTTTTCTGGGATCTTTTATATATGGACACTATATAGGATATAAGTTCTACATACAAATATAAAAATTTAAGACACAAAAGAAATAGTAAAATGTTATATTTAACTCGGTAAAAGTAATTAAGAAAAAAACTCATTCATTCACAGATTGGGTGGTCTGCATATCTGGGTTTTCCTAGGGATATGTCTTCCAGTCCTAGTGACAGAGGATGGTATTCTTACCTGGTTCCAGTAGAAAGTTTGCTTTAGTATGAACCAGTCAATTACCCCTAAAGAAAATTTGTTGACAGTGCTATAGTTCAATGTTCTCCAAACGTTTTTAATAAAGGATCCCATCAGCACAGATACCTACAATATGTATGGATTTATTTATAAATTTTATAGGCATACTACTGTACTAATAACTACATGTATTATAAAAAAAGATATAATATTTGATATTAGACTCAATAGGGAGCTACTGTGAGTACAGGAGTGATGTGGTCAGATCTATTTAGGAAAATCCCATTAGCAGCTATATAGAATAGATTAGATAGAGAAGAGAGTTGAGGCAGCGAGAACAATTGGGAAGCTATTATTCACCTGTTTGCTTGTTCTTCAGGCATGTCTGATTCTTTGAGTCCCCATTTGGGGTTTTCTTGGCAGAGTTCCTGGAGTGGTCTGTCATTTCCTTCTCCAGCTCATTGTTCAGATGGAAACTAGGGCAGACAGGATTAAGTGACTTGCCCAGGGTCACCCAGCTAGGAAGTGTCTGAGGCCAGATTTAAACTGAGGAAGAGGAGTTTTTCTGACTCTAAGCTGGGTACTTATCCATTGTACCACCTAGCCTAATCTTAAGAGGCCATCACAATCATCTAAATAAGAGATGAAGAGTCCTGAGAAGAGACAGATATGAAAGAAGTTGTGGAGGGAGAAAGAATAAAATTGGGCAACTGATCAGATAGTAGTAGTCTCTCGGTGACCGAGAATGACAATTGTCTTTGTGCAGTTTCATCTATGGTGTACCCTCATGTGGCTTTGAAGTCCAAAGGCTGAGGCGCAGAGTGTGTGGCACATGGGGCCTGGGACGCCAGTTGTTACGGGAGGTGCGGTTGTGGCCTGGTGTCGGCGTTCACGCGCAGCAGCAAGACGTCGACGTCGCTCATCTTCAAAGGTGATGGTGGCGGCATGGTGGATGTGGGCTCGCCAGCTGCTTCTGACAGAGGCAGCAAGTTCTAGTTGCTTTGGTGTCATGCCAGCCCACTTCAAGTTGGACTTGAGCTGATCCTTGAATCTTCTCTTTGGTTGGCCTTGTTTCCTGAGTCCAGCTGACAGTTCACCATAGAATACCTGTCTTGGTATTCGCTGTGGGTCCATGCGGATGACGTGTCCAGACCATCGTAGCTGGGTTCTGAGGACCAGGACTTTGATGCTGGTGGAGTTGGCTCTGTCGAGGACTTCCTGGTTGGTGATTCGGTCCTGCCATCAGATCCTCATGATTGACCGGAGAGAGCGTTGGTGGAATTGCTCCAGCTGCTTCATGTGCTTCCAGTACAGTGTCCATGTCTCACAAACATACAGGAGCGACCTGAGGACCACTGCGTTGTACACTTTGAGCTTCGTCGCAGTGCTTACACCGCTGTGTTGGAGGACTTTGGAGCTCAACCGCCCGAGTGCCTGGCTGGCCTTTTGGATCCTGGCATTAATCTCATGGTCTAGGGACCCGTCGTTGGCGATGGTGCTGCCCAGGTACTTGAGAGTGCTGACGTTAGAAAGCTGCGTGCTGTCGATTGTAATGCACGGCTGGTTCGTTGGCCTCCCTGGTGCAGGTTGGAACAGCACCTCTGTTTTGCTGAGGCTGATAGTCAGGCCAAACAGTTTTGTTGCGGTGGAGAACCTGTCCACAATGGTTTGGAGATGATTTTCTTGGTGGGCCATGAGAGCACAGTCATCTGCGAAGAGAACTTCCAGGATGAGTCTCTGTTGTCTTTGTTTTTGCAGTTAGGTGGCGAAAGTCGAATAGTGAGCCATCCAGTCGGTATTTGATGTAGACGCCCAGGTCTAGATCCATCACAGCATGTCATAATACTTGGGTGAAAAATAGGTTGAATGGTACTGGAGCGAGGACACAGCCTTGTTTCACGCCATTGGAGATGTTGAAGCGATCGGAAGTCTCTCCACCAGATAGGACTTCCCCTGTCATGTCAACATGAAAGAGCTGGATCAGTTTGACAAATTTTGCTGGGCAACCAAGCTTGCTGAGGATCACCCACAATGCGTCCCTGTTCACTGTGTCGAACACCTTTGTCAGGTTTATGAAGACAATGTAGAGACTCAGGTTCTGCTCAAGGCATTTTTCCTGCATTTGCCTCACCGTGAAGACCATGTCGATGGTGCTGTGATCTGGTCGGAAGCCACATTGTGATTCAGGCAGGTTCTGCTCTGAAACAGATGACAGGAGTCTATTGAGTATAACACGGGCGAGGATCTTTCCAGCAGTGGAGAGTAGTGAGAGGCCTCTGTAGTTGTCACAGGCTGCTTGTGCGCCTTTGTTCTTGTATAGGGCTATGATGGAGGCATCTCTGAGTTCTGGGGGCATGTCTTCCTCTTCCCATATGCTGGTCAGCACTATGTGGAATGCCTGGAGTGCCTTTCCATTTAAGGCCTTGTACACCTCGGTTGGGATCCCGTCTTTACCGGGTGCCTTGCCTGCACTCATTTGTTTAATGGCTTTTTGTACTTCCTCTATTGAAGGAGGGACGTCAAATTGTTCAATGGTGCGGCTTTGGGGGATCTGGTCAAGGGCACTTTGGTCAACTGAAGAGGGTCGGTTGAGAAGCTGACTGAAGTGTTCTTTCCACCTGTTGTTGATGCCTTTTTTAATTTTTATGAGAGTGTCACCATCAGAGGATAGCAAGGGAGTGGTGGTGGGTTTTAATGGCCCATAGAACAGTCTTGAGGGCACTGAAAAATTGTTTGTAGCTTTTCGTATCAGTAAAACGCTGGATTTCTTCTGCCTTTTTTTCCCACCATCGGTCTTGCATCTTCCTGATCTCATGCTGCGCCGTGGCTTGGAGAGACTTGAATCTGTCCTTTTTAGGAGCAGAGTTTGGGTTATTTTGCCACGCCATAAAGGCTTTGTTCTTTTTGCTCAATAGTTTTTCAATAGCAGTGTTGTTCTCGTGGAACCAGTCCTGGTGGTTGTGTTGTTTGGGGCCTAGGACTGCCTTTGATGTTTCCTTCACGGTGTCTCTGAACTGGTTCCATTTCTCGGTTGAGTTTCCAGTGAGTGGTCCCTTGGCAGACAGCTTGTCGTCCAGGCAGGACTAGAATGTTTGCAAATAAAATGGATCTCCAAGACGACTCATGTTGTAAAATGCGCAAACTGTCTGGGCGCGTTTTGGATGGCGAGGTGCAATGCTCATTTGAAGAGTCGCTCTAACCAATTGGTGGTCTGTCCAGCATCCAGCTCCTCTAATGGCTCTGGTGATCTTTACATCTTGGATGTCTCGCTGGCGTACAATGATGTAGTCAGTGAGATGCCACTGTTTTGATCATGGGTGCATCCACGTTGTTTTATATTTGTTCACCATTCTGAACACAGTGTTCGTGATGGTGAGTTTGAACTCTGAGCATTTGCTGAGTAGCAGTAGGCCGTTGTTGTTCATTTTGCTCACGCCGTGTTTGCCGAGCACTCCTTTCCATCTTTCATGGTCCTGGCCAACACGGGCGTTGAAGTCTCCCAGTAGTATCAGCTTGTCATTTGTGGGCACTAAGTGCAGGACGGCACTCAGGTCAGAGTAGAACTGCTCGATGGTCTCTGTGCTGGTCAGTGTTGGGGCATATGTGCTGATGATTGTGGCATACTGGTCTTGCTGAGAGGTAAAAGGATCTTCATGAGCCTCTCGCTGATGCCCACAGGCAAGTCTGGCAGCTGTTTGAGCAAACTGGTCTTGATAGCCAAGCCAACACCATGGATTCTGTCTTCATTTGAGGCTCTACCTTTCCAGAAGAAGGTGTATCCAGTGGTGGGTTCGCTGAGTGATCCCTCTTCTGGTAAGCGTGTTTCGCTTAAGGCTGCAATGTTGATGTTATATTGCGCCAGTTCTTTACCGATTAGAGCTGTTCTTCTCTCAGGTCTTGGGGTATTCTCTCTGTCAAGTAATGTCCTGATGTTCCATGCTCCTAGTAGGAGTTTATTTGTATTTTGTTTCTTTTGATTTCGATCTCTTAAAGGGATGACCCGCCAGCCGCGGTGTGCTGACCGGGTGTTTGTAGGGCAGGCAATGTTTGGGACACCTTTTCTAGACCCCTCCCTTGATTAGGGTGAGCATTGTTGTCCTAGAGAGGGCTGCTCAGTCACCCAGGATGCTGCCGAACATCCCTGCTGCCCACAGGGCCAAGCAACCACTAGTCCGTGGGCCGCCTACATGCAGGATCATGACTACAACTGCCAGTGGTCAACTCCACCTGTTGCGTTGCCACTCCCCCATTGCCGCAGGTCTTGAAGAGGGTGGACAGGATTAGGATAGATGAGTGTGCACAAAGATACTTGTGCTTGAAAACGATTTAAGTGGAAAAGTCGATGCACAGAGACAGTCCCACTCTCTACGTCTGGAGACTTTCTCAGCTGCATTGGATGGCCGTGTTGCCCTTTGTGCTCCAACATGCCCATAGCACTCCACAGTGCTTTACTGTATCGCCATCTCAGCCGTTGAACCTTCTTATTGGTTTCTTCCGCCTGTTTGGCCGAAGCAATCTTCACATGCTGGGTGAGCAAAGCCCTGGTTCACCAGGGGTCGATGACCCGATGGCTACCCTCACAAGGTTTAGCCGGCCTGTGGAAGCTGTTTCCCTGGGTGTGGCCACTGCCGCATGCTAGCAGCTACTGGGAGCCACAAGTGAGAGCTGGGTGTCAGGTGGGGGTCAGAGGCTGGAGAGCTGCCTTAGGAGGGCACAACAAGCCCTCCATACCAGAGATACTACCCCTCCCTGAGCACCCCAAACACCCCATTCTGATCAGATAGGGAAGGTAAAAAACCTAACACTATTATTGAGAAGAGTGACAGGAAGGAAGGAAGGAAGGAAGGAAGGATGGAAGGAAGGAAGGAAGGAAGGAAGGAAGGAAGGAAGGAAGGAAGGAAGGAAGGAAGGAAGGAAGGAAGGAAGGAAGGAAGGAAGGAAGGAAGGAAGGAAGGAAGAGAGAGAGAGAGAGAGAGAGAGAGAGAGAGAGAGAGAGAGAGAGAGAGAGAGAGAGAGAGAGAGAGAGAAAGAAAGAAAGAAAGAAAGAAAGAAAGAAAGAAAGAAAGAAAGAAAGAAAGAAAGAAAGAAAGAAAGAAAGAAAGAAAGAAAGAAAGAAAGAAAGAAAGAAAGAAAGAAAGAAAGAAAAGGGAAGAAAGAAAAAGAAAAATCCACATAATGAGCATGTACAAAAATGTATGTCTCTTTCTGCACTTAAGGTCCAACATTTCTCTGTCAAGAAGTGGGCAACACAGACTTCCTGGAGACAAGCTTGGTCATTATGTATTCATCTGAATTTTTAAGTCTTCCAACATTTTTTTCTTTTCTTTAATTTTGCTAGCCGTGTAAACATTGGACTCCTGATTATGCTGGTTTTATTTTGTACTTGTTCTTATTACCTAGGATTCTCTGAAATTTTCTTTTTTGTCATTTCTTAAGGATCAATAACAGTCTATCATTTATATACCACAGTTTGTGCACCCATTCTCCAATTGATAGATACTCCTTAGATCCTTGTTTTATCTTTTTTCTTTTTATTCTTTTTAACCCTTCCTTTAGGACCAGAAAGTGTATTTTATTTCAAACTATTTCCACCTTGGTATTACGCAACTTCTGAAGCTAGATTTGTATCCAGGATCTCCCATCTCTAGGCCTAGCTCTCAATCCACAGAGTCAGCTACCTGTCCCCTGTAACTTCTTTCTGGATGCTTTTAAGTTCCATTTTCTTTCTTTCATGTGGGAGCTCTGGATTTTGGTTAGACCATTCCTGGAACTTATCCTTCAGGGATTTCTTTCAGGAGGTGACTGGTGGGTTTTTTCTATATTTATTTTACTCTCTGGTTTTTAATGGATCTGAGCAGTTTTCATTGATGACTTCTTGATCAATGCTTTGTTTCCTATATTTGGACTTTATAGACAACCTCCCTATTTTATTTCCTGCATTATGGTATTCAGTGTTTAAAAATTTTTTGCCATATTCTGAGAACTCTAAACACAAAGTCAATTACTTTGACTTGAATGGAATCAATGGGTTATTTTAATATCATTGTTCTCTTTCTCTCAAAACTTCTAATCTATAAAGATATCTCCCATGCATTCAATTTTCCTACTCTGTTATTTAAAAAAATACATCAAGTGCTCTGATTTGTATATCCTGGATTCATTTCTAATTTCTTCCTTTAAGAGTCTTCTTTTTTCTTTGAATGTATTTTGGGATTTCTTGCTGCTGCATGATTCTTCCAAATCAATAATATTAGTTCATTTTTCTTCACGTTAAACCCTTGTTCAGAATGCTTTGGTTTCGTTTGGAGGTTTTATTCATTCTTCCTTACATGTTTATGATCCCTTCTGAGGACTTATCATCAACTTCTGGCCTGAATTCTCTGGCTTTTCCTCTTGATCTCTGGGGGTTCCTGCTTCCCCCTCATTTCTCATCAATCACTCAGAGTTAGGAATCCTCACTCTGTATTCTGCCTACATCACTCCTTCCACTGACTCCATGTGTCTTTGGCCTGAATAACTCCTAAGGAGAGAGAACTGATTTTCTAGTTTCCTTTCCCTAAGTCTGATGCTCATTCCTTTATAATTGATGGATTTGTACTGCATAATTTCTACTATTTCTCCTGTCCTCTAGTTTCTTTACTCCCCATTCCATAAAAAAGAAGAGGTAAGGGGTTGCTTTTCCTTGCTGGGAATGTCTGCTGCCCTTTGTGGAGTTGGGTGGAGCCTGCAAGCTTGCTCTTGGTCACTGTGGCCAGAGCACATGAGTGAGTTGGATGCAGGGCCATTGAAGAATCCTAAGCATTAAAAATCTCTGTTGTTAATTAATGAGATTTTTATTTTCTATAAAGGGAGGGATATTTTATCTTATCTTGTGGATTCAACTCTAATTATTTTGTATTTTATGTAATACTGAGCCTTTTATAAAGAATATTTACTTCTAAAGTTCCGATCACAACTACACAACTTTGGAGGCAGCTGGGTGGTTAAGAGGATTGAGAGTCAAACCTAGTGATGGGAAGTTCTTGGTTCAAATCTGGCCTCAGACATTTCTTAGCTCTGTGGCCCTGGGAAAATCACTTAACCCCCACTGACTAGCCCTTACCACTCTTCCTCCTGGGAATAATAGACAATATTGATTCTAAGATGGAAAGCAAAGATTTATAAAACAAAAATAAAATACTCCAATTTAAGGAGGCATAATACACATAGGGAGCATAATCCTCCTCCCTTATACCTGAGGCCTGGAGAAGAGGATTAGGCTCAGAGTGTAGTTCAGGTCCTAGAGAGGACAGATCCAGTTCCAAGCCCCAAAACCACCTTGGGCTAGAGTCCCAAGCACCCTGGCTTCCCAGAGCTTCCAGGCCAGGATGGCTGCTTGAGCCTCCCCACCTAAAATCTGGATTGTACAATCTGGGCTTGGACTCCCTTGTTGGGGATTACTTCCATCACTTGAAACTGAGGACAAACAGCACAGAACAGAAACAAACAACCCCAGACCCGTTTCTTCAAGCTGGGGGTCAGCACAATTCATGGTGTCCACTTTGGATGCAGCACTGAAAAAGGGCAGTTATAAGATGGCAGAAAAGAACTTGAATGGCTCGGTCCCTCCCACTCAAAGATACGGGGGAAGGGGGGGCGCCAATCAGGGAGGCTACTCTGCCCACTCCACATGGCAGGGGACCTAGCAGGCTCCAATTTAGCCAAATTGGGCATTCTCAAAGGATCCCAGAATACAATTTAGTACATAATTCCATTCTTCTGAGATTTTTGGAAAAGTTGGTAGGAAACAACTATTTGGCTTTTGTGTTGGTCATGATATGGTCTAAATATCCCAAACTATTAGATGTAAAAAAAAAAAGTTGTGTAATTAGAATCTGTTACCCAAAAAACTACAATTCCCAGCACCCTACTCTCCTCGCTTCATGATGACTTAGGGAGGATATAAATGTGGAGTAGTCCTCTTCTCAGTCTCTTGTCTTCCTGTCCTGGCTTCTGTGGAGCGGGCTTTCTAAACAGGCAAAGAGAACTTAGTCACATGGTCTTAATTTTGTTAAATAATTAGGTGGTTTTTTCCTTCGCTTTCCTTTTATTCCTCCTACTTCAAGTGATTATTAATAAACTTTATAAAATATAATTCTTGGAATGTTGGATATTAATTTAAGTCCTACAACATAAAGAGGGCTTTTCCCTCTGCACTGGGAAATGTGGTTGTCTGAAGCAATAGAGAGTATAATCCGGTGGCTTTTTAGGGGATAGAAGCTTTGGTTAAGTATCTCAGAGGCCCCGAAGTTTCAAACCCAGAAAGTAGCAAGACTCATCTCCAGCGGTGGCTTAACTCAATAAAACTCTCTTTCATTTAAACTTTGCCAAAAGAAACTGTTGAGCTAAGATGGGGCCCAATTGCTCCAGGAAATCTGTAGGCGGTACAGCCTCCCAGCCAAGCTGCTCCCCGACAGGCCAGAGCCCTGGAGGGTCACAGATGTGATGCACACAGAGGTCTTGCACACAGTCTCATCCTTCCACCTCCGAGGCCTGTTGTCAATTAGGGAATGAGGCCAGGAATGAGGCAGCCTCCACCCTTGGGCTCAACAGCTGTGGTGTGAACAATTGCCTGGAGTGGCCAGTCCTGACTGCCAAGAAAAGCACAATGTCAAGGGCAGAAATGTTTGGGACTGGCCCAAGCAGAAACATACAGGATACCTGGGGCCTGTGGAAGCAGGGCTGGAACTACCGAGGAAAAAAATTTGTTAGCATCGAGGTGGAGAGAATACAAAATGAAGGGAAAGGGAAACAATGGCCTAAGAGGGACCAGAGAGCAGTATTACTGTGATGCATGAGGATTTCTGATGGGAGAGGGAAGTAAAAAGTACAAAAAGGGAAAGAGGAAGAACTGAAAAATGTATTCCCACCCACTTAGTGAGAGCCTCAGGTGGGAGAGATTTAGAGAAAGAAGACAGTAAATCATAAATCATAGACTTTGGGCTGGAAGGTACCTTAGCAATCATCAAGTCTCACCTCTTTTATTTTTTTAATTAAAATGTTTTGTTGATGTCTTTTGTGTTATAGGTACAATGACTCCATCTGACAACACATGGAATCAATCAACTGAGTATTCCTTAAGGAAATATTGTGCTGCAGGCATGTGGGTGCTAAATACCAAGAGTTTAAAGGCGAAGGTTAAATAGTTCGAGTTTAAGGAACACCACCCTAGAGAGGGGAGAGAACATGATGGCATTTATAAAATAGACATGAGATAGAGAGACAATCCAGTCTAGTTGAGGCAGCAAGGAACCCTAAGGGAAGATAACCTTGATCATTGCTTCCCCTTATAGCTTAATGGAGAAAACCCATGACACCGAGCCAAGAGTTTTGAGAATATCAGTGTTCTCCAAAACACCAGACCTGCTTCCAGATCAGCCTCCACAGCCATAATTGAGGGAAAAAAATTATTGTGAAGGAGGGACCTACTTTCCTCATCATAACCAGCAACAACTGCTGGCCAACAGCCAACAACAGGAAGATGGGATCAGAAATCCAACCTTCATAGTCACCATTTAGGGAAATAACTCCTGTAGAGAAGGGGCCAGTCATCCTCACCAGCTGCCAACCCATTGCCATTTAAGAGGCAGACAAGGCTGCCTAGCTAAAGTAGCAAGACAACCTAAGGCAGTGACAAGAGGTAGGGCAATTGAACCAATACTACCACTACCTTGACCACCATCTTCCCTCAACACTCCAATGGAGGCAGTTCTGGGTCCTGAGCTCCAGAGCCTTGGGAATAGAAATGCCTCCGTTCCAGTGCCCTCAGTCTTCCTATCAGGAAGCAACGTATTTGGAGAGGCAGGCTAGAAGACTCAGAAAGAAAAGATCTTGTCACCCAAGTCTTTGGCACTGACAAATGGATCAAGGAAGGAAGGAAGGAAACACATATTTAAGTACCTACTATGCGCCAGGCATTGTGCTAAGCACTTTACAATTAATGTTTTCTCATTTGATCTTCACAACAATCCTGGGAGATATATGCTATTATCACCCTCGTTTTACAGATGAGGAAACCGAGGTAGGCTAAGATTAAGTCACTTGCCCAGAATCATATAGCTAGTAAGTATCTGAGGCAGGATTTGAAATCAGTTCTTCCTGACTCCAAGCCCAGCACTCTATTTGTTGAATCACCCTAGGTTCAATATCAGAAACTGATATGATTTAATCAGCAGAAATGACATTTAAAAAGTGGCATTACTACTTACTTTGTACTGGAACATGGGTTTTTTTCATCTGACTTGCAGCCAGAACTTTCCACTTAGCTGGTTTTCTGAAAACCTAGATCTGACCATGTCAATCCTCTTTTCATTGCATTCCCATAGCATCCAATCACCTCCAAAATCAAATATAAAATCCTCTGGTGTTCCAAGCCCTTTACAATCTGCCCTCCAACCCCTGTGAGATCTAGTGACACTGGCCTCCTTGCTCTTCCTTGAACAAGACACATGATCTCCAAACTCTAGGCATTTTCCCTGACTATGCCCCAGGTCTGGAATCCTCATCTCCTTGCTTTTTTCAAGTCCCAATTAAAATCCCACCTTCTTCAGCAAGTCTTTTTGGATCCCCCTCTTCATTCTACTGCCTTCCCTCTGCTGGTTGATTATTTCCTATTTATCTCATATATGGCTTATTGTCTCTATGTCGTCTCCCTCATTAGACTGAGCTCCTTTGAGAGCAGGGATTTTAATTTACCTTTCTTGCTTTGCTTTCTTTCTAAACCCTCACCTTCCATCTTCGAATCAATACTGTGTATTGGTTCCAAAGCAGAAATGTAATGACTAGGCAATGGGAGGCCAAGTGACCTGCCCATCTAGGAAGTGTCTGAGGCCAGAACCTTTCCTTTCTTTGCACCCCAAGTGTTTAGCATAGTGCTTGGACCACAGTAGGGGTTTAATAAGCATTTATGGACTGACTGAACTTCTTTGCTTCCTTGCTTGCTTCCTTCCTTTCTATAAGTTTATTGCTTCTTTTAACATTTTTTGTTTTTAAATTTTGAGTTTCAAATTCTCCTCTTCTACTTCTATCTCTCCCACTAAGAAGGCAAATAAAATGATATCAATTATACACGTGAAATCATGCAAAATATATTTCCATATTAGTCATTTTTTTTTTAAAGAAAAAGTAAAGTTAGAAAATTATGCTTCAATTTTCAATTAGAGTTCATTGGTTCTCTCTTTGGAAGAAGAAAACATTTTTTCACCATGAGTCCTTGGAAGTTATCTTGGATCTCTCGTCTTTCACAGTCAATTATCATTTCAACATTTCTGTTTTACAGTGCCCAATGATCTCCCGGTTCTTCTCACGTCACTTTGCATCAGTTCATATATGTTCTGTCATTTTTTTCCGAAACCACCCTCCTTGTCATTTCTTATAGCACAAGAGTACTCCGTCATAATCATAGGGTAGGCTGCCTTTCTAATACCTGGAAGGTGTTTCTCCAGGTAGCCACTCTGGCTCTTGCTGCTGCCTCAATTTAGAATGCTGCCCTGTCTGTCTGCATTCTTTCAGAAGCAACTCAAAGTCTCATTGAGCTTGCCCAGCTTGGGCAGAAAAGCTCCTTTTGGAAAGAAACCCCTCCCCTGGAAGAAATAGTGCACCGTCATGTCTGATGGAGTGCCTGGCAGGCAGGGAGAAACAGGAAGGAAGAAACTTCCCAGAAGTCAATAAATGTCATCAATTATTTAATCAGCCCGCGCTTCAGGCCTACAGCAAAAATGAAGCATAAATAGCACATCTCTACCTACAGCAGTCAGCTGACCAATTAGAGCCACGATGAGAGAGAAGAGTGTTGGCCAAGTCATGAATGGGAACGGCAGCCAAAAGAGATCTATGGGGACCTGAACTGAACTTGGGAGCCCTGCCCTGTGTTTGAGCAATGAGAAATTTCCAACAAGCTAAAATCTCTGAAAATAAACCAGGCATGGAGTTTGGGAAGAATAGAACTTTAAAGAAGGAAAAGAGTGAGGAAATAATTTTTAATAGCAAGATTCAGATATTTCTATCATACAGTCCCTCCTTCCTATTTTCAACTTCCTTTCATGTAATATTTGTAAAATTCTTGCTTCAAGAGACATTGTAGACTAATAAAATAGATAGAATTCCAGACTTGGAGTCAGGAAGACCTAAGTTCAAGTTTTGTCTTTGAGACTTCCTAGCCATGTGACCATGGGCAAGCTGCCAGGCAAGTCAACCCACCACCATCTTGACCAACCCTCTACTCTCAGATTTTGTTAGAGACAGCCCAGGGCCTTACATCCAAGAGTCTTGGGAATAAATGTCCCCTCAGCCCATCTGCCCTGCTTCCATTATAGATTCTACAGTCATCACTGAGGGGAGCAATTCCTATGGCAAAAAGGTTCACCTTCTTGGTCACTCTTGCACCAACCAAACAGGAAGGTCCAAGGGTCCAAAGAGTTGCAGTAACCTCCAACCACAACTTCTAATTCCAACCCAGCTCCCATAGTTATTATCCTAGGAAGCAACCCTTGTGAAGCCTGGATCTCTGCAGGTGCTGTAGCCCTTTCTTCTAGGAATCATTGTCTCTAATGACCCAGAGAAGAAAGTTCTCACCAAGGTCTTCGACATTTCCAAAAGATGCAACATCAGATTTGGGATATGATTAAATCAGTCAAATTGACATGAGGGAAGATGTTTTACCATTTGTTTTGCCCCTGGATCCTAAGAACCATGGGATCTTTCTACCCGACTCGCAGCTGAAAATTCCATGCATTGTCTTTTCCATTAGAATTTTAGCTCCCTGGGTTAGAGAACAATCTTGCTTTTATATGTCACTAATTTTGGAAAAAAATTTTATATTTTTCATTTTTTTATTATTTTATATTTTCAATGTACAAATATTTGTTTTTCTGTCCTTCCATCCCTTCCCTCAATTTTAAAAGAGAGTAACAAAAAACTCTTGTGATGAATATTCATAGTAAAGGAAAA
Source organism: Monodelphis domestica (assembly GCF_027887165.1). Classification (NCBI taxonomy): domain Eukaryota; kingdom Metazoa; phylum Chordata; class Mammalia; order Didelphimorphia; family Didelphidae; genus Monodelphis; species Monodelphis domestica. Next base: position 188,714,890 of record NC_077232.1, on the reverse strand, counting down.
CAAATTCCCACACTGGAACTGTGAGAAAACCTTTCTCATTCTGGCTGAAGAGGTGAGCTTGCTTTTCTGTGTGTATCCTGGCACTTAGTGCAGTAGTTGCATTTGCACATAGTAAAACCTCCATAAATGTTCTTTATAATTCATTCATTCACTTAACCTTTGTGAACTTCATGCTACTCTCTAATATTATTAAACCATGCATCTGGTGCAGTAACTAGCTAACTAGGCAATGGTTGGCTAAAGCTACAGGGGCTGCCAATCCTTGTCCTTTACCTACAATCAGGGTTTGCCCTGGGCTTATTGCTTTGGAGCAGCCTAACTTCTTAGTAGGGGAAGTAAATTCCCAATTTTCCCAATTTTCCCCCCATCTCAGCCAGTGGGGAAAGTTGGTGCTTAGAGAGTTGCTAATTATCGAAATACTTATGGGCTTGAAATCCAAGTGTTCTCTTCTGGAAGAAGAAAAGTCTGTGAACAAACACACATCAGGTATGGGACAGGTAGCTTTTCTTCATTAAAGAAGGCAAAAAAAAAACTGTTTTTAAAGGCTTGGCTTTGGTGGACATGATATCTGGAAACAATTTTTTTCCTTGCTGTTAAGAGAACTAAATTGGGTGAATAACTTTCTCCCCCCTCTTTCCAATGAAAACCCAAAAGTCTAATGAATTTGTTACAAGTACAATGACCAATGTAGATTCCAGAAAGAAGACTGAGGCTAGAACTTGTTTTCCTTCTCTAGATTCCATACGCTTCAGTGTGTTGTCCAAAGTGGTTGATATGTTGGATTTGATTTACTGAGTCGTTTTTCTTTTGTTACGAGGGAGAAGGGTGGACCAGGGAAGGGTTCTTGGAAAGGGACAGAGATGAAAAAAATAAATAAAACATTTTAATGACCAAGAAGAGGTTCTCGACCTGCTGTGGTGATCGATAACTTTTTGACTGTGCCACCCAGGAAACAGTTGGTTCTTTTTTCTTTGCTCAAGGTGCTTATGCCAACTGGAGGGCATGTTTGGCCTTGCCTTCCGATTTACCATGACCAACTGGGTAGCTTTGGAACCAGTTTTCAAAAATCATCAGGGCATGAAAATTCTGCTCTGCCATTAATATTACTTCAGCCACCCTGGGATGGACCCCATGACATACTGGCTCATGTAGGCATCCCCATCTGGTTTTACTGCTTTTACATTTTAACTGGCTAAGAGAATTTGAGCATTTACTTAAAGCTAATGCACAGAGACTTTCCTTAGAGACAAGATTCCCATAGTAACTGTCTCCAGAAAAGGAATAGAAATTGAAGCCGAGCACACTCCATTTCTTTTAGGGCTTCTCTCTGGTTTTTGTAAGGTCAATTATTTGGTTCTTTCACGACTCACCACGGATCTCTGGGATGGCAGGAAGCTATTATGTTTTGGTCGAGAGCTTATAGTATGGGTTTGGCTTATTAGTGGAAGGTAAAGTTAGAGAATTTGGCATCAAATTATATTGGACTTTGAATGCCAGAATAAATTTGGCTTTGATCCTGTAATCTAGTCACTAGCAAGTTAAAATAAAACCTTTGTTTTGGGCACAACTGAATCCTTTGATCTTATAAGAGGAGTTAATAAGATAGTATCCCACTCCTAAAGGATTGGCAATCCTTGGCAAGGAAATAATGATATTTAAAGTGTTTTTTTTTAACCCCATACTTACCATCTTAGAATCAATACAGTGGATTGCTTCCAAGGCAAAAGAATGATAAGCCTTGGGCAGTGGGGGTTAAATGACTTGCCCAGGGTCACTTAGCTAGGAGATGTGTGAAGCTAGATTTGAACCCAGGATTTCCTATCTTTAGGCCTGACTGTCTTCCACTGAGTTCCCCTAGCTGCCCTGATGTGAAAGATTTAATAATGTTTTAAAGTTTTAAATATTTACATATATTTGATTTATGGCACATTTGTCTCTCACTTCATATTCCTGCAGATGGATACTAGACAACAATTTTATGGATGAGAAAACTATGACTGCTCCATTTAGCTTGCTATTCTGTGGCAGCCGTTAGGGGCCCCCTAGCCTTGCTCCAGGAGAAGTCCAGCCATCAACAAAATGGGAAGAGAAGAGTGTGTGAAATCCGCTCTTGCCCCCATTTATCAATCCTTTTCTCCACCCGCTAACTCTCACACATTGTGTCTTGGGAGCCAATTGTGGCTTTCTATTTTTCCTGGGCTACCCAGTGGGGGCAATCCAGGGGGCAGTGCTGCCCTCTGTCTCCTGATCTTTTGACTCTACTGCTGCCTTCTTCTGGCTGCCATTCTATTCTTGCCTCAGGGTCAAGTAGTGACAGGAGATGAGGTCACACCACTCTGAACCCCAGGAAAAGGGAGAAGGGTAAACTCCCCCCCCCCCAATGATCCCAGGGGTTGAGAAAATGGATTCTATTCAACCCTTTTCTACCATAGCTAGTTGTAGACTTTTCTTGAACACAGTTACAACATGCCTTCAAAACTCATATTCTGCCCCAGCCAGAGCTGGCTATCCAAGGGTGGACCAGACAGGGCTCATCAGGGCAGGAAGTAAAAAACCTAAACCCAAAGCAGGCACCATCAGCAGCTACAGAAGCAAGTTTCTACCGTCCACACTTCACCCCCAGCATTCTCACATCCTCTTCACAGATCACCATAGCAGAAGGCTCTGTGTTCTGGGGCCACCTCCAGTCCACTATGCATTTTATTTTTTGTTGAGAAAGCAGAAATACAAGATGATCCAACAATGATGAATTTCACTTGTACTATTTTTCTTCCAAACCTACTCCTCTTCAAAACTACCCCAGTTCCTTGGGAAGCACCCTTATCTTAGCCTGATCCTCAACCTCTTCCTTTTTTCATAAGTCCTAATTCAGTTGAAACTGATCTCTTCAAAGTCATCAGTGATTTCTTCATTGCCAAAGCTAATGAGTTTCCCCCTTCATTTCTCCTCCTTTTTAATGTATAAATTGAGATTTTGAACCTTTGACTTCATTCCCCAGAAGTCCTAGGTATTTCCCAGAATTCCCTATAATCTCTCCTGCATCACCACATTGGCAAGATCACATTATTGGTATTTAACTGGCAATAATGCCTCCCACGTCCTCTTTTTTTTTTTTTGCATGATGTAGCATCAGCAGTGATGGTGGTAAGGTGGGGACAGTTTGAAAATGGCTAACCAACCATGGGCATGTGGCTTTTGTTTTGTATCCTCTTTATTCCTTGATTTCTAATGATCTTTAATAAACCTCATAAAATATAATATTTTTATTATTAGAGATATAAATTTAATTTTTACATTAACCTCTCTATAGTATTTGTCATTGTTCTCCACTCTTGGTCCCAATACTTACTACCCCCCCCCCCCCATTGTTGTGACTTTTGGTTGTTATTGCTTTTCTTTTGAATAACTTTCCTCCTACCCATCTCATGACTCCTTCTCAGGCTCCTTTGTTTGACCAACATTTATATCACCCCTCTAACAATGGGTATACCTAGATGCTTTATCCAGGGTTGTGGAGGGAGCAGAACTTACTCCCCACCCCTTTAAATAATACAAGCTAAGCTACTTTCCTTTTAATTAATTAGGGAGGTCATTCTCAAAATCATTACTGGCTTGGGTTCTTTGCCACCTGATGTACAAAAGGCCCAAGCTGGGGGAAATGGATGTCCATAGATTTGCAGAATATTATTCTTTAGGAATACTTTTTCAACCTGATATGGCCACTTGCCAAAGGGAAATCAAAGATGGGGGAGGGTCAGAGAGCCATTTCATCTGCATTATCTTTTTTTTTTTTTAACTTGGGAATTGTGGCCTTTTATACTTTGCTGTTAGTAAAATCATTTATTTTATTTTATGGTCCACTAGAGCCTCATTGCATTCTGGTCATGAACCTGAATCACCGGATTACTGTGAGTTAGACCTGTCCCAGAATATTTGTCATGGTTGGCATGATCATTTGCAATGACTTCATACCTAAATTCATTGCTAAAAGAGGGGAAGGGGGGGCGTGGAATAAATAGAACTTTGGATGGCCTGGACAGGACCCTGGTATACAGTACTGTGGATTTTGTTAAGGTTTTGTTGACCTGAGAGGCAGAGCCAAGATGGAGGAGTGACAGGAAGCAAAGTGGCAACGTTCTTCTTCTCACGGATCTAGAAAATGCACCACGCCGCCGAATCCTGATGGTGAAACCCAGAAAAGGTCACAACGAATCCTTTGTCCGCGCTTGGTAGGCAGAGGGAGCCAGTCAGGGCGCTCTCTGGACACTGGATATCGGGCCCGAAGCACTCCGGTGCCCAAGGAGAGGAAGTGTATCAGGACACACTGGGGCAACCTGGGGGGCCCAATGAGGGCAACCCCCGACTCAGGCTGGGGCACTGCAACAGGGACAGGTGCCAACTGGCAGCTTTGTTGTTCACTAACCAGCCATGTATAGCTTTTAAAATTAATATCCAATGCTCCAAGTATTATATTTAATAAGATGTATTAATAATACCTTGAAGCAAAAAGGCTAGAGAAAGAGTTCACCCAGCCATGCAGTTGGGGGGGGGGGGGGGGGAAGAGAGCGAGGGGGAGGAGCCACAAAATTATATACAAAGGGATGCTGGGAGATGAAAAAGAATTCTGGGAGATGGAGTCCGAAGGTACAAGATTTTTTCTAATTCTATACCTGGATGGTGGATCGAAGGGGAGCTGTACCTCCTTCGGGGAGGTGGGCTCTAAAAAGGAGAAAGCTCAGATGCCAGCGCCGGCCACAGCTGCAGCAGTAAGGCCAACAGTGTGTGGGGCTCAGACCTCAGGCACAAAGAAGGGTCTTACTCCCAATGTGTACCCAGAGCCACAAAGGCGGCTTAGTAGCAGTAAAAGCTGAATCGGCTCTGAGAGTCCTAACCCAGGGTCTAACCCAGCCAGTAGGGCTTGGCCTCAGGGGAGCCTCTGGTTCTGCTGGTCGAGCCGACAGTACTTCAGTTGGCTGATGGGGTGGGAGCCAGCAGCAATCTCCTATTGCTCAGCCCCAACCCCAGCTTTCTGCTCTCAGAGCCCAACCAGGGAGGGAGCTGCCATGGATCTCCAAAGGTAAATATGAGAGATGCGTAAGGAGCTTCATAAAGAAAGAAAACCCAAGTATTCCTCGGCTCTTGTTGATGGTTTTAGAAAAGCTGGATCACGATCACCAGGAAATAATAAATTGAACTTGTATGTCTGGCAGTTAGAGGCAGAGGTGATATTTCAGGACCATGCTTTGAGGAGAAAGTTTGTGTATATAATAATAACAGGTGAAAAGAGCAATGCTAATGAGGGTGGGAACTGATAGAAGGAAGACTGAAAGCATGATCTCTGACCCACAATTTTTGTTGGAGAATGTGTTCAATCCTATGAAGATGTGGGCTTTAAAAGAATAAAAGTAGGAGTGAAAATAAGAATTAGGCATGGCAGCAAGGTGACTCAGTGGATTGAGAGACAGGCCTGGAGATGGGAGGTTCTGGGTTCAAATATGACCTCAGACACTTCCTAGCTGTGTGACCCTGGGCAAGTCACTTGACCCCCATTGTCTAGCTCTTACCACTCTTCTGCCTTGGAACCAATATACAGTATTGATTCTAAGACAGAAGATAAGAATTTTAAAAAGGAAAGGAAGGAAGGAAGGAAGGAAGGAAGGAAGGAAGGAAGGAAGGAAGGAAGGAAGGAAGGAAGGAAGGAAGGAAGGAAGGAAGGAAGGAAGGAAGGAAGGAAGGAAGGAAGGAAGGAAGGAAGGAAGGAAGGAAGGAAGGAAGGAAGGAAGGAAGGAAGGAAGGAAGGAAAAAGAAAGAAAGGAAGAAAGGGAGAGAGAGAGAGAGAGAGAGAGAGAGAGAGAGAGAGAGAGAGAGAGAGAGAGAGAGAGAGAGAGAGAGAGAGAGAGAGAAAATTAGGAACCAGCCCAGATGGAAAGAGTCTCAGGTCTCTCCTCATTACTATCCTTCCCTCCAGGCTCCAATAAGCCTAACCCTAACCCCTCATACACCATTATAACTCTTGTGGAATGCTACAGGAGAATCAGAAAATTGCGTGGCCTTTCAACCTCAAGTAACTGGGAAATTTGCTGAAGCTTATACATCAAGCTAATAGTTCGGTGGAGGGGACTCAAAGCTTTTGTTAGATGCAGAGGCTGGGAGAGTTTATAGAGGATTTGCTCTTGCAAAGTCAGCTTCACCAGTTAGAAGTCTGCGATGAGTGGCTAAAAAGAGTTATTCATTCATCTTACTTGGCTCCACAATGATGAGTTTTTTTCAATCAATTTCCTGATGGGGGATAGAGGGTGACATAAAAAATTGAATTTAGTGGACTGGATTTATCCTCCTCTCCATGACCTTCCATACCTTCTGTGGGGAAAAGAGATTTTTAATGAAATAGAGTAGAGGTATCAAATAGATGGGCTACCGTATGTGGCCTTTTATATTGCAAAGTGTAGTCCAAACCAGATAAAAATGAAATGGAGAAATACTGGACAAAATAAATACAGATATAAGAGAACATAGACAATGCTAATATTTGGTTTTCTAAATCAACATGCTGCCCACAGGATACTTATGTATGGTTTAATGGTCCCCATTTCTATTTTAGTATAATACCTTTGAAACAGAGGACTTCTAAACATTCCTATGAAAACACTGTAGCTGTGTAGAAATTTGAAGTTCAAATACAGGAGTTAAGAGAAACAAAGAAACCTTTTTTTTTTTTGTGGTGGCAAAGAATTGGAAACAAGGGATACCCATCAATGGGGAAAAGACTAAACAAGCTGTGGAATATAAGTGTGAGGAAATATTTATTCTGTTGTAAGAAATGAGGAAGGGGATGGTATGGGAGAAATATGGGAAGACTTGCATGAAATGATGCAGAGTAAAGAAACAGAACCAAGGAGAAAAATATATAAAGTAGCAGCAATATTACAAAAATTATAAGTTATGAAAGATTTCAAAATTCTTATCAGCATTGTGATTAATCAGTCTTCCATAGATGACTGAATGATGAAACATGTTACTTCCTGAGAGAGGTTAAAAGTTCAAAATAAGATAAATACATATACATATCTCTATATACAGATCCACATAGATATACATTATATATCAATGTAGATGTATAGATATCTCTATATGTATTCACACATCTCTCATTCTATACATATAGTGGATAATTAGAATTTTGCTCTCTAGGGACTCTCTCACCCAACATCCCATTTACGTATCTATGTTACATAACTAATGTAGGGAAGATAAAAGTTTTGTGTAGCTCTTCCCTTGCTCTCTGCTCCCGGTAACACAGGTAGGGTGGTTGGGTGAGTACCAGGCAGGAGAATTTTACTTGTGTGGCTTTACTCAGGTTTTTACTTTTGTTCTTGTATTTCTTTTACTTCAAGTGATTACTAATAAATCTTACAAAATATAATATTTGGAGTTACTGGATATTAATTTAAATTTTACAATAGGTAGCTATCCATATATCTAGAAGTAAAATATATGTATATATTTATGATTATGTATTTGTATTCTATAATAGATACTTATTGATGCATAATTATAGATCTCTATGGATTTAGTGGGCTGAATTTATGTCCCTCTCCATGACCACCATTCCCTATATATTCTGAGAGTTCTATAATTATAATTATATATATAAATTATATATTACATAATAATACATAATTATAAATATATACATGTATTTTACTTTAGATATAGAGATACAGATCTATATGTATATAGAGAGATGTGTGTATACATATGTAAATATATATAATGAGTTTGGTAGTGCTTTGCTGAAGAAAAAACAGCTAGCTACTACATTAGCACAAAACTTTCCCAATATCCTTTTAGAGTCAACTATGAGTTCAAATAACTTGTCATTATAGTTCCCAATAGTAGAAGAAAAGATTTGTTCAGCTAGAGAATGATGAAGAACAGAAGGAAAGGAATTTCCAGAGAAGCAGAGGACATGGGGCTCCACCCAAAATCTCGGGAGGTCTTCCTCTTGCTTTCTTGAAATCTAGATCCTCTAGATTCTGGCACTGCATAGCTATGAATTATCTCCAAATCAGTCTTCATTGATTCTGAATGTCCTTCAAAGACACACTAGGATTTTTAAAATAACTTTGCCCACATGTTTTTTAAAGTTGAAGAATCAGTCGTACTTTTGGACTTTATTGAATGATCCCAGATCTGATTTGGCTTAGTGATTTCTGGAAGTAGAAAAGTGAAACCAAGGCACCTAAGACCATTTGGTCAACAGCTAGGAAACCAGTCTTGTATATTACAGCTGTGACCTGTTCAGAATTTTCATTCTAAACTCACAATTTTGGAAAGGACCTTTCCACAAGGAATGACATTACATTGCTATTCTTCTGCTGACATTTGTTTTAGTACCTATGAGAAGTTATTCTTCAGTTATCATGGTTGTCTGGGTAAATGCCTACTAGTATATATGCATGCTTATTATAGGGATTCTCAGAAAGTTCTCTAAAAGTTAACAAAGTTAGCCTAGAAACTATCTACTGAAGGGAGGCAATCCTATCTTTTTAATCCAATGGCATGGTGTTTAATGTATATAAAGAGAAGAAAAAAAGAAGGAAAAGGCTTAGATGAAGAAGTAAGGAGGAAGGGGCTAAACAGAGACCTATAAGAATCAAGTACCAACAAAATAGCAATTAAAAAAAACTCAACTTCCATCTTAGAATCAATACTGTGTATTGGTTCCAAGGTGGAAGAGTAGTAAGGGTTAGGCAATGAGGTTAAGTGACTTGCCCAGGGTCACACAGGTAGGAAGTGTCTCAGGCCACATTTGAACTTGGACACATTGGAACTTTAGGCCTGGCTCTCAATCCACTGAGCCACCCAGATGTCCCTCTAGCAATTATTTTTAATTCTGTGCTTTTGCAAGTTTGGACAATTTCTCTACCAGCAAGGATTGCAATGCCTCTATACCTGAGATGATAGTTTTGAGAGATTTTCTGGCGGAAAAATTCATCATTCGGTGGTCATCCTGATGATCTCTTTTGGAATATTAACTTTCCTCAAGCTCAGTTCAAGGGACACTTCCTACAGAAATATTTATTGATTCCCTGAGTTGCTAGTGTTCCTCTCTTCCATCAAAGTCATTAGTGATTGTGTGAATGTATATTTGCATATGTGAGATATAGATTCCACGTGTGATATAAATAACATATAGTAAGATAAGAATTTTACCTGTTGGTAAATACCACTGCAAGGTAGGAGTAGATGGGAGTAGACCCACACTCCATAATTATTCTCATTCTCCATTGAACCATTGTAAGGGGAAATAATTGTAGAAAGGTGATGCTGAGTAATGGAATCCAGGTGGATGCTGCTAAAGGATTGCAACAGGAACCTATGGTCTCTCCAGGGTCAAATCTTTTCCCTCTTCCTCTTTTGCTCTGTTGACAGTAACGCTATTTTAATGGAATATAGCTGGCTTCTCATTATTAATGACTCTCTGCCTGTCGTTGCTCCTACTTATTTCTTTAAGCTGCCTAAGAAAAACTAAAGTAAGTTGACCCCTGGTTTGTGATATCCCAAAGAAAATTCATCACTCAGGTAACTCCCAGCATGGGAGGAAAATAGATGCACCTCCCACTTTAAAGCAGAGTAGCCTTCTCTCTAACCTCTCTCACTGCAAATCACACACAAAATGAGGTTGCAAATGGGAAAATCAGTAATGAGAGGGGGGTCAGTGGAACATTACAGGGGAAAGGATGACCTGCATTGTGCATTGGAGATGACTCAGCTTTGGACCTTTGAAGAGAGGAGAACCGGTGAATGATTTGGGGAATAGTTCACTTAAAGAGATAACATCTTGGAGTTCATTTCACCCCATAAGAGCTCCATCTGCTATATTCCATCAGCGAGTGGTGGCTGTCATGTGGCTCTGAACAGCCTCTATTCTTTGTAGACGTTAACAGGGCAGTAGAAGTGCTCAACTCAGCAGAGTTCTGATGAAGGCAGGATGGAGGATGCTCCTGGCGCTTACCCCTATGCGGGGGCTTCCCTTCTCATTTGTCTTCCACAATCCGTAGGCAATCCAACCCCCGTCCCTCCCTCCCAACCGCCCCATCAAATATACACACACACACCAGTTCATGATGTTAGGAGGCTAGTAGAATCTTGACACAGCTTATCCCATCGCCATGGTTTCTCCAACACAGGGCTAAATTCCAATACCAAGAAACACACACACACACACACACACACACACACACACACACACTGCACAATACATACAAACATGTATGTACATGTGTTTTTATTGCACATATATGTATTTTAAATTCTTTAGAAATTATTGTTCCACAGCCATACAATAACACTACTGTCGTTGAAACCTTGGATCTTTATTTCTGACTTAGCTCATACCTGACATTCACTATTGATAATTCATTCCTTTGGCTCTGACTTTGCCCCACTGATACAAACCAGACATCCCTTGGAGAGGTAAGATATGAATGTAAAAATTTCCTGGAAGAGATTTTGAGAGGTTTTGATGAGAGAAAAGATGCTAGAGGATTAGCCCTATTTGGCACCCTGGGTTACAGAGAGAAGAGAAAGACAAACCTCCTAATCTCAGGAAGACTTAGCCCTGATCTTTCTACTGTTGTTGGATAAACATTTAAAAGAGAAAATGACAATAAACAGGGAGTAAGAGGACAGGTGATAGGTTACATGGAAATCCACAATTACATAGCAGCAGGAAAAAGTTTTCATGTCTGTACATTGCAGCAAAAATAATACTTGTTCTTTTCCAGAAACTAAAGCAGCTTCCTTGATTAAAAAAAAATGGAAATAGCTACAGCCCAGTTGAAATTATATCATAGTTTCCTCTGGAGGGAAGAGCATTCTAGAACAAGAGCAATGAAATGAGAATCAAAGGCTGGGGTTCTAGAGAATGGAGAAAAAGATGAAAGGGAGACTTTTAGGATAGAGAAGTGTAGCTATCAATGAACCAAGCCAAAGAGTTTGGGATTTTCTTGATTTACTTTTTTTTACTTCATTATAAGTGAATTTCATTCCTGAAATGGCATTAAGGATTAGGAAGGGTAGATCCAAAAATGACTGAGCTGTATAAAAGCAAAAGATATCAATAATTTTGTGTTAAAGAGCTAGGCATGAGTTCAACCATTTACTTCATGTATTGCCATGGACAGCTACTTCATTTGTCATCTGGCCTCAGTTTCTTCATTTGTAAAAAAGGAAACAATTGGGTTATAGAGAATCTCTAAAGGACCTTCTAACTCTAATCCTATGATTCTATTTATGAATAGAGTATTGTTTTCCAGACTCATCTTAAAGAGAGAAGCCACCATATCTCAAGTCAGGCTGTAATTGTTAGGAAGTTTTTCTTTTCTTCAAGTTTGATTTACCTTTTTATAATTTTGATCCCTTACCAACTAGCAATTGCTTCCAGTTCTACCCTCTGGGGACAAAAAGATTAAATTTAATCCTTCTTCCACAATATATAACCTAAAAATTCATGAAGGGGGAGGGAGAAGGAAAGCTAGGTGACTCAGTGGATTGAGAGTCAGGCCTAGAGATGGGAGGTCCTGGGTTCAAATGTGACCTCAGAGGCTTCCTACCTGTGTGACTCTGGGAAAGTCACTTAATCCCAATTGTTTAGCTCTCACTGCTTTTCTGTCTTGGACGCAATACATAGTATTGCTTCTAAGATGGAAAGTAAGGATTTAAAAAATAAATACATGAAGAAGGGGTCAGCTAGGTTGCTCAGCAGATTGGGAGCCAAGCCTGGAGACAGGATGTCCTGGGTTCAAAACTGGCTTCAGACACTGTCTAGCTGTGTGACCCTGAACAAGTCACTTAAACTCAATTTCCTATCCCTTATTGCCCTTCCATCTTGGAACCAATACAATTGGAAACAATTCTTAGAAGTAAAGTAAGATTATTACTTTTTTTGTTAAAATATATTTTATTATAAGTAAGTTATTTTATTCAAATTGTTTTTATTAGAATATAGACATTATTAATTTTTATTAAAATATAGCATCATTAAAATACGTGAATATTTATTAATATACCCGTATATGAATATTTATTAAAATATGTACCTCTATATTTTAAAATAATTATATGTATGTATGTATGTATGTATGAAGACAGCTCTCATATCTCACCTTACTGAGATTGAGTCTCTCTTCCTGGCTAACTAAACACACAGTTCCTCCCACACATTTTTATTTGCTATAAACTCATCACCCGGATTGTGCTTGCCACCCCGACCTCAGTTTCTTCATCTGTAAAATGAGAGGATTTGTGTGAAGGCCCTCTGAAATCTTATCCAGTTCTACCACTCTGTTCTCTTCCCCCCCTCCCCCCACCCCGGGGCAACCAACAAGTTTCCAGTTCAGAAACCAACCCCTCCCAAGTGAGCGGTGGAGACACCTTTTCCTGTTCGCGATCCCGCTCGGGTTTACTAACATCGAACTCTGGGCGCTCAGCACCCTTAGGTCCGTTTGTTCGGACGGGTTTGTTCGTAGGGTCACGTGCTGTGAACCTTCAGCTCAACGCTCGCGGCTGCTGAAATTTCAAGTTGACTCCTAATAAGGGTCGGCCCGGCTACCTTCATTCCGGCAGCCCTCAGAGCCCATTACCGTACAAGGGCAGAGTGTCTGCCTCGGAGAGAAGCGGGGCAGAGAGTGAAGCTCCCAGAAGCTAGGCTACGGAACCACCGACCTCGGTGCGAAAATGAAAGGCGTCTCTAAGCACCTCGCCACCGAAGCTCCCGAGAGAGGCGTGGGCAGCCTTCCGCGCTAAAGGTGATCGCTGTCCCGGGGCTCAAGGCTGGGGTGCAGTTCACCTTGGGAGGCTCACTCCTGGCGCGGTTTCCAGCGCCTTGGGAAGCGCGCTGGCTGCAGTGACAAGATGTGTAGAAGCAGTCAGCCCGGACTCCTCCTACGGGCATGGCGATTGTCATTCACTCCTGCCTCTATTATTATTTGGCAGTCAGAGAAGAAGACGGACACTTAGAGCGTCCCTAAGTTACAAACAAGTTACATACACTCCAGAAGTTCCCAAAAGCCAGCCAGCTGATGGGGAATCAGAACGAGACTTCTCATAAAAACGAACGGTGTCGTACCTGGGTAGGTAGGTTCCTAGGCTAGCCCACAAAAGCCTTAAAAAAAAATGCCATAGGGAGCAGCTGGGTAGCTCAGTGGATTGAGAGCCAGGCCTAGAGACGGGAGGTCCTAGGTTCAAATATGACCTCAGACACTTCCCAGCTGTGTGACCCTGGGCAAGTCACTTGACCCCCATTGCCTAGCCCTTACCACTCTTCTGCCTTGGAGCCAATACACGGTATTGACTCCAAGATGGAAGGTAAGGGTTTTTTAAAAAATGCCATAATGGACCACCAGTACGTTATTTTTCTTTGCTCAAACCTTTATTTTCTGTCTTGGTAACAACTCTAAGACAGAATGGTGAGGGCTAGGCAGGACAGTGTTAGGTGGTTCACCCAGGGTCCCACAGCTAGAACGTTGAAATTTGAACTCGGGTCCTCTTGATTCCAAACCTGTTGCTCTATTCTTTATGCCACTGTAGCGACTCCTTCCAGTATAATAGTAAAAGTATAATGTCGACTATACTTAATCACCATGTATTACATTGTTTCTACTGGAAAGGCAGTCAAATGTCCACCTTGGGATGCAACAAATCTTTTTTTCAACATTTTTCTATGCTGGAGGAATTTGTCTTCTTCCTTCCTTCCTTCCTTGTTCCCTTCCTTCCTTCCTTCCTTGTTCCCTTCCTTCCTTCCTTCCTTCCTTGTTCCCTTCCTTCCTTGTTCCCTTCCTTCCTTCCTTGCTCCCTTCCTTGCTTCCTTCCTTGCTTCCTTCCTTGCTTCCTTCCTTGCTTCCTTGCTTCCTTCCTTTTTCTCCTTCCCTTCCTTCTTTTTAAAATTAAGTTTATTTAATTAACTAAGAATGTTTTTTCCATTAGGTTACATGATTCATGTTCATTCCTTCCCCTCCCATAGCCAATTCCACTGGGTTTTACATATGTCATTGATCATTTCTTTCTTTTAAAAGTTGATTAGTTTCTTGTTGAATAGGAAGGTCTTTAAAAGAAATAGGGCTAATGATAATCATATCGAAATAAAAGAAAAACATAAATAAGAGAGCAAAAGAAAATGGAGAATGAGACCCAGATGAGCAAAGCAGTGTTGGAACTACCTTGTTAAATTTGAAAATTTTGTTTTAAAAGCTGTATGGAATGGAGATTCACAGTCCATATAGGGTCCTCTTTTTCTCTTCTTTAAATGTGGAAAATTTCATGTTTATTCATGTTTATCAGATTCATAGTAATAAAAGAGAAAGATTTTGAAAATACTATTTGTTTATTTATTGTTATACTATTTCTGGGAAAGGGAGGGAGGAGAATGCTGAAGAAAACACTAAAAAGCCAAAGACATCAATAACAATTATTTTTAAAAAGGGACAAATATTCATAGTAAAGCAAAACAAATTCCTATACTAGCTATGTCCCCAAACCTGTATAGAGCTAAGCTCATTAACTGCAGAATAATTGGTGATCTATATTGATGAAAAGATTACTTTTCAAGTCAAAGCCCAGACTAAAATAACGAAAAATACAAAGCAAAAATGTGTCAGGCTAGGTGTTGGTGACACAAAGACAAAATTTAAAAAAAAAACAAGTTCTGGCCTTGTTTTTGTTCAGTTGTGTCTGACTCTTCATGAACCAGTTTGGGGTTTTCTTGGCAATGAAATGGGATGATTTGTCATTTCATTCTCTAAATCATTTGACAGATAAGAAAACAAAGGCAAACAGAATTGAGTGACTTGTCCAGGGTCACATAGCTAATAAGTGTCTGAGGTGGGATTTGGAGATAGTTCTTTGTATATGGGAACAGATAACAGGCTAGTGTGACCAGAATGAAGAAAACTTCTTTGAAATTAGACAGGGAAGGCAGGAAGGAGACATATTATAGAAAATCTGGATTTTCTTCTAGAGGCAACAGGGATCTAATGAACATTTTTGAGTATATAGGTGCCAGTCACAAAATATGATTATTTTTTTCTTATGTAATTATCCACATGGAAACTCTGGTAGATATTTAAAAATATAATTTACTCAGGCATTCAAATCATCCCTGGGAATTCACTCATGCCAGATATATAAAATAGATATTTAATTATGTTTATATATATTTTATTTAAATATTTAAATATATTATATACCATTATATTTTATACATTTAATTTTAATATTTAAATGTAATGTTATAACATGTATTACATATATTATATATCATATTATTATATATTATTTTTCTTTTAAAATTTAAATGTTTACTATTTGCAATTTAAATCCAATATTATTATATTTATTTATTATTTATTATATATAATTATATTTATACATAATTTTAAATATTTAAATGTAATATAATATATTTATACTTATGTATTATATATGATTACATAGTTAATTTTAAATAGTAAATATTTTATATTTAAATATACTAATATATTTATATTATATATTATATATATGTTCAATGGGAGAATTGATCAAGAGGGCCTCTGAACAATCTGAATTCTCTCCTCCCACCACTCCATCACCTTGATGAGATTACAGAGTATGAATACAAAGGTAGGTATTTCCCATAAGAGAAGGAAAGGGACTAAACATTTATATAGTGCCCACCATGTATTAGGCACTGTGCTAAAGGCTTTACAAATATTATATCCTCTGTGTGGTAGGTGCTGTTATTATCACCATTTCATAGTTGAAGAAACTGAGGCCAACAGAGCTTAAGTGACTTGTCGAGGGTCAGCCAGCTATTGAGTGTCTTTGGTCACGTTGGAACTCAGGTTTTCTAACGCTTTATCCTACACTAACTAGCTGGGAGCTGGCCATAGATACTACTAGCCCTTGTGTGATAGATGACACAGGGAATTCCTGATTGGTCTTCAGTGAAAGTGGTTTCATCCAAGATAACTGGCAATGTCAGAGCAGCTGGAGCTTTGGATCTCTTTCCTCTACCTTGGACATCCAGGGATGAGGGGAAGGGATTTCTCTGTCCTCTTCCCCCTCCTAGCCCATTCCTCAAGAGTGGCAATGGTAATCTGAAACATCCAAAAACATGAGCCTGGGATTGATCTTGAATCTCTGAATGCAAGGAGTGGTCAGGCACTAGTGTTCTGGAGAAACAGTCAATAGCTGGAAATGACAGACTTTGCTGCTACCTTGTAGCCAGAGACGTCTGAGTTTATAATTCAAGCCTCTGCTGTGTCTCTGGAGGGAAGATATTTCCGTTACAGAAGGCTTCTCAGAGAAAAAGAGGGTCAGCACTAAATTCATCCTGCATCTCTTTAGAACTAAAAGAAAGCTATGACCTGGCTGGGCTGGAGGTTTGCCAAACTACTAAGATTATCGCTGTGATATGCTTGGGCAGAGCAATTTTGAGTTGAATATGAAATATCTGTTCAGCAGTTCCACAAAGAGTCTTTACCATTTAAGAGTGATGGTGAACCTTTTAGAGAACGAGTGCCCAAACTGCAACCTTCATGCTGCTTTTGAGTACCCCCTACCCCACCTTATTTCAGAGAGGGGAGGGAGGAAGTCCTCACATTGGGCTGCTGGGCAGAGAGGTGGGTGATGAGGGAAATGTTCTCAGGCACACATGGAGAGGGAAAAAGGAGCAGCTCCCTCCAGCACACTCTGGCACATGTACCATAGGTTCACCAACAGAGATCTAAGATGTCATAGTATGTATATTTGTTTTTTTTTTTTATAATATTTTCTAATTCCTGTGGCAGCTAGGTGGCCCAGTAGATAGAGGGCTAGGCCTGGAGTCTGGACCCAAGTTCAAATCTGCCTTAGACATTTACTGACTGGGTAACCCTGGGCAAATCAGTTAATCCTGTTTGCCTCAGTTGCTTCATCTGTCAAATGAGTTGGAGAAGGAAATGGCAAACCATTCCAATATCTTTGCCAAGAAAACCCCATATGGAGTCATGAAGAGTCAGACATGACTGAAATAAATTAATGACAACAAAATGTTTCCTATATTTGTTCATGCATATTTTATATTCTTTTATATCTCATGAAGTTTTTGGGGTAAAAGAAATAAACAATTGTCCCAAAGCTGATTCCCCTTAATGCTAGTGCCTTCCCTCTGAAATTATCTTCCATCTAACATGTATATATCTTGCATGTACATAGGTTTGTTTCCTTTTTAATGTTGTCTAATGATGTCTTAGACTGTAACATCTTGAGAGTAGGATTATTCTTGCCTTTTTTACTCTTTTTAATTTACAGTATTATAGTATGTAGCACAGAGTAAGTACTTAATGAGTGTTTTTTATTGATTGACTCATCCCCATTTTATACACTAAGTACCTTGGGTCTATCTTATCTGAAGCTGGACACATGGTCAAATCTAAACTATAAGTCTCACATATATAAAGGTTTTATACATACATATATATGTATATATATATGTATATATATATACACACACACACACACACACACACACATACATATTCAAATCTCTTTTTTAGAGATTCCCCTGGAGTCACTCCAGTTTGGAAATCAAGTCGAAGAGAAAATCTGATCCCCTCCTTAGGGTAAAGCCCTCACAAGATGATTTGTGTAAGCTGAGTCCCCTTTAGAGCTCCCTGAGCTTTAGCATTCACATGAAGTTCTGCAAAATCCCCTTATTTCTAGTTCATTTAATTCTAACTCAACTTCCTCCCTCCTACTATGAACTTATTAGAGGAAAGGTTCTAAATAAGTATTAAGAATCACCTCTAATGACCCAAACACTTACAATCATATTTATGCAAAGCAATTATGACATTCAGTAGCTTTATTCACTCAGCACAGTTTTATATTGGGCAACAGCCTCTCTCCCAGAAGTCATTCTCTCTGATCCATTATGTAAAAAGTTAATTATGAAAAGCCCATCTCCATCTGTTCAGTGTCTCTGAATCACAAACAAAATGGGCTATTCCCATTGCTATAAGCATAGACTAGTCTCATCTTCCATCCCTTCAACATCTTGTCACAAGCTAAAGGTTAAGTATATTATTCCAACTGACTTAAGAATTAAATGAAACTCTCTGAAAGTGGAGTTACTGAAGTGAGTTAACTGAGTCAAACTCAATCAGGTGTGAGTCCCCAGAGTTCATATGACACAGGAAAGACGCAAGCAAGGGCTAAATTTAGTGAGAAAAGAATTAAAACCACAACTGTGCAAAAATATATATCTGCCCGACAAGAAGCCTTGCCTCTCTGTTTCCTGGCCAGAGAAGTGGTATTTCCATGCCATCTATTAAAGTATGAGAGAGATTGCTTCCTGAGCCCAGAACCATGAAATGCCCAGATCAAAATGCCTTTTTACTAAATCAAATTTAATACCTCTGCTGAGATAAGGGGAATTTTAACTACATTTTTTTCAAAGCAATAAGTACTTAACTTTTTAAAAGCCAGGGGTAGTTGCAAGGCTGGAGCTATCCAGACAAGTATAATTGAAATTAAATAGTATTTTGGAAGCAGAGGGAAAATGGCAGAGTATAGTCAGCTCCCTATCAACACTCCAGAAAGATGTAGGAAACCACCAAACTAAACTCCAATGGGGAAATCCTAGAAAAAGCCAGGGAGAGTTGCTCTTTCAGCATAGGTTAACATAGGGAGACAGACAGAGAAGTTTGTGGACATGAGGGCTGGGGTTCTGGCCAGGGACATTCCTCAGATGGAAAAGCTATACCCAGAGGTCCTAGACCCATCTGGGGCACTGTGACCTTGTGCAGATGCCAAAACAGCTACCAGTTGATATTTCTGTCAGATCATTACCCAGTGCTGGGTCATAGATCTGGGGAGGAATGAAGAGGGGACTTGTACCCAGGGGGAGTATTCTGAAGTAAGGAATTGTTACAAGCCCTAGGCTATATATCAGGAGAGAAGAGCAAACTCAGAGCAAGTAGCATCTTGTGTGACCCTGGTCCTTAGGAGCAGAGCATGGTCTCAGTTCTAGCTTTTGGTCAATTCTGGAACCCACAGAGGGAGAACCATGGAAGAAATCTCAGGCCAAAGAGAAGCCTATAATTCTGTCACTCTGAAGCAGTAGAGTTTTCCAGATTCCCGACATCAGCAGTCTACTACTTGTTGGGAACTTGTAGAGCTGAGATTAGGGGGATTTATATTTTGTTCTTGGTTAGACCACTTTGGGAGGATTGATAGCTATCATTCCCCAGCCAGAGCTGTCCCTGGAATATTAGAATAACAAAATACTCCATACCTACAACAAAATAACAACAGAATCAGCCCAGACCTACCTTTGTACAAGTGTAGATAGCCTGATCCAAACATCAGACCCAAAGTCAGGAAATAGGCTAAAGAAAGAGCAAACAAAAATGAATCTCACTGTAAAAAATTATCATTGTGACAAGGACAATCAAGACACAAACCCAGAAGAGAGTGGCTCCAAAATATCTATAAGAAAAGCTTCAAATAAAAACATAGCTTGGGTACAAATTAAACTAGAATTCCTGGAAAGGATAAAGCAAAGGGGTTTTTTAATGTTTTTTTTTGGGGGGGAAGGGGATTACATGTGTCTTTGGTCAAAAACTTTTTTCATGTTGTTGATGTTTACATTAGGATGTTCATTTAGAGTCTACATCCTCAAGCATATCCCCATAAAACCATGTGATCAAGCAGTTGTTTTTCTTCGGTGTTTCTACTCCCAGTGTTTCCTCTAAATGTGGATAGTGGTTTTTCTCGTAGATTCCTCCAAGTTGTTCAGGATCACTACATTGCCACTAATGGAGAAGTTCTTTACATTAGATTGCACCACAGTGTATCAGTCTCTGTGTATAATGTTCTCCTGGTTTTGCTCCTTTCACTCTGCATCAATTCCTGGAGGTCGTTCCAGTTCACATGGAATTCCTCCAGTTTGTTATTCCAAATTTTTTTTTTTTAGGAATTAAAATGTTTTTACAAATGAAACGGGAGAGCTAGAGGAAACTTTTGCAAAAGAAATGAGAGCTAGGCAAAAAAGAATTGGAAATGAAACAAACTCACTGAAAATTAGACTGTACCAAATGGTTTAAGAACTCTAAAGCAAAATCAAAAGCCTGGAAAAATAGAAGAAAATATAAAAGTATCTCATAGCAAAAACAACTGATCTTATAAACCAAGGAAGAAAAAAATTAATAACTGAATTGCCTGAAAGCCATGATCAAAAAAGGTGCCTAGACATCATATTTCAGGAAATCTTAAGAGAAAACTGTCTGAATCTTGTAGAACAAAGTGGAAAGGGAAAGGAGTAATTAATTACTTCCTAAAAGAAATCCCAAAGTGAAAACTCCCAGGAACATTATAGCCAAAATACATAGCTTCCAGATCAAAGAAAATATACTGCAAATAGCAGAAAAGAAAATATTCAAGTGCTAAGGAGTCATAGTCAAGATCCTACATGATTTAGTAGCCAACACTATGAAGGAGTAGAGAGTTTGGAATATGGTATTTCAAAATACAAAGATTTAGGCTTTTAGTAAAGAATTATCTAGATAAACTGAATATTATGCTAAATGGGAAAAAATGAACCTTTAAACAAATAGAAGAATTCTAAGCATTCTTTTTAAACTCTTACCTTCAGTCTTAGAATTAATTAGTTCCAAGGCAGAAGACTGGTAGGTGGTAAGCAACTTTCCTAGGATCACACAGCTAGGAAGTGTCTGATGACAAACTTGAACCCAGGACCTCCTGTCTCTAGGCCTGACTCTCAGCCCACTGAGCCACCTAGCTGCCCTCAGTCTAAGTATTTGTCATGAAAACTGAAGTTCAAACATAGGAGTTAAGAGAAACATAAGATAAATAAGGATGAACATTTTTGTGGGAACTGACAGGGATAAACTACTTATACTCTAATATGGGGAGGTAAAACATGTTTTCCCTTTGAATCCTGTCATCTTCTGGGGTTTAATTAGAAGGCCTGGGAATGGTTCTGTTATATCTTGCTGATGTTAAATTAAGAATGGAAAGAGAGGAGAAAGAGAATACATTGGGGAAAAGGGGAATGGAAAGTTGGGGAAGTTATCACAAGTAATCAGGATATGTATATTGAAGTTGATACAACCAAGGAAGAAAGTAGGGGGAGTCAATGACTTTTGGTGGTCAAAGGAAGGAAAAACACCCCCCCACACACACAGCATTGGACACACATACACACAGCATTGGACACAAAAATACCTTTTACTCCATGGGGGGAAAGAAGCAAAAAGGGAGGAAAGAGAAAGGGAAATCAGAAGGAAGATAAATTAAGGCAAGAATTAGTACTAAGAAAAACAAAGTCCAAGGATGTATAAAAATTCTTATAGCTCTTTTTGTAGTGGCAAAGAATGAGAATCTGAGGAGGTGCCCCTGAATTGGGGAATGGATGAATAAGTAACACATAAATGTGACAGAATACAATTGTTATAAGTGAAGTGTGAAGAATAAAGTGAACAGAACCAGGTGAACAATCTGTACAATGTCAATTTACAGTACTGTTAAGACAAATAAATTTGAAAGATGTAGGAATTCTGATCAATAGAATGACCAACCACAATTCCAGTAATCTAGTAATCAGACATGCTACCCACCTCCTGATGGAGATAAAAGATGTAGAATGAAGATTAAGACAGTTCCTGTCTTTGTCTATCTCCACATTTTTTTCTTTTGGACATGGACAATGGGGAAATTTGTTTCATTTCACTTTACAGGTTTATAACAGGAGTTTTCTTTTTTTTTTTTCCTTTCATTCTCAATTGGAGTGAGTAGGAGAGGGTGTGTATTTTTGCTCACTGAAAAAATAGTGAAAAAAGAAAGTAAGCATTATTTTGAACATGTTAGGCCATTTTTATGGTTTTAAAAATTATTTTTCAGTTTTTTTCTGTTTATCTGAGTTTATCTTTTCAGTTTATCTGAGCATCCATGCTAAATACACATTCAGTTAAAAAAATTTCTCTTCCTCCATGCAGTTATATCTACTTTATTTCCCTTAATCCAGTAAGCAATTATGTACCAACTATCTGCCAGTCATTCCACCAGGAGCTGTGGACACAGAGAAGGAGAAAGGGAGCCTACCCTCAAGGAACTTATGTTCTACTTCAGAGTGGCAGGGGTAGAAAGGTGGAGACAAGTAAATATGAAATTTACTTTTCATATTGGTTTTATGATTGTGGCTCTTTCCCCCCCCCCTCATTTATAAGCCCTTAGTGGGCAAGTTCATTTTCTTCTTTTAGTTTTTGGGTTAGTCATTTAATATCCCACCATGTCAATGCCATTTAATAAAATTTCCATGTCCACAGGGAAAAGTTTTGGGCACTGAGATCTTCAGAAGAGCTCTACAAAGATCAGTGGCCCTTTTGGGAACTCTAGTTCTGAATCACTCTATATATCCAGGTTTTCAAACTCTAAATTAAAAGAAATAGCAAGTGTTGATTCAACACAATGGGAAAACCTATCTTCTTGGAACTCTAATATGATGAAAAAATAAACAATTAATATTCATCTAATATTCCCATTATTATAACATTGAAATGGACTTCATGAAAATAAGATGATTAGAAAATGCTAAAAGAAGAAAAAAAATAAAAAGGAACAGACTTCCAAACCTACTAAGAATTTGCTTTATTTAAATGAAATTATTTCCTTCTTCAAATCAAAAATATTAATTTTTTTTAACAAAGCCCTAAATTTGGTACTGGAACTAGGCTACAAAGGCTACAAAGTAAAAATGGAAAGTTTTTGCTCTGAAAGAGGTTACAATCTACTAGACTCAGTCCACCTGCATTTAAATAATATAAGAGATAGTATGTGACGGGAGAAATTACAGATCTATATCATATCCCTATCCTTTCCATATGCAAAGGTATTAAGAGTGTCATAATTTCCAAAGGCTTTGGTGACAAATGAGAGTTCTTAGAGCAAGGTCTATAAAAGGCCTTTCTCAGTGATAGGAAAGCTATCCTCTGACATAGCCATGATGATATCATCTGTGGGTAAGAAACTGATTGACATTCCTGTCATTACAACCACACTGATCTTCCTAGATAAATGAAGCTTGGTCATACAATTGCTTGCATGAGAGGTAGCATCTATAAATTAAAGGAACTGGAGAATTAAGTAATCATTCAGATGATTAAGGGAAATCTGTCCCTTTTCTCCCTCCATCCATCTTAACCACCCACCCTCAATATGAAACAAAAATAATTTGGCTTCAATTCATAGGAATAATTATTAAGGACTTGTGATTTTCCTCCCCGTTCTCTTCCCAGCACCCTATTACCCCTTCTGGAATGTCCCCATTATTCTCTCCATCCATTTGTTTATCCAACTTCCAGGGCTCATCTTAGTCCCCACCTCACATACATAATCTGTTCCTTCCTTTCTCTTTTTAAAGAACTGAATAAGTTCATCTTGTCTAATCCCTTCATATTTACATATAAGGAAACTGAGGTCTAGAATAGCCAACTAACTTGTTCAGATAATAAACGTTAAAAACCTCAATTTCTTAATTTGTTCAATAAGAACAAATGCTAAAATTCTATAATGCTGTGACACTAACCAATTATGTGACCACAGGTTATTTTACTTACATGGACTAATGTCCTCATCTACAAAATAAGTAACTTGAACAACAAAATCCAGCAGGAAGAGAGAGAGAAATTCTATTCAAAATAAGCACATGAATATATAAACTATTAGGAGTCCAATTTACAAGATGACAAAAAAAAGGAAAAATGAGAATTTTTGGAGGAGCGGGGAGGAACACAGGCACACTGATACATTGATGGTAGAGTCATTCTACAGAATTTGGAACTCTCGCTCAAAAGTCACCAAACCCTGACCCAGCAATGTCATTACTTAACTTACAGCTCAAAGAGAATTTTTAAAATGAGCCATTTACACAAAAATATTTCTAGCAGTAATTTTTGTTGTAATCAAGAATTACAAAAAAAGGGAATGCCTATTAATTGGGAAATACCTGAATAAATTCTGGTGTTGGAACACAAAGGAGCACTATTTTGCTATAAGAAATGAATGAAGGAATGGACTGTTTCAGAGGAAGAGTCATATAAACGGAAACAGAGAGAAATGAGCAGAACCAGTAGGATGATTTATACAATGACAACACTGAAAAGAAAAATGACTTTGAAAGGAGCTTAGATAGAATAATCTCTAAAAGTCCTTTCTAGTTCTAATAGTCTAAGATTCTGTGTTGGCTGAGAGCATATCTTTCTCTGTGGTAAGAGTGGTTTGCTGGTGGAAGGTAAGCAATTGTTGCTTAGTCATTCAGTCGTGTCCTATTCTTCATGACTCCATGGACCATAGCATGCCAATGCTGTCCATAGGATTTTCTTGGCAAAGATATTGGAGTGGTTTGCCATTTCCTTCTCCAGCAATGTAGGCAATAAAGATGTGTTAATAATTAGCTTAATCTTCCATTTTGATTTCATAATTACACATACTCCAGAGTTTAGAAGGGATGTAAAAAAACAGATTTGAAGATAGATCTTCAGATTCCAGAGTCAGTGTTCTTTCTCCTCTCTCCCAAGTGTGTAGACGACCATTGATAACTTGCAAGGAATGTGAAAAAATGGTACTGCCTTGGGGAATAACAAACTGGTTTATTGATGTAAGGAATATTAAAGCACCATAAGAAATGATGAACATGTGGAATCCAGAGTACAATGCAAACAGCTGGATTAAGGGTATGTGGCCCATTGGAAAGAATACCATACTTGAGCCTCAGGACCTGTGTTAGACATTGGTTTTTACCACTTCCTACCTGTGTTGCCTTGGCACGCTATTCCATCTATCTAGACCTCAGATCTCTAAAATATCTGACTAGCTGACCTCTAAATCACTTCTTCCTCTAAATATGAGATGCTATGAATTGATATGGGGTGAAGTGAGAACTAAGAAAATAATTTATATAATGATGTTAATAGTATAAATGGAAATAACACTAAAAAGAGGTCAAATGTTTTATAATTGTAATGACCAGTATTGTTTCTGAGAAAGAGATGAAGAAAAGTAACTCTGTTTTGTTAGAGCTAGAGGGCAGGACTGTGGGTACAGAATGGAATAATACCCTCGGATCTCTGTGTTGCTGTGTTGGTTAGTTTTGCATAAATGTTTTTCTTGGTTATTAAGAAGGTTTCTCATGGGCAAGGGAGAGGGCAGAACTGAAAAGGACTGCAAAAACAAAAGGCATCAAAACTTGTTTAAGAGGTTTTTTTTTTTTTAAACTGGTATTAGTGTCTTGGTGCCAACTCACAAAGAGAAGCATAACTCACTTAAGGACCTTGGGTTCAGTTATGATTACCACTTTCTTTCCTGTTTAGTCTCTTAAGGGGATGTGTGCTTCCAACATCAACAAATTAATTCCTATTGAAAAAAGAAGTGAAATGAAAAATTCTTAAAGGGCAACAGCCAGGACTAGACCTTTTGGATTACTCCCTTTTCAACATTTTTTGAGGTAGCATTTTTAAAACTATATAACATAATATGTAATATAAAAATAATATATAAGATTTGTTATAAATATGTAATAACTTATAAAATAGAAACAAATCCTCACATTAGCTTTGTCCAAAAATCTCTTATTTTTCTCTCCTCTCATCTTCTTCCATCCCCAAGAAAGCAGGCAATATATAGGTTGTACATATATATGTACATATATACATAATGTATATTTCCCTGTTTGCCATATTGTGAAACTAGACACATGTAGCTTACACTTGTGAAAAATTCTTGGAGGAAATAAAATGAAGAATGGTATGTTTCAATCTGTATTTGGACTCTATAGCAGCTCTTTTTGTGGTGGCAAAGAACTGGAAACTGAAGGTATAGCCATCAATTGGGGAATGGCTGAAGAAAGCATGATATATGATTGTAATGGAATATCATTGTGTTGTAAGAAATGACGAACAAGATGATCACAAAAAACCCTGGATTAAGACTTATGTGAAGTGATGTAAAGTGAAGTGAGCAGAAACAAGAGAATATTGTACACAGTAACAACAGTAATATATGATGATCGATAGTGAATTACTTAGCTATTATCAACAAGGCAAGGATCCAGGACAACTCCAAGGGGACTTGTGATGATAAAGAATATCTCTTTCAACTTAAAAAAAATAATTAAACCCTCTGGCTACCAGTCTACACTAACTATCAAAGCCGAGCTAGGACTATTTGGCTTGTGATGACTGAAAGTATAGATTGAACCAAGCTATCACCTTCTGATAAATATCTTAATATTCAGTTCAAGGAGAAAAGAGTTTCCAACAAGGGAAGACTCAAGGCTTTGAAAAAGCCATCCTCCAAAATAATTGATTGATTAATGATACTTTTACTAAGTCATTTCTGCTCTCAAGGCTAACCACTTGAGATGAAATTACATTTCAAGGAAAGGGAATGGTTCCTGTTGACATTTATAGTCTCTTTCTTCATTTTTCTCTATTGCAGGGACTCATGATATTTTTCCTCTAACATTGCTAACTACACAAATGTGAACATTAATAATTTCCTGGTCTACAATCCTGGATACTATTAGCTTCGAGATACAATGGCTTCTGAGTCCTTTGTTACAATGCTACATTTTATGACCTACCTTTAACAAGTAGTGTTTTTCTAAATTTTAGCTTGTTTACTGAAACTCAACACATATTTGTTAGCTCACTACATCAAAACAAGATAGCACATTTTTCTCCTAATTATTTAAACAAATATCAGAAAGAACACTTTCAGGGGAACTTATTTGCCATTTGAAAAGCATGATCAATCCTGATAGAGCTTTTAAAAAATTGTTACAAATATTACTCATCCCACTGAACTAAATTTCTACTGACTTACATCTTTTGAAGATATTTAGTCAGCATTCACACCCTAGAACTTCTGGACCCTTCCAACTACTCTGGTAAGATGCTCATTTCCTTTTCTGATCTTAAAGGAATAGGGATATAATGGTGGCTATTTCTGAAATCAAGCCAGATCTTTAATTCAAGCCAACAATAAATCCAATATGGAAGATGGAAGTGGTAACTTTGTGCCTACACCATGAACATTTTTTTTTATTGTGAACTAAAAGCAGAGGATGTCTCTGATTTTCTCTTTGTATTTTTCCCCCCATTTGAATACATTTATTTAGTCAATTTAGAACATTATTCCTTGGTTACAATAATCACATTATTTCCCTCGCTGCCCTCCACGCACTCTTCCCGCAGCCAACTTGCAATTTCATTGGGTATTACTTGTGTCCTTGATCTGAACCTATTTCCATGTTGTTGTTTGCATTAGGATGTTCATTTAAAGTCTACATTCCCAACCATATCCCTTCGACCAATGTATTCAAGCAGGTGTTTTTCTTCAGTGTTTTTACTCCCGCAGTGTTTCCTCTGGATGTGGATAGTGGTTTTTCTTGTAGGTTCCTCCGAGTTGTCCAGGGTCATTGCATTGTCACTAATGTCCATTACATTCGATTGTACCACAGTGTATCAGTCTCTATGTACAATGTTTTCCTGGTTCTGCTCCTCTCACTCAGCATCAATTCCTAGAGGTTGTTCCAGTTCCCATGGAATTCCTCCAGTTTACTATTCCTTTGAGCACAATAGTATTCCATTACCAACAGATACCACAATTTGTTTAGCCATTCTCCAATCAAAGGGAATCTCCTCATTTTCCAGTTTTTGCCGCCACAAAGAGCACAACTATGAATATTCTTGTACAAGTCTTTTCCCTTATTATCTCTTTGCGGTACAAACCCAGCAGTGCTATGGCTGGATCAAAGAGCAGACAGTCTTTTGGGCATAGTTCCAAATTGCCCTCCAGAATGGTTAGATCAATTCACAACCCCACCAGCAGTGAATTAATGTCCCTATTTTGCCATATCCCCTCCAGCATTCATTACTTTCCTTTGCTGTCATGTTAGCCAATCTGCTAGGTGTGAGGTGATACCTCAGAGTTGTTTTAATTTGCATTTCTCTGATTATAAGAGATTTAGAACACTTTTTAATGTGCTTATTAATAGTTTTGATTTCTTTAACTGAAAATTGCTTATTCATGTCCCTTGCCCAATTTTCATTTGGAGAATGGCTTGATTTTTTGTATAACTGGTTTAGCTCTTTATAAATTTGAGTAATTAGACTTTTGTCAGAGACTTTTGTAATGAAGATTGTTTCCCTATTTGTTGCTTCCCTTCTAATTTTGGATGCATTAGTTTTGTTTGTACAAAAACTTTTTAATTTGATGTAATCAACATTATTGATTTTATATTTTATGGTTTTTTCCTAGCTCTTCCTTGGTTGTAAAGTCTTTCCTTTCCTAAAGATCTGACAAGTATACTATTCTGTGTTCACCTAATTTGCTTATAGTTTCCTTCTTTATATTCAGGTCATTTACCCATTCTGAGTTTATCTTGGTGTAGGGTGTGAGATGTTGACCCAAACCTGATCTCGCCCATACTGTTTTCCAATTTTCCCAGCAGTTTTTAATCAAAAAGTGGGTTTGGGCCCCAAAACTGGGATCTTTGGGTTTATCATAGACTGTCTTGCTGAGGTTATTTACCCCAAGTCTATTCCACTGATCCTCTTTTCTGTCTCTGAGCCAGTACCAAATTGTTTTGATAACCACTACTTTATAGTATAGTTTGAGATCTGGGACTGCAAGTCCTCCTTCCTTTGCATTTTTTTTCATGATTTCCCTGCATATCCTTGATCTTTTGTTCTTCCAAATGAATTTTGTTATGTTTTTTTTCTAATTCAGTAAAAAAGTTTTTTGGTAGTTCAATGGGTATGGAAGTAAATAAGTAGATTTCTTTGGGTAGGATTGTCATTTTTATTATGTTAGGTCATCCCACCCATAAGCAATCAATGTTTTTCCAATTATTTAGATCTAGTTTTAACTGTGTGGAGAGTGTTTTGTAGTTGTGTTCATATAGTTCCTGTGTATGTCTCGGCAGATAGATTCCTAAGTATTTTATTTTGTCTAGGGTGATTTTAAATGGAATTTCTCTTTCTAGTTCTTGCTACTAAAATGGGTTGGAGATATATAGAAATGCTGATGACTTATGCGGGTTTATTTTGTATCCTGCAACTTTGCTAAAGTTGTTGATTGTTTCGACTAGCTTTTTGGTTGATTCTCTAGGATTCTTTAAGTAGACCATCATATCATCCACAAAGAGTGATAACTTGGTCTCCTCATTGCCAATTCTAATACCTTCAATTTCTTTTTCTTCTCTAATTGCTACTGCTAGTGTTTCTAGTACAATGTTAAATAATAGAGGTAATAATGGGCATCCTTGTTTCACCCCTGATCTTATTTGGAAGGCTTCTAGTTTATCCCCATTGCAGATGATGTTTGCTGGTGGTTTTAGATATATATTGTTTATTATTTTTAGGAAAGGTCCTTCTATTCCTATACTTTCTAGTGTTTTCAATAGGAATGGGTGTCGTATTTTATCAAAGGCTTTTTCTACATCTATTGAGAGAATCATGTGATTTTTGTCAGTTTGCTTGTTAATATGGTCAATTATATGGATGGTTTTCCTAATATTGAACCATCCTTGCATTCCTGGTATGAATCCTACCTGATTGTAGTGGATAACCCTTGTGATAACTTGCTGGAGTCTTTTTGCTAGTATCCTATTTAAGATTTTTGCATCTATATTCATTAAGGAGATTGGTCTATAGTTTTCTTTCTCTGTTTTTGACCTGCCTGGTTTTGGAATCAGAACCATGTTTGTGTCGTAAAATGAATTTGGTAGAACTCCTTCTTTGCTTATTCTGTCAAATAGTTTGTATAATATTGGGATTAGTTGTTCTTTGAATGTTTGATAGAATTCATTTGTGAATCCATCTGGACCTGGGGATTTTTTCTTAGGGAATTCTTTGATGGCTTGTTCAATTTCTTTTTCTGATATGGGGTTGTTTAGGTAATTTATTTCTTCCTCTGTTAGTCTAGGCAATTTATATTTTTGTAAGTATTCATCCATATCACCTAGATTGCCATATTTTTTTGCCATATAATTGGGCATAATAGTTTTTAATGATTGCCTTAATTTCCTCTTCATTAGAGGTGAGGTCTCCATTTTCATGTTGGATACTGTCAATTTGGTTTTTTCTTTCCTTTTTTTAATTAGACTGACTAGTACTTTGTCTATTTTATTTGTTTTTTTCAAAGTACCAGCTTCTAGTCTTATTTATTAAATCAATAGTTCTTTGACTTTCAATTTTATTAATTTCTCCTTTGATTTTTAGGATCTCTAATTTAGTCTTCATCTGAGGATTTTAATTTGTTTTCCTTCTACTTTTTTAATCTTTATATTTTTACCTAGTAAGCTCTTAGTAAAATTTCCTAATCATTCATCCTCTCTGCCCCAGTGAACCAATCTGCACATGAAGTTTCCTAACAATCAAGGTTATTAACCATTGATTTGTAAACTCCTTTTACTTGTTACCCTAAAAAACAAAAACAAAACAGGATAGTTTGTTTGATTTAACAGTTGAAAGCAAGGGAATGGGAGTCATTCATTCAATATTTTCAGTGTCTATGATGTAGGAGGTACTGTGCTCTGAAAGTTCTAAAAAAGAAGTTGATCCCTACCCTCACCAACTTTAAGTTTATTAGACATCTCCTTTTGATGTTTTTTTTTTTTTGATACTCTCAAAGAAATTTAGGAAGTTGGGCAGTTACTGAGTAGACCAAGGACTAGAATTTGGTTGAGAATCTCTATGCTGACTGACTAAGCACAACCGAAGTAGACTCAAGCTTCATGGTTAAACAGCATAACCAAACTAGGTTAGGGAATAAAAAGAGGCTAGAGATTGAAGGCTCTGGAAGATTAGATGCAATGTCACCTTCCTCCCCTGCCAATGTTGGCTCCTACTTTTAGCTCCTTTATTCTTTTACTTCTACTTTCAGGTTATTTTTTTCATAAGGCAGGGAGATCTAGTCTCTCTACAGAGTATTATATCTCCCTCTATAGAATAGCACAGAATATCAAACACAAGTTTCTTTCCCGAGCAGGAAAGTTTCTTTTCTGATAATAAGGTGGTCTAAAGAAGACAACTTCTCATGCTGATGAGCAGTGTGACAGGCTACTTATTCCTTTCCTACACTCAACTTCCTCCCAAGTGAGAATCATTTCCCCAGGCAACATAAAATCCTGGCCTTTAATTCTTACACAACAAATGGTGATGGACCAATCTTCTCCTACCCACCTGCAGGAAGTGATTGTGAAGCCCTGGGGCGCTCTGCATGTACAAAGACCAAATTCACTGGCAAACATAATGAATGCCATTTGGGTCACTGCAGACATATGGAGTATTTCCTTCAAGATGCCAAAGAGAGAATATCCAAATTAGATTGCTTGAGGAAGAAAAAAAACAGAGATGGTAAAGGATGTTGTAAGTAGCTGCCTATATATTTTTTAAAGCTTTCATTTTATATTAACTAATAAATACACCAAATAACATCTTTCAAGTGGGAAAAATTACATGTGGGGAGAACTTCTTTTTTAGCTTATCCTCTTATAGGAGTAGTTTTAAAATCCTAGAATGACAACATCCTGAGAGAGGAGCAATTAAGGTAGGGTACCGAATGAGATGTATATTTATTTAACATAGCCAATACAGGAATTTATTTTGCTTGACTATGTAGTTTTGATATAAAGTTGTTATTTTTTTCCTTCTTTTTTCCCAATTGTGGGGTGTAGTGAGGTAGAAAGGAGAAAAAAAGTCTGGTGTTTGTTAATTCAAAAAGTTAAATTAATGCAATTTCTCAATGCCAAATCTAATAATGATATTCAATATACTTTAAGCTACATCATCACCTTTGAAGAGACTCACAAATACAAAGAAGGTAGTGAGGAAGAACAGAATCACTTTTAAATATTAAAATTTTGAACTTCCTAAGAAAAAATTCCCAGGGCCTGATGGATTCACAAGTGAATTCTATCAAACATTCAAAGAACAGCTAATCCCAATACTATACAAACTATTTGACATGATAAGCAAAGAGGGAGTTCAACCAAATTCCTTTTATGACACAAACATGGTACTGATTCCAAAGCCAGGCAGGTCAAAAACAGAGAAAGAAAATTATAGACCAATCTCCCTAATGAATATAGATGCAAAAATCTCCAATAGGATACTAGCAAAAAGACTCCAGCAAGTCATCACAAGGGTCATCCACCATGATCAAGTAGGATTTATACCAGGGATGCAGGGCTGGTTCAATATTAGGAAAACTATCCACATAATTGGCCATATCAACAAGCAAACAATAAAAATCACATGATTATTTCAATAGATGCAGAAAAAGCCTTTGATAAAATACAACACCCATTCCTATTAAAAACACTAGAAAGCAAAGGAATAGAAAGAGCATTCCTAATAATAATAAACAATATATATCTAAAACCATCAGCTAATATCATATGCAATGGGGATAAACTAGATGCATTCCCAATAAGATCAGGAGTCAAACAAGGATGCCCATTATCAACTCTACTATTTGACATTGTACTAGAAACACTAGCAGTAGCAATTAGAGAAGAAAAAGAAATTGAAGGCTTCAAAATAGGCAAGGAGGAGACCAAGTTATCACTCTTTGCAGATGACATGATGGTCTACTTAAAGAATCCTAGAGATTCAACCAAAAAGCTAATTGAAATAATCAACAACTTTAGCAAAGTTGCAGGATACAAAATAAACCCACATAAGTCATCAGCATTTCTATACATCTCCAACACAGCTCAGCAGCAAAAACTAGAAAGAGAAATCCCATTCAAAATCACCTTAGACAAAATAAACAAATTGGGAAATAATCTTCATAAAAACCTCGGAAAAAGGTTTAATTACTCAAATTTACAAAGAGCTAAATCAATTGTACAAAAAATCAAGCCATTCTCCAATTGATAAATGGGCAAGGGACATGAATAGGCAGTTTTTAGATAAAGAAATCAAAACTATTAATAAACACATGAAAAAGTGTTCTCAATCTCTTATAATCAGAGAGATGCAAATCAAAACAACTCTGAGGTATCACCTCACACCTAGCAGATTGGCTAACATGACAGCAAAGGAAAGTAGTGAATGCTGGAGGGGATGTGGCAAAGTAGGGACATTAATTCACTGCTGGTAGGGTTGTGAACTTCCAACCAACTGGAGGGCAATTTGGAACTATGCCCAAAGGGCGACAAAAGAATATCTACCCTTTGATCCAGCTATAGCACTGCTGGGTTTGTACCCCAAAGAGATAATAAGGAAAAAGACTTGTTCAAAAATATTCATAGCTGCGTTCTTTGTGGTGGCCAAAAATTGGAAAACGAGGGGATGCCCATCAATTGGGGAATGGCTGAACAAATTGTGGTATCTGTTGGTGATGGAATACTATTGTGCAAAAAGGAATAATAAAGTGGAGGAATGGGGGCAGCTGGGTAGCTCAGTGGATTGAGAACCAGGCCTAGAGACGGGAGGTCCTAGGTTCAAATCCAGCCTCAGCCACTTCCTAGCTGTGTGACCCTGGGCAAGTCACTTGACCCCCATTGCCTAGCCCTTACCACTCTTCTGCCT
This sequence comes from Monodelphis domestica, assembly GCF_027887165.1. Taxonomy (NCBI): domain Eukaryota; kingdom Metazoa; phylum Chordata; class Mammalia; order Didelphimorphia; family Didelphidae; genus Monodelphis; species Monodelphis domestica. Next base: position 188,681,246 of record NC_077232.1, on the reverse strand, counting down.
TGGAGCCAATACACAGTATTGACTCCAAGATGGAAGGTAAGGGTTTTTATAAAAAAATAATAATAATAAAGTGGAGGAATTCCATGGAGTCTGGAACAACCTCCAGGAAGTGATGCAGAGTGAGAGGAGCAGAACCAGGAGAACATTATACACAGAGACTGATACACTGTGGTACAAATCGAACATAATGGACTTCTCCATTAGTGGCAGAGCAATGTCCCTGAACAATCTGCAGGGATCTAGGAGAAAAAACACTATCCACAAGCAGAGGACAAACTGTGGGAGTAAAAACACTGATGAAAAGCAACTGCCTGACTACAGGGGTTGAGGGCATATGTCTGAGGAGACTCTAAATGAACACTCTGGTGCAAATACCAACAACATGGAAATGGGTTCGAATCAAGAATACATGTGATACCCAGTGGAATCACGCGTCAGCTATGGGAGAGGTGGGGGGGGGGGGAGGAAAAGAAAATGATCTTTGTCTCCAATGAATAATGTTCGGAAATGACCAAATAAAATAATGTTTAAAAAAAAGTAAAAGGGTACATAAAAAAAATTTATGATGGACTTACATCCCACTTTGACATTTACTTGCTGGGTAATCCGAATCAAGCCAGATAACCTGCTTGAAAAGCAATTTCATCATCTATAAAATGAGGAGAACAACATCTGTAATACCTATCTGACTGGGCTGTAATGAAACTCTAATTGTATACCAGATATAAAACACTGTAAAGTTTGCAGCACTAAATGAATGTTATTATTACTACTACCATATTTTTACCCCCTCCATGATACATTAACATAAAACTTACACAAACCTGGGCATCTGAGATACTTGCTTGGTCTTTGCAACAGAAAAATTAAAAATTCCTACAAGATCCTCTTTTACTCTCACCATCTTGCAAATTTCAATATAACTTTATATTGGACTTCACTGGATTTCTTTGTTTCTTATATAGGATTTATTATTTGGGTACCATAGAGAGTTGTGAGTCTTTGGGCAAGAGTGATACTATTTAGGGTATAAAATCAGATCAGGGGAACTGCTAAAGATGGCAATGTGATTTTAAATTTGATCTATACACATGAATTAAAGGCATCAAATGAATTATGCCTATTTAAATTTTCTTTTGGTCTAGATCATAATTTCAGTGGCATAAAGAACTCTCAGTGGGCACTGAAATACTGACTTGTTTGGTGTCATACAGCCAATTAAATGTTTGAAGGAAGGCAAGCCTAGGTTCTCTTGACTCCAAGACCAATTCTAGATAACCTATACTGGACCATACTACTTCGTCATACACATCATAGGATTATGGGTCTAAAGCAGGAAGGGACCTCAGAGACCAACTAGTTCATATCCTTCTATTAAACTAATATATGAAGGAAAGTATACATTATTATAATCTATTGGAATAAGTCCATGTTGGCAAACCTATGGGAGGTGTGCTGGAGCAGACTGGAGGGGGCTGCTCTCCTTCCCCTCTCCACCTGCACCTGAGGACATTTCTCCCATCACCTGCCCTTCTGCCCAGCAGTCCAATGGGAGAGCTTCCTCCTAACCCTGTATGGGGTAAAGTAGTGGCTCATATGTGGTGTGAGGGTTGCAGTTTGGGTACTCGGTCTCTAAAAGGTTCACCATCACTGGAATAAGGCTTAAGATTGGAAGGAAAATAACAAAACAAAACAAAACAAAACCCAATTAATTCTGATAAGTATTATTAACTTGACTGAGATGTTCTCATTTTATTGAATTCATGGCTGAAGATATAGAAGAATCATAGGATCAAAGCTGGCTAACCAACACCAGAGATCATCCAGAGAATCTTACACCTGAAGAATAATCTCTTGCCTCATTTTTGAGACTCTTCAGGGGTACTTGCTATTTCCAAGGCAGATTGCTGTAGTTTTTTTTTTTAATAAAAAAGGGCAGAACATAAATATTTTGTGTTTTATTGAAGTGAATCCAAATTAAAAAAAAATACAGTTGCAAGTACATGGCATTTTAATTATCTGAGAATGACAATATTAGTATACATATATACACACAAGTAATCTAGAACTACCACTGGATATTTTAGTCTATGTAGTCAAAGTCTTCTGGAATTCCAAAGTTTTTATCAATTTTGCTTTCTTCAAATCCAAATTTTTTTTTGGCCCAAGATTTTATAGCAAATATGTTATCTATAAAAAAAAAGGAGAAATATTTCAGAGTAGATACATACATAATGTTTCAAAGATACTTTTCTGTACTAGCACTTGGGTGTAAACATTAAGTCAATAATTGCTGAACATTTTCTTTCAGTTATAGAATTTTGTTGTTGATTAATATAAATTATTATGTAGATTAAAAAAGTATATTTTGAGCAGAGTAAAAAGAAAAGAAACTCAAAATAAAAATACAATACAAGGAACCAATTACTTATTCATCCTTAATTCATGCAATCTGGATGAAGGAATGGTCATTGATACTTCTTTATCTATGACAATATTCTCTATCATTCCCTTCCTCTTTTTAAAATTTTTTTTTACTGATTTGTTCTATTTCTTATATCACCATAGTTATGCCTCCTTTTCCCTCTTCCAGAAAGCTATCTCTAAGACAAAGAGTATTTAAGAGAGGTTAAAAAAAAAACAACTCCAGCACAACTGATTGATACATTGAACCATGAACTATGGGTCTCCCACTTTCAGGAAGAAGTAATTTGGAGAGCTCTTCATTGCAGTCTTGCTTTTGTCATCTCACATATCATTTCTAACAGCATGGTGATATTCCATAACTTTCATTTATCACAATTTTTGTAGCCCCATCCCAATTGATGGGATCTACTTTGTTTCTGATTCTTAGCTATTACAAAAAAATCCTGCTATAAATAGTTTGGATCCTCCTTCCTTCTTTTAAAAAATGCTATTTATTTGTTATATTAAAATGCCAGAAAACTCCCTCGTCCCCTTTCTCTCTTCCCTCCATTAGAGAAAGCATCATTTGACTAAAAGGTATATTTATATATAAAACTATGCCATACTTATTTCTATTTATCAGTTCTTTCTCTGGAGATAGTGAAATAATTGTATATTAACTAAAATAATTGTTTCTAGAAAGGCACCTGATGGTAATGGGATTTTAGTGGGTCAAGGAATGATTGTTTAGGACCAGTATCAGAAGGACACAGGGTTTGAGAAGGCCAATAGGAAAAGCTTACAGAATACCAAATGTTATTAAACAGGGTTTATTTAAGATAAGGGAAGGGAATTGGGACGATCTATCTAAAGAATATAAACCTCCCACCAAATCTAGTTGGTAGTTTCAGAGAGATGGTGTCTGCACTGTCAGTTACCTCTCTACCTAAGAGTCCCAGTTCCTATAATACAATACATGTCACTAACCCAAATCCTCACTTCAATGCTGATAGAGATAGTAAGGTTGGAAGTATAATGATGGGGAGTAGGGCAAAAGAACTGTTAGGGGAAATAGAAGTTGAGAGCTCTACAGTGCATGAGGCAAGAATGACAGTTGGGAACTGAACAAGGACTTCTGGGAAATTCTTTGGAGGAGGTGGTCTTGGGTGGGGAGACACAGAAGGGAGTAGAAGGAGGAGCTGTTTCTCAGGGCCATTCAAGACACCTTTGGGGATTTCTGACACTGACAGAAATCTTAACATCACAGGTTCCTGTTTAAAACATTGCTGGTTCCTGTCAAGAAACCTAATTTCTTCAAAGACTTTCATTCCATGATCTATTGAGATATTGGACTCAAATCGGTGTGCAGTGTTCTCTTCCCTTTTTCTATCTCTCCCATGCTTACAAGAAAACCTAGTGCTTCAGTAATTAGTTTTATTTAGAAAAAGATTTAGGGCAACCCACAATCCCTCTAACCTCTACCCTTTGCCCCAATCAACAATTAAATCAAATAAGCAGTCAGATAGCTAATTCAATCTAATTTATTTACATCTAGAGAGTAAGCCATTGGCAGACTCCATCTTGTTGCCAGTTTTCAAGAAGACATGAGGGGGAGGCTTGTGAGCGCCCCAAAGCAGCACATATCTGGATTGAAGTCCCACATACCTCTCCTTGTAGAGAAGACTTCCCTGCCACCCTTGTGGGCCAGCACAGTCATCAAGGGGCAAGCCTTCACCAAGGGGAGATCTCCACTTTGTCTCCCTCAAGTAATTCAGGGTCTCTGGGAGAGTAGTGACGGAAGCCATTTTCATCAACCCTTTCCTCATTGCCTTCAACCCTTATTTCTCCATCTAAGAAGTGAGAGTCCTCCAAAATTACAGAAGGTAAGCAGAAACAGGGCTCAAAGGGAAGTCTCACTGACAGATAGCTTTAGGTGTCACAAGCAGCTCATAGAAATATCTCTCAATCAGCATCTACAGGATCCACAAGCACAGGTAGCTGGTAAGATGGATCCCAAGGAAGCTATAGGAGAGAGAATAGCTAGTTCACCAGGTCCACCCTAGGAGACTAGACAAAACTCAACCTCCTGCTTCACTGTTAGAAGAAGACAGTCCTGTCACTTCTCCAGGATTCTGGAACCTTCCTGCTTCTGCCTTTGCAGCACCCCCTCCTGCTCATTTCCTTTTAACAGTAGCCTTACACAAGTCATTCTTCAAAGAATATTTCTGTTGCTGCTGTATATAATGTTCTATTGGTTCTGCTTGTTTTGCTTTTCATAATTTCATATGGATCTTTCCTTGTTTCCAAAATTAACCTGTTCATCATTTCTTATAATGCAGTAGTATTCCATCACAATCATATATCACAACTTGTTTAGCTATTCCCCAGTTGATCAGCATACCTTCCATTTCCAGTTCTTTGTCACCACAAAGAGAGCTGCTATAAATATTTTAGGTTATTATTATATTCTTTTCCTTTTTTCCATGATTACCTTAGGAAATAAACCCAATACTAGTATTGCTGGGTTAAAGAGTATATACAGTTTTATAACTCTTTGAGCATAATTACATATTGCTCTCCAAAATGGTTGGCTCAGTTCCCATTTCTACCAACAGTGTGTTAGTGTCTCATTTTTCCACATTCCCACCAATATATGTTATTTTGCCCTTTTATCATTTTAGACAATCTGATGGGTGTGAGATATCTCAGAGTTGTTTTGATTTGCATTTCTCTAGCCAATAACGATTTAAGCATTTTTTCATAGAATTATATATGACAGATTTCTTTATCTAAAAACTGCTTGTTCACATCTTTTGACAATTTAGCAATTGGAGAAGGGCTTATCTTATATATTTGACAAAGTACTCTATATATTTGAAATGAGACCTCTATTTGAGAAACTGTATATAAAATTTTTTCCCCAGCTTATTGCTTTACTTCTAATTATGTCTACATTAGTTTTATTCATACAAAACATTTTCAGTTTAATGTTTTAAAAAATATCCATTTTATAGCTCACAATGCTTTCTGCCTCTTGTTTACTGAAATCTTTTCCTATCCATAAATCTGATAGGTAATATATTCCCTGCTCTAATTTGCTTATATCTCTTTTTATGTCTAAGTCATACATCCAGTTTGGTCATCTTGGTAAATGGTGAAAGATATTTTTATCGTCAAAATTTGGATCTTTATTTTTGTCAACTACAGGGTTACTATAATCTTTTACTACAGTCTTCTATATGTCTATTTTGTTCCACTAATCTGCTTTTTAAATTTCTTAGTCAGCTATCAGATAGTTTTGATCATTACTGCTTTATAATATAGTTCAAAATCTGATACTGCTAAACCTCCTTTCTTTCAATTTTTTGATTAATTCCTTTATTATTCTTGACCATTTGTTTTTCCAAATGAATTTTTAAAATTATTTTTTCTAGTTCAATAAAATAATCTTACAGCAACAATGAGGAGCAAAAAAGGAGAAAGAAAATTATAGGCCAATGTTATTAATGAATATGGATGTCAAAATTCTAAACAAAATATAAGCCCAGAAACTACAACGATATATATCACAAAGAAGATTATATATTATAAACATACAGGATTTATATCAGGTATACAGAAAGGGTTTAATATAAGGAAAACTATTAGTATAATTGATTTCATCAACAAAAAAGTATCACAAATCATATGATTAGATCAATAGATACAGAAGAAGCTTTTGACAAAATATAACATTCATTCCTAATGAAAACAATCAAAGGCACAGGTATGAATGGATTTTTCCCCCTTCTTTCTTATAGAGCCCTAAATTCTGCTACTATTGTTGTTTCAGGGAAAAGCTCCTCTCACTGAAATCCCCTTTCCCCTTTCAACTCTAGGAGCTCCCCATTCCTTTCTTAATCATGAGCTGGCAAAGGTTCTGCCCCTCCCTGCTCTTAAGGTTTATTCTTCTGTACATCATTGAAGGTCTCACTTGTCCTAAAAGCCATCTAGTCCTTCTCCGACATGCCCTCTCTGGGGGACACACAGGAACTAGACTGAGAGTCCACAGTGCAAGTACGAGTTGCATTCACTGGAGTTATGACAAGGGAAGATACATTCTTACAGCTCTCTTATGGGAAAATTTTGCAATAAATGTAACACTTAAATTCTATAGTAATATTAATACAATAGACTAGCTATACTTTGGATTATATTATTGCTTGTCCTTTGTTTCAAAGGGGATCTGTGACATCACAGGTAACATCTTGATATGTGTATGAATTGGATTTAAGTGAAGCAGAGTTGTTCAGAGTCATCTCTCTTCCAGAGTCATTGAACTCCAGTGGCAAGATAAAAGTCAGGATGATCAGGGACAGGCCTGGATACAGTGGATGACCTTGGTGTCTACCATGTCTGACCCACTTCTAAACACTCCATGGTGCATGCTTTAGCCACCTAATTGGCCATTGGAAAAAAAAAAAAAACATTAGGATCTGTTATTCCACTGGGGGAAGTCTTCACATGTTTGGAGTAGACATCCCCCTAACTCACTGAGAGTTACTCTCTACCTGTTTAGCCCACCTCTAGTCCTTTAGGTGTGAGCCCTTTTCAGGGCTGCTTGCTTACTTTTGGGGTCTACCCCGTCTATGGCTCAAAAGCTATAGCATGTGCAGTGGTCACATACTAGTATAGATGATGTATCTCCTATATATAGTATGTGAACCCTTGTAGGGAAAGAATTATTATTTTTTTGTTTTTGTTTTTAGTCTTAGTTTTATTCTCAGCTTAGTATAGAGCCTGGAAAAAAAGTAGGTGATTAATAAATTCTTGTTGATTAATTGACTGTGTAAGGATGATATTAGAAAAGTATTGTTTTATTAGTTTAGGGATAAGAAGTGGAGTGGCTGCTTGAGAAAAGAACTGGAGTTTGAAGCAGAGCTGAGAGAGCATGTTAATTTCAGATGTGACAGTTATAACCCCTTTTCTATGTCAATTACTCTCTCTGGCAGTTGATAGAGACACACTCTCAAAGACTCTCTCTCAGGGCTGGAGGAGGTAACATCTTTGCCTCTCTGTCTGAGGGAAAGATCTGAAGGAGCTCTGTGTTTTCCTTTCCCAACGTGGGAAACACTATTGACTATCAATTGTAGTTTTATAGATTGTTTAACTCAAGACCAAAGAAAAACGTCTTTGATTCTTGTTGAGACTCAATCAGCTAGCCTTTGCTATTTTATAACTATAAGGCAAAGTTAAGATTTATAAGGATAATAGTGGTAGTATTTATTTAGAATAGTATAAATTTGGGTTAGTCAGATCAGGGAGGATTAGTGTAGCCTGTGAAACACAGGAGAAGTGGTTCCTTGTAAAATCAGGGAGTTTATTTGGGTGGATTTAGAATCCCTTAGAATTAGAAATCCTTGTTATCCTTATATATTTCAATAAATATTTTATTTTTATAATAAGAATCTCTTTTGTGTCCTTGTGCCTGGCCCTGAATGGAAGTTCACATTTGAGCTTCACTTCACTTCATCACTGAAGATACTTTTGATGCTATCAAAAGTATCTGGACAGTTTTGAATATGTATTAGTGAGTTTTCCCATTTATTTTTATGTAACGCATTATTATTTTTTACAACGGTCAGTCTTTTTTAGATTACAAATCAACACTGGTTTTAAGGGAAAATGTTTCGAGTTCCAAAGAACTGACTTAAAATGAACTTTTGGAGGACAATCAATTAGGAATAGACTGATTGTAACAAGCCACTATTTTAACAAAATTATTTTATTCCCTTCAGTTTAAGTGACAAAATGTCTGAATACTTAGAACAAAAATGGAATCCATTTTGGCCCTTATAATGTCCTTAAAGAGGATGAACTAAAGTAGAGTTAGGCTGTTAAAGCTAGCAGATTTGATAGGAGAAAGCTGTATATGTGTGTGTATATATGTGTATTTATGTATCTATGTATATATATGTATATATATACACACACACACACACACACACACATATAAATTATGTGCCATTACATCATCATCTGTTGAGTTCTTTCAGTACTGAGACAATAAAAGATTCATGAAATTGGTCAATGGGAGCTTCAGGAAGTGACTAGGATACCCAGCTATTGCTCAAAAGCTAATGTAATAGACTAGATAAAGAGAAGTAAATATTAATTCCAGAAAAAAAGTGAAGGATATAAAATTCTGTTGAGTAAGATGAGTTAGTATTTGTAGCTTGCCAAATAGCCTCAGTTAACATGGAGGGAGATCTTAGAAGAATGGGGCTGAGGTTGAGAAAAGAGAAAAAGGATGCAGTATAATGGGAAGTGAAAGGCAACAAAGTGCAATTGAGGGAGCATCTACCTCTTAGCAAGACCTAGGATCAAGTCAATCAACCTTTAGTGCCCCAAGTGACTCTCTAAGACTGAATTACAGAACAATTGTGCTATCCTCTAAAGCTGAAGGGAGCTTCCTTACCAGAGAGTGGTGCATACTGGGAGGCAGAAATGAACTCATTTAACGAGTGTATGACCCAAGGGTAGGTTTGAGAGATGGGGTGGATCTACTGTAAACCCCCCCCCCCATAAAGCAGAATGAACAATTTAATTGAAAGCAGAGGCACTGAAAAAGTCTTCCCAGGCTAAACTCCTTTTAAAATTTTGAAATAGTTCTCTTATGGCAAGGAGGGATTCAGTGACTTGCTTGGACTAACACAGTCCTTCCAGAAACAGGACTTGAACCTGTATTTTCCTGACTTAAAGGCTGACCCTCTCTCCATTAAATAAGACTATCTCTCTATTTAGCTTTGAATAATTTTATAATAAATAATTCTTGCCTCATTAACAATTTAAATAGTTTAGGGGTAGCATAAATGATAATCTTCTTTGTTAAATGTTAATGGCAAAAATACTGTTCTAATTAATAGTTCATGACATAAAACATAAGTCATTGAGGTATTTCTAATTATTTTAGAAAATGTTTTAGGTAGCCTGATAAAATGGCTCACTTAAAAATGATTACAGTTGATATTGAGTTATTGAACATTAAACAATGTGAAGGCCTCTGGGTAATACCTTTGGGGCATTTTTACTAAAAGGAAGATAAATTCCATCCAATATCTATGGGATGGAAGGTTTTTAGAATTGGAAATATACTGTATTATTTCATTAAAAAAGCTAAAGTCTGTATTGGGTGTACTTTGCTTTCTCTTTTATCTTTGTATAATTGGGAATCTTTTTGTAGTACATGTTTATGTTGGGAGGATCAAGTTGTAACCACAAAACAGAAATACATTTTTTAGCAACTGCTATTTCAGATTTAAAAATATCTTCCTTCTCTGATTTTGAAATATTCTAGGCTCTTTACCAATACAAATATGTTAGAATAGAAAAGAGAAAGGTTTAAGCACAGTTTCTCCAAATGTAATTCTCAAAGTCATCAGAAATGCAGAATTCTGAATTAAGAAGCATTATTAAATATTATTAAGTGTATACTATGCATGATGCACTGTCAGCCATCGGGGAAAGACAAAACTGAAATAATCTTTGCTGTGAAGAAACTAATATTGGAGGGGAAGAGGGGGAGAAGGATTCAGAATAAATACAAGATAGTTTAGTGTGGAAAGACACTAGCAGGTACAGGGCAGGAAAGACTTCCTAATGAAGATAGTGTTTGAGCTGAATCATGAAAAAAGTAGGGGACACCGAAAAAGCAGGTGTATCTTTCATTAATACTATATGCCTAACTTGCATTCTGAGAATTATTGAGGAAATTATATTTGAATTATTTCCTATTGGTGACACAGATGTGAAAAATGCCAGATTTTTCCCTCCCAACATTAAAAAAAAAAAGACATTTTCAAAAAAATTTTAACCTATGATTGACTATACTTCAATCGTTTCCTCTGGTATAGTAGGAATGGAACTACCCTTCAATTTACTACCTATGTGACCTTAAGAAGTCTTTCTTCCTCTCCTAGCCTAAATTGTTCCATTTATAAAATGAAAGGGTTGGACAAAAGGGTCTCTTGGCCCTTCCAGCTTCAGGTCCTATCATGTAATCCTTTTTCTTGATCATTCCCCAGGTATTTTATGTAGGTGTGCTTCCTATTTTCCACAAGTTATTCAACTGACACAAAAAGAAATGCCCCGAAAACTAAGACTGACTTTGCTAATTAACAGAAGCGATTTGTATCAATTTTACATAGGATAAATTCTAGTTATTTATCAATATTACTAATAACAAATTTGGTAATAATTATTCATAATGATTAATTCTAGTCATATTTAGACAGCAAATGACCTTCAAATTACTTCTGTTGAGTCAGAGTAATGAGTCATCTCTCCTGAAAAGATTCCAGATCCAGGAAGTGTGAATTTTAAAACTATTCCACCCTAATCAGACTGTACTTTAGAAGATCTGATTTAGCTATTTGCTGATCAGTAACAATGGAGATACTTGGAATAACAGAATCACGTCTTGGAAACTCTACATTTCGCCTTCTCCTTAGAGCGACAAGATTAAAAAGATCTACACCAAACTCAAAGATTTAATTATCTGAGGAGAGCCTTCAACAGACATGTGCAGAAACAGTGGACAGACTCCTGGGCTGTCCTAAGTCAAGTTAAGCTATCATTGGTAAAAATGAGACACAGGAAAGTGATGTAAAACCATCTATATAAGGCACGTCACTTTCTCTCTCCTCCTCTTTCCCTGGAGAGGCAACTCTGGCTGGCAGCTGGCTAGGCATTCTGACATCTTGGGAGTGGTGGCAGTTATTTGTCTGGGTTTTGGCAGTGAGTTTTGTCCTTGACTTGATTCAGATTCAGGCATCTCAGCTGAGCCCCTTTTGGAGTTCAGGTTGATTCCTTCCTCCTTCACACTCCAAACCCTTACTTTCTAGATCTTCTAATCTTCCCGCCCAGTATCAGCCAGGCAGGGGGAGAAATCCTTCACCCTTTCCTTCTCCCTTCTTCTTAATCTTCTCCACTATATCAATTAAATTACCATAAAATTTCCAGCTAACTTGGGTATTTTATTATTTGGGATTTCCCCTGGCGACCATTAAAATTTAGATTTTAAGTCACAAAACTAAAATTATCCTCACAGAAGGGAGGCAGAAGAGCCAGGTATTATGCTCTATGTAGGTACCCACCTGTACTTCCTCAGAGAAGGAAAGGAAAGTGATAGATATGAATATTTGTAATCAGATACATAAGATTCTTTAAGATTCCAGGCATTGGTAATACCATCAGATTTTGTAAATGAAATGGTAGAAAAACATAAGTGGTAATTTTCTGACTACTATTAGCAAGGTTAATTGTGCTTCTATATGTTGCTCTTGTTCAGTCATTACAGTCATGTCTGACTTTTCGTGATCTCATTGGGATTTTCTTGGCAGCTACTGTGGTGGTTTGTCATTTCTTTTTCCAGTTCATTTTACAGTGAAATTAGTGAAAACTAAGGTAAACAGGGAGAAGTGACTTGCCCAGAATCACACTGCTAGTAAATGTCTGAGGCCAGGTTTGAACTTAGGAAGATGAGGCTTCTTGACTTTAAGCCTGGGACTCTTATCTATTAAGCCACCTAGTTTCCCTGTGATTTTATATATTCAGTGATATTTTGTGAGCTCTCTATAGACTTCTGGGGTTTTTTGTAATTATTATCTAATTGAATCTTCATCTTTTGGAAATATATCAAGTACAAACTGGATAAAGTTTATTTGGCAAATGGTGAAATGAAGATGGAAAAAATATTAGTAGACAAAGGGCTAAGGAAGAACAAGGATAAGGTTCTAGAATGCTACAAAACCCTTCAAGGCTTGCCTCAATTTGTAAAATCTCAATATGTAAAAATGTGAACTTCAAAGAATCAGAGAATTTTATATCTGAAAGATATAATAAATTTCAAGCTGGAAAGGCCCTTAGCAGTCTCATGTAGTTCAATTCCTTCATTTTCTTCTTTTTTTTAAAAGTTTATTTATTTAATTAATTTAGAGTATTTTTCTATGGTTATTTGATTCATGTTCTTTCCTTCCTCTCCTCTTACAGTCAAAGAGCAATTTTATTGAATCTCTTCATTTTTCTAATGAAGAAACCAAAGTCAAGAGTGATTATTATTTGTCCATGATCACACTGCCACTAAATAGCAAGTCTGAGTTTTAAACCCAGGTCTTTTTACTCCAAACTGAGCACTCTTTTCATTTCTCCAAATCAGTACTTGAGTTTTACACAGGAATAAACTTGAGATTCAAAGAAATAAAGTGCTCTTTCCAAGCCTTAGTGGAAGCATTACCTAAAAAAAGTGTTTTGAACTGATTACATGGTTTACAAAAATTTAACTTTTTTTCAGATTCACAATAAGCTTCTTCAGAATTACCTCACTGTGTACATTTTAAACAATGCTTGGATTTACAAAAATCCAATTGCCACCCAAGGATTCAAGACTATAGCTCCCATGTAAAGCAAGGCATGCCCATATCTCTGATGTCCAAACAGCTACGCATAAATGAATTTATTTTAGAACCCTTGAAATGGGGGCAAAGTTGTATAGAATACATACCAGTCCATCTGTTGGCAGCTTCTTTGGCTACTTTATTTGCTTGTCCTAAAAATTTTTTAAAGAAAAAAATCTTAATTTTTATATATTTGCTTATATATCACTTTTACAAAAGATTGAACAATAAAAGGAAAGATTCAAATGGTGCAACACACTGACCTCAGAAACCTAATACCTATTTAAAAAAATAAAAAATAAAAAAATTTTAAACCTAAAATTCCTCTTTTTAGAAATCCTTTTGTTTTATGTTAAACTACATCAGATAGCTAGAATAAGTATTCACTTATATAATGTCATTTGAAACAATCACTCTTAATCTACCCACTTCTTTACTTTGGGTCCCTGAAAAGAAGTTTGTTAAGTCACATCACCATAAAACTTTCCTTGGTCATGTGTTAAAAAGATGAATCCCTTAGACATACCTGTATTGAATCAGGCCTCACTAAAGTCAACTCTAGATCAAGTATAAAATTAACCAGTGGGAACATTTTTATATTTGAGATCTTGAAAGTAGAGCTGACATGGAACTATTGCTGGAAGCAAATCAAAACATTCTTTCTCAAGGAGGGAGGGTCTGTTTGTTATAGCTTTTTCTCCTGAAAGAATCCCAAAGTCAGGATTCTTAAAAGTCCCTCTAAATCCCACCCCACCCCCATTTATATATATACATATACATTTTAAAAACCACATGAGAAGAGATATTCCTTTCAAACTGGTTAGTTTTACATTTTCCCACTGAAAGTCAGAGAAGCTAAATTTATATTATTCCAGTGGCTTCTCACACCTCAATTATTCCAAATTATTCTTGTTAGTACTTGCCCGATAATACTAATATTTCACTGACAACATAAAATATAAAGTTTACCCCCTAGGGGTTATTGAGAAATGAGTAAGAGATAAAAGAGCTATGCTTGCAAAAACATAAGGGTATGCCTTAAAAATTAATAGATAACTTATGTTTCAAAATAAATGGAAGAAACATACAAGAGTAGAATTGTTTTATTCCAAGGGCAACAGTTGGGAAAAATTTCCAATACCATATTAAAATCAGTTAACAACATTCCAAATATTTTAACCCAGCATTATAGAAAGAAAAGTTCTATAAAGTATTATATAAAGGGAAAAAGGCTTTTAGGTGGGAGGAGAAGGGGAAGGAGAGGATGAGAGTCATCCACCCTGTAGCTAAAGAAACTAGGTATTTCACCAGCACAGACAGAGGACTGTAGATCTCTCATTGGGAGGGAGTAATAAGTGCCAAACAAGTCTAGGGATTTGGGTTCACAGAGGTTGTAAAGTGGCAAAGTCAGGCATCAGAAGATCTGACAAAGCTCCTGTGACACCCTGGGTCTGGACATTGGTGCTGCTGTGATAAAGACCAGAGGTCACAAAACTCTGAACTTCTTAGAGACCAGGCTGGCAAGCTTGAATCTCTCAACTTTGGAGGGAGGAAAAAAGATATTTTAGACAGATAGGGACTTCCTTACCCTCTTTCCTATAAAATCCTACCTGCAGACATCTTGCTTATCTTGCCCCTAACCATCATTTGTTAGAATCAAGTTGTCAGTTATCTTAAAATGACTTCCTTGTCATACCGAAGGGGGAGCTGATTTCTCTCCCTTTCCCCCAGGAAAAAGGTTCACCCATTAAATCAGTTATCAGAGGGGAGTAAAGGCAGGGGTAGTGGAGAGACATATTTGAAGAAGACTGAAGGGGGGGGAATTCATCTCACCCTCCTTCTTCCTTCTGGGATCATCTACTCTTTACCCATTATACCCAAACTAACTCCCCTCTAATACATCTTCTCAGTGCTGTTCATCCCAGGTATAAAGTACTTCCTAAGGAGGAATAAGAAGTGAATGAAAAGAAAAAAAGAGAAAATTAGAAAGTGAGGTGCTCTGGGGCAGATCTTTGGAAGGTCTCTGCTTTTCAACAGATGCTCATTCTGCAGTTCAAGGAGCAGCTGCTAATGGCCAAAGTCAGAAATGATGGCAATCCTCTAAAGGCAGACTACCAAAAAGAAGGTAATGAGACAGTTGGTGCCCATCCTCCTTTGCCTAGGCTTCCCCACCTTCTAGACCATGCCTTCCCCCTATATCGTCAGTGGAGAATCTACCCAGCTTAATGTGGCCCTCTTCTCTTATAGGCAGTGGGGAGGCACTGCTAGGGTCCCATTCAGGTCAGTCCCATTTTCTTTCATTCTTTCCAAATGACCAGCCTGCTGTCTTTCACTTTTACGTGTCCTCCATCACCTCTTCTATGCCAGGTAAGCTGACACCATGCTGCAGCTTGCTGATGTCCGCTGTGGACATCTTTTCATTGCTCATTGGATGGATTTTAATTTTTTTTATTTTAATTCCTCTGAAATTATATTTCCCCCATGATTCCCAGGAATACACGGTGAGGTGTTAATAGAAATGGGCTTTTGTGACAGCAAATCAGAGTAAGAATGATTCTGTTTCCAAATGAGATTTCCCCCTTGGCCTGCATTGCGTTGTCAGCTCATGGCACTCTCGGGTGCCTGCATACAGATGGATGTAAATATCTCTGTGCATGTTCACAGGATCAGGTCCAAGGCCATGTACGCACAGCGCACAGACACAGAGACACACACATGTACATCGATTCTCCTCATTGCTTGTCTGGTTGGCAGCCCTCCTTCTCTCCATCGCCAGCCCTGCATCTGGAGGTTTCCTCCTCTAGGACCCTTAGCCACATGTGTAGGGAACACCTGCCTTGCCAGGCACGGAAGAGAAGGGGGGGGGGGGGGGCGGTGCACATGCTTAGGCCCTGGGAGCAGCCGACAACTGGGAATGGCACCACGGACTAACGATGGGAAGACTTCTTGGAGGAGGCAGTGCCTGAGCTGAGCCTGGATGGAAGATAAGAAAGGCGAGGAAAGAATCCATTCTAGACATAGAGGACAGCCAGAGAAAAAGAGAATGTTGCCTTTGGGGGGAAATAGCTTGGAGTCTATTTCTGGCCCTAGAACACTCCTTCAAGTATAGCAGCTGGAGGGAATGCCTAGCCTAGAACCGGGAAGACCTGAATTCAAATCTGGTCTCAAACAATTAGTAGCTATGCGATTCTACTTGCCTCAATTTCCTCAACTGTAAAATGGGAATAATAATAGCACTTACCTCAAAGGGTTGTTGTGAGGATCAAACAATAATTATAAAGTGCCTGTCACATAGTAGGTGCTTTATTGGATATTATTATTACATGCTTTGCACATGCTCTCTGTGCTATGCCTTTGGTAAAGAACTGTTTATTAACTAATTAAGGAGAGGCACATGGTTGGGGCTATAAGCCAGAGCCCCCTAGGGAGTTGCCCCTAGAACCCTAAGAGTAGTAACAAGCACCTGACCCTCTGAGGGTGAGAGCAGCCCGACCATAACCCTGAGTGAAGGCATAATGGCTGATTATTAAGGGCATGCCCAGGTCTCATCACTGCCAGCTTTTCTCTACTTCCTAAAACAGGGTCCCCCCTAGGCTTCATCGGGCCACTGTGGCCCGAGGCAGTAAGGGACAGCTTTTATTTCTGGGCTGTGGCCTATGGGAGCATCAGTGACTTGCACAAGGGCTTCTGGGCTCATGAACAGCACAGTGACATACCCTGGATCACAGTGTCAGAATGGATTCAAGGCTGGACTCAGTTCCTCCTAAATCTGAGGCTGCCTTTCTCATCCCTGCCTCACAGCAGCCTCTGATAAAAGCACGATCCATGCAAACTGGAGTGAATACTCTGCTCCCCAGCCAAAGTGTTCTGCTTTAAACATTCCTTTGGAATTTCATTCACCTTAGAACTGGTCACTGGTCTTGGTTTCTGGATAAGCATCATAACTGAGGTTCATCTGTCTCAGAGGAGAACATAATACTTAGCTGACAATTCCCCGAGGCACTGTTAAAGAAAGTTTAAATTTTCTCTAAGGTAGCCAGAAGATTCTTCCATTATGCAACTCACAGAGAATGATTCCTTCTTAACAAAACACCAGCAGTCGGGGAGGCCCTACTCTGGGGCTGGTGCTAGACACAGAGCAAAGCAGTCTGTGGGGAATTTATAGTCCACAGGGAAACATATAAATATAAAGTTTATACGAAGTAGAGAAAAGGAAACTTAAGCTACAGTTATTATTGTTATTATTCTTGCTATTTTGGTGGGGGGTCTAACAGTTGGAGGGCTCTGGCATCAGAGGGCCATAGTTCAAACATCTCTTCTGCTGCCCTAAATGCACATTAGGGGCTAGGAAAGGCTGGAATGGTTCAGGGAAGCCCTGGAGCGACTAAGGAAATAAGAAAATTCAGTCAATCTGAGGTGACAAAAGGATGCACTGTATGCATGGCCTGGGGAGTACTGCCAGGACAAGGCACACTCTGGGGAAATGGAATGTTGTCAGCTAGTAATATTAATAACAGTAAAAATGTATGGAGTGCTGTGCCGCAGGGTGCTAAGAGCTTCAGGATTATTATCTCATTTCATCCTCACCCACACCTAGAGACATAGCGACTGTAATCATCATTGCCCATTTTATTTTACAGATGGGGAAACTAAGGCAAAGAGTGGCTGAAGGACTTGCCCAGGGACACACAACTGAAACTTGATTTGAACTCAGGTCTTCCTGACTCCAAGTCTGGTGCTTTATCCACTGCACTCGACTGGAGTGGCTATATCCAGGGAGATGGGCTGAGATCAGTCTGGGAAGGCTTTCCACTTCCAAACAGGAGTTTGTACTTGAAACCAAAGATAATTAGGAAACTTTGGAGCTTTCAGGGCAGGGGACGGATGACTTGGGCATTTTTGTTTCATCCTTTATCTACAACTGTGGAGTCAATATTCCCTTCCAGTGGAGAAGGAAGAGTAAACTGGGCATGTTCCATTCCCAGTCTGCTCACTGGAGTTCAGCTCCAGAAACATTTCCTCTAAGGCTCAGCAGAGGTTGGCAATCACTTCCACTAGGAGCCCAGACTATTTACAAGCTCATTTGCAAAACATTCAGTATGAATTCACTAGCACTGTTATTTATCTTTTCTGGAGAGGTCTCAAGGCTCCCCCACAAAACTGCAAAGGGAATCCCCTTGGGCTCCTTTATATTCCCATCCCAGAGCAGGGTCAAGCTGGGACCGTCCCACCTGGACAGAGGGTAGACTATTGGCCAAGATGCCAAGAGTTCCTTTTTTAGGCAGCACCAGGCCCTTCAGGAGATGAGGGGCTAGTAGTCACCCTCTCCAAGGAGAAGGATGTGCCCCTAACCCAAAGATGTCCTCCTAGGACAAACAGTGAGGGCAGCAGTAGCACAGTCAAACCTTCCCTGCCTGTCTAGTGTGGCCTGTGTCTTCCCACAAAGATTCCAGAAGGGGCCTACCTCACATCCTGAGCTCCTCTTCAGATCTGATCACTGCCTGGGTATCAATGGAGGATGTGGGTGGCCACATTTATTATTGCCTTTTGCATGCCAGGTGCTCTGATGAGACCAAACTGAAACTGAACAGCCCCTGCCCTCAAAGGGCTTACATTTTATCAGAAAAGGCCAGGCAGCAAATATATATTAAACCGTTCCTACTTGCAAGGCATTATCCAGAGGGCTGGCACTAACAAACAAAGGAAAGCCAGTCTGGGCTTCCTAAGGCTACACATTTTAATGCTGGAAGTCAAAGTACAAAAGGGAGGTAAAAATTGTGGGAGCAGGAGAGATGTTCCAGAGGGAGGGGGCCCTAGGAGCTAAGCAGGTGTCCAGGCTAGGAGCAAAGTCCAGAAATTCAGAAAAAGAGCCTGAGAAACTGGGGCATTAAGGGAAACAAAAATGAATAACAAAAGAGGGGGGCCAGGTCTCCAGTGGATAAAACAAGGGGTCTGGAGTCAGGAAGACTCATCTTCCCAAATGCAAATCTGGCCTCAGACACTTACTAGCAGGGACCTAGCAAGTCACTTCATCCTGATGGCCTTAGTTTCTTCATCTGTTAAATGATCTGGAGAAGGAAATGGCAAACCATGCCAGTATCTTTGCCAAGAAAACCCCAAATAGGGTCATGAAGGGTTGGATGTGACTGAAATGAATCAACTACAAAATAACAAAAACAAAACAAAACAAAATAATTTTGGGGGCCTTCAAAAGTTTTCATTCTTCACTCTGGCTACCTCCCTGGTCCACCTCCTCTCTTCAGCAATTTCTCGTTGATCATCTCTTTTAGAAGCTTTTGAGGCATATTCTCTAACAGCCAAATCTTTGAAACTAAACACTTTTCCACTTAATTCTTCAGGGAAGATGGTATTACAAGATGGTAGTCATGCAGGATCTCTTTCTTTTGATCCATAGGTTGCATGTTGATGGCAAACATCTCTGGTGAGCTGCTGTCTCCTCCTATCCATGCCAAATTAGAAGGCTGTCAAAGTCATATCTGGTGTTGGGTCTTTCAAAGGACTTCAAATACTTTTAATGGATGCAGGGAAGACAATTTGATGTAGAACCTTTAAGTGAGTGTCTGAATAAGACCTCACAGAAAAGGGGAATAGACCCTGGAAGGCCTGGGCCTAGGTCTAGTCAATCCCTCACAAGAACAAGAACAATCTACAATGTGACTAACAAGTGGTTATCCATATTGAGCCTAGAGATTTGGAGTTGGGGGGAAAGGCTGCCCAGTTCAACCAGTGGAGAAAAATCAATATCTTTTGGGGCAGCTGGGTGACCTGGTGGATTGGGCCTAAAGTCAGAAGACTTGAGTACAAACTTAGCCTTAGACACTTATTAACTGTGTGACCCTGGGCAAGTCACTGAAACCTGTTTGCTTCAGTTTCTTCACTATAAAAATGGAGATAATAATAACATTTACCTTGCAGAATTGTAAGGATCAAATGAGATAATTGTAAAGGGCTTAGCATAGTGACTAGCACATAGTAAATGCTATATTAATTTTAGCAACTATTATCATTATTATTATATGTTGAGGTAGCCCATTTTTGGATTGTTATGGTTATAAAGTTTCTTTTTACAGTGTAAAAAAATAGACTCAAATACAGGACTACAATCCCCACAAGCCCTTGCTCCACTTCCCCAAAATGCTTTGTAATCTCATGCAATTCTGAGGTGGGCCGAGATCGAGGAAGGATTTAAGCTTATTGCAAAGGCTTTTGTGGCTCTCTTGGACTTCCTTTTGGGGCAGACGTGGCTCTTTCCATAATGTAGGTGAGGTCTTGTCTAGGCCTCTGGCCTAGGCACGTTTTCCTTATCCTGTATTTTCTTTAATCTTTAACCCTTAATAAAAAAAACCTAAAAAATATAATATTCCTTGCAGAGAGAAACTAATTTCTACCTGCAATAGTCTCTCCCCATATCCCTAAATTTTAACTGTTACAGATGGCGACCACTAGATTAGATGAGAACTTCTCAAATTTTTTAGCCTAGATAATGATTTTTTTTAAAGCCACGTTTCTTCAAGATGCTCTTTAGAAAACCATCTTGATCAGCTCCTGCCTGCAGCCCTCTCTGGCTCCTGCTTCTGTTCCTGGCCTCTCATCTGGTGCCCAAGCTCCTGGCCCTGCTTGTCTGCGCTCCGGCTCCCGGTCCTACCCACCCCAGCGGTCTGTCTCTCACCCATCTGGCCTCGACCCAGCCGGCTCATCACCCAGACCCTTGGAGCAGATCACTCAGGACTCATTGCGACCAGCTGGTAACAGTATTGGCTACGTGGGCAGAGGGGAGAGACAAGAGGGAAAGGAGGACGTGTAATTTTCCCTTAGGCTAAGCCTCCATGTGGATGGGGGTATTGACCACAGGGGGTTCAGAGAAAGGGAGAGGAGAAGAAACAGATTTTTCAAACAGAAACTTAAAAAGCAATGGGCTGTTTAAAAGGATACCTTTTGACTGTTCTGGTAATTTCATTGATTTCACCTGCGTGCCAGAAGAAAGATTCAGCCCAAAGATTCAACTTTGAATTTGCAAATGGGTGGCTCAGCAAACTAAGAACCAGGCCTACAGACATGCGGTCCTGGGTTAAAATCTGGCCTCAGATACTGCCCAGCTGTGTGGCCCCAAGCAGATCGCTCAGACCCCATTGCTTAGCCCTTACCACTCTGCCTCCGGACAATAGGCATCTAAATGGACAATTAAAAACAACAAAAACAAAAAAAACCCAAGGATCTTTGAAGAGACTAAAGGCTATATTCTAAGGCATTTCAGACTCCAATGGTTTATGAAAAATCTCTGTATTTCTATTGCATTTCCTGATTGTTTTGTTTAAGATATAACTTTGATTTTAAGTTCATATATTACTATATTCAATATTCTCTTACACTGAAGGTTGATTGAATTTATTTTGAATGTACTGAGTTTTAAAATTCTGTTCCTTTTCCCCTATAACTATTGAACAAATATCATTGTAATAATTAAGCCCATATATGAAAAAACAGTTTTTCTATTTTGCCTTTTTAAATTGTCACAGAGGATGGATGGACGGACTTCAGAACTGGTTACAATTGCTATAACAACCTTGGAAAATTTTATGTGCTAAATACCTCAAATGATTTTAAGGGTTTTTTAAATATGATTTTTGTAATTTTTTTTTAACAATCTCTGGTTATTTTGCCTGCCCCTACCACGAGGTAAGGCCCATTACAGTAGCTGAAGTGAAATTTATTTATAACCCCCAACCTTCCCGCATTTCTAAATATGTGAATGGAAGTTGGGGCAGTTAATCTCAGGGCATTTGTAGCCCTATAAGCCTCCAAAACAAGGAGCACCCTTTATTTATACTCTTCAGCTCACTATTTTACTTGAACCAGAATGATATATAGATTTCTTGATTATGTTCTTAACCCAAGATGAGTTTTACTTTGTTTAAAAATATGTTTAAATACCAAGGTTGAAAGATTGCTATGTTTGTAAAAATTGACAAATGTCCATCAATTCATAGGTTTTAAAAATGTCATACAGCAACTTATGTGAAATATGAAAGTGTGTTTGTTTACTATTGTAATTAATTGGGCTATTGAGAATTTGGGGGATATTGATATCTACATATTTGTACTACTGTATTTTTTAAAAATGAAAAATTGTTAACCTTGTTCAATTCATTTGCCTTTCACTCATAGTGGAGCATGGCCAGACATTAAGAGGAAATGGATCTCATTTTTGGTGAGAAAGCCTTGCATTTTATATTTTCTTATCTGACACAGAGTGTCAATGATTATAAGCTACATTTTTGAATTTTTTAAAAGCTCTTTTATTATTATATTTTTCTTGTATGTGCAATATACTATTTTTTCTCTCCTTTTTAGATTTGAAGCACATGTCACCAGCATTAAGATTTTCTTTAACTTTTTGATTTTTCAGTACTACAAGTTTGAAATACATTTGCTAATGCATGCCCTAAAAAGCTAGAGACTATAAAAACGATGCCACTAATTATTCAAATAAATTATGGGACTTTGCTTAATGATTCTGTCTGATTCCAGGACAAGATATACACAAGAGAGCCATTGCACAGAGCCAAAGAAAAGCCAATCCAGGATGGATTGATGCACTTCTAGGCCAATACAAAGGTCTTGAACCTAGTGTGAAGACTTGAGGTTACTGTGTTTATCATTGCTAGACATAGGCTTTCCTTGTGTCCACACTCACTCTGAAGATACTCACAGAGGAGTATCCCCAAACCTTGGCTCCTACTTGGCTTCTATAATCTGGTCCCTTTCTTTTCTGCCTCTCATAGTGTGGTAACTTTCTGTAGTCCTGGCTATTGACTGGGTAAATGCATCATTGCTTCTATCATTTTAATTGGGCCCTGATTCAAGGACCTGTTATAGATTTATTTTTCTTTTTACTTGGAATTTTACACATAAGACTTTGATAATCTATATTTTCATCCAGAAATTTTTCTTTTCTTTTTGATTTTTCTGATATCTCTTGCCAATTGATTCATATACCTCATACCTCAGCCATGCATCCCTAAGTGATCCTGTATTTGTCAATCACCTTCTTAACGGGGGGGGGGGGGGGGGGGGGGGAATGTAAAAATATCATTATTTAAATTGCAAAGTTTAAATTCCTTTTGAGAAGAATTTTAGGTAAAGAAGATGCTACTTCTCTGAATCCAGAACTGAACTGTTGGAGAACCCACCATGAAGAAGCCTCCAGACCACAAGCTGCACAAAAATGAACTTTGGGTGTAGTTGATTGAACATTTATTTGTATGTATACTTTCATGCCAAAGGGGACTGCCCCCTAACTGGCTTTTTGTCAATGCGTTCAGCAATTATTGGTTTTATTCTTTTTTTTTCTTTCTCTTATCCTCAAATTATTGTAATGTTTAAGTTGATTATGTTCTCATGATCCTTTTTGGGGAAACTTTGCTCCCCAACAACGATAAAATGGGGGTATGTAAAAAAATACTCGAATACAGGACTACAATCCCCACAAGCCCTTGCTCCACTTCCCCAAAATGCTTTGTAATCTCACGCAATTCTGAGGTGGGCCGAGATCGAGGAAGGATTTAAGCTTATTGCAAAGGCTTTTGTGGCTCTCTTGGACTTCCTTTTTGGGGCAGATGTGGCTCTTTCCATAATGTAGGTGAGGTCTTGTCTAGGCCTCTGGCCTAGGCACGTTTTCCTTATCCTGTATTTTCTTTAATTCTTAATCCTTAATAAAAAAACCTAAAAAATATAATATTCCTTGCAGAGAGAAACTAATTTCTACCTGCAATAGTCTCTCCCCATATCCCTAAATTTTAACTGTTACAACAGTATGTTTAAATTTGGTTCTTTCCAATTTTCATTACATAGTCCATGTCAGGGTCCTTTAAATACTTGAAAGACAGTTATCATTTCCCATCCTTTGCCCTCCACAAGTCTTCTCTATTCCACACCAACCATCCCTGGTTTCTTCCATCCTCATTGGGCATGAACTCAGTCAGGGTCCTTCATCATCCTGGTTGGTCTCCTTTGGTGGATAATCTCCAACTTAATTGTGTGCTTCCTAAAATATGGTACCCATAGCTGGCTTCCTTCAAATCTCAGCTGAAAACTGACCACCTGAAAGCTTTTGCTCATCCCTCTACATTCTAGAGCTGTGCCTCTATCGAAGATTTCCTGTATCCAGCATGATTGGACACGACTGTTTGCATGTTATGTTGCCTCTACAATTCCTTTGTGAGCTCTTTGGGGTCAGGGTCTGTCTTTTGCTTTTGTCTGTCTTCCCTTACCACCCCAGGCACCACTGAGCAAAGAACCTAGCATTAAGAAGGCACTTAATAAATGCTTGCTCACTGACTGACAAGAGCATACCCGATGCGATTCTATTCAGGGCAGAGGAGAGAGAAAGACTCTGACCTCTACATGCAGACCTAGACATTCTTGCTCAGAGCACAGCTTCAGGTTGCCTGAGCTTTCTTGGCTGCCAAAGGATTCTCTGGACAAACATAGCATTTGCAGTTTTCTAAAACTCGTAGATCTTTGTAAGGCTGCCTGTGGTGAGTCACATCTGCTTCATCTTGTACTTCTGGGGTTGATAAACATAGCAGATCTTGTATTCTTTGCACTTTTCTGGCAACTGCCTGACTATAAAGATATGGTCTGTTATAGTATATCCTTTGTGAAACTTGATTGTTCCTTTCTCAGCTCTTCATCAAGGATATCCTCTGATACCTGTGCAGATAACTCTCAAAATGATTTAGCCGACAATGGAAAGTAGGCTTATGGGGCATTTAGTTTTTTTACCTCCTTTTTTATGCCCTGTAGAAAAAATATCCTTGTTTTTTTGTCAAGACATTAGATCTTCTCCTCTTTCAAAACACCGCAGAATCAATCCTTTAATGACTTTTAAATTGTGTCATCTCCAACAAATGATTCTTTTAAAATTATGATACTTCTGGTATGATTTCTGCAACAATGAAGATCTTTGGAATTCTTTTCTGTAGGCATGGTACTTTTTTTGAGATTATCACATGTGCAAATGACAATGCTTAGAACTTTAGCCAATAACAAGTGGATAACCATAGATCTCACTCTTCTACTTAAAATTTTTTTATTTTTCTCCTTTCATACTGTCTCCATTCAAATTCCTGGCCTGGCATTCAAGGCATTTCACAAGTTGATTAGGATTTATTTCATCTCACTTTCTTTCCACATATCCATATTCCAACAAAACTAGAATATTAACTTATTTGCTTTGCTTTATGCTCTTCCCTCCATCAAAAAATTCTCTTCCTTTTCTGGTCAAGATGGCGGCTTAGAAGCAGCAAAAGTTCAGACCTCTGAAAACCTTTCTTTACCGATTGCAAACTGAATGCTCCTAGGGGACTGAAATTCAAACTTAACAACAGGACAGAGCCGGGGAACCCTCCTTCTGGACTCAAATAAAAAGGTACACCCCCCCCAAAAAACCAGAATCCTAGAACACTTGGGTCTAAAGGGAAGGCAGAAGGAAGATCGCTGGACCCCTCACCCCCAACCCAGAGCGCTGAGCCCACAGCAGCAGTGGGAACCTCAGGGCTGGCAAAGGTGTTCTGAAGGGCGTACCTTGAAAGCAACCTGGGCCAGTCTTGGGGTGTCCAATACAGATGGCAGGGAATCAGCTTGCAAGAGATGGGGGGAGCCTGTAGCCCCCTGGTTGGGTCCTTCCATCAGAATCTCACCGGAAGTTTTTGCCTAGGGGCACATCCAGACCAACCCAGCTGAACCTAATCCCAACAGGAGCCCTCAGAGCTCAAGGAGGCCAGGACCCCTCCCCACTTAGAGTGCAGGGCCCTCTGAAAGGACAGGAACCTTGTGGACAGTGCTGTGCCAGGCTCAGAGCATGGAAGTAAGGCAGTGGAGAAGCAACTGGAGGGAATTGAGAGCAGTAACACCTGAAACGCTGGCAGGCAGGGAAGGGCAGACACTGGGCTTCCCCGGGAAGACAGCGCAGCTGAGGAGAATGAACAATTTGCCTGGGGCTAAAGCCTCAGACCACCAGACAGATACACTAAGAGCCAGTCCCCCTCACTCAGATTTCTCACTGGAAAGGGGAAGAAAAACCATAGAGATGGCAAATGGTATAGAAGTGCAAAAGCCTCCAAACACCAAGAAAAGCAAGAAGAAGGGGGTGACTTTGGACATATTTTATGGAGGAAAAATACAAAATACAGAGGAGATAGAAGAGGAAATATAAACAAATGTTCCAAAACCTTCCAAAGGAAATGGAAATCTCCACAAAGTCTTGAAGAATTTAAATCGGAAATTATCAAAAAGATGGAAGCCTTCTGGCAGGAAAAATGGGAAATAATGCAAAAGGAACTCAGCAATCTGAGAGACCAAAATATGCAAATGCAGAAACAGCTTGAAGTCTCAAAAAACAGGTCAGACCAAACTGAAAAGGAATACCAGTCTTTAAAGGTCAGAATTGGGCAACTGGAAGACAATGATCTTGCAAAAGAGTAAGAATTATCAAATTAAAGTCAAAGGACTAAAGAATTAGAAAATAACAAAATATCTCACTGACAAGGTGACAGACCTGGAAAACAGAGGAAGGAGAGACAATCTGAGAACCATTGGTCTTCCAGAAAAGCCAGAAATAAACAGTAATCTTGATTCATAATACATGATATCATCAAAGAAAACTGCCCAGAGATTCTAGATTAAGGTGAAAAAATATGCATTGAAAGAGTCCACAGAACACCCTCTAAACTAAACTCCCAAAAGACAACTCCCAGGAATGTAATTGCCAAATTCCAAATCTTCCAAGCAAAAGAAAAAAATCTTACAAGAAGCCAGAAAAAGACAAATGAGATATAAAGGAACACCAATCAGGGTCACACAGGACCTAGCAATTTCCACTCTGAATGACCATAAGGCATGGAACATGATATTCAGAAAAGCAAGAGAGCTGGGTCTTCAACCAAGAATCAGCTATCCATCAAAACTGACTATATACTTCCAGGGGAAAGTATGGGCATTTAACAAAATACAAGATTTATAAGTGAAGTGAAATAAAAGAAAATACCAGAGCTCAGTGGAAAGTTTCATATCCAAACACAAAGACCAAGAGAAACATGAAAAGATAAATATGAAAGAAAGGGAAAAGGAGAAAAATGTTATCTTTTTCTTTTATTCAAACTCTCTTCTATAAGGACTACATTTATATCAAATTATATATATTAATATGTGGGGAAAATGTAATGTGAAACTCTCAAATTTTGTATGCATCATTAGAGTAGTAAGAAGAATCACACATAGGGAAAGTTTGGGGCATCAAGATAATATGGAGAAAGGGGGGGATAGAAAGAAAAAAGGAGGGGGGGGAATCATTGATGGTACTAAGATATACTCCAAGAAGTAGAAAAAAAACTAAATAGAATAATCTTTCTCAAACGTAGATATACATGGTATGGGGAGGAAGAATTCTCCTATAAGAATGAGAGGAAGAGACTTTTTACTTAAACCTTACTTTTAGTGAAATCAACTCTGAGAGGGAAGAGCATCTGGATCCATTGGGATCTTGAATTTTATCTTGTCCAACAGGGTAAGGGAGAAGGGAAAACCAAGTGGTGGGGTGGGGAGGAGGGAACACAAAAAGGAGAGAAGGAGAAGGGGGAAGGAAAGGGAATAGAAAGGGAGGGGCTAGAAAGGGAAACATATCAAGGGAGGGGACTAAGGGGACTGTTTTAAAGTAAATCACTGGATTAAAAGGTTATAGCTAAAGAAGAAAGGTCAGAATTAGGGGAAGATATCAAAATGCCAGGGAGCCCACAAGTGACAATCATAACTTTGAACGTGAATGGGATGAACTCACCCATAAAACGTAGACGAATAGCAGAATAGATTAGAATCCAAAACTCTACCATATGTTGTTTTCAAGAAACACACATGAGGCAGGTAGACACTTACAAGGTCAGAATTAAAGGTTGGAGTAAGACCTTCTAGGCCTCAACTGACAGAAAGAAGGCAGGAGTTGCAATCATGATATCTGATAAAGCCAAAGCAAAAATAGACCTGATCAAAAGGGATAGGGAAGGTAAATATATTTTGTTAAAAGGGACTATAGATAATGAGGAAATATCACTAATCAACATGTATGTACCAAATAGTATAGCACCCAAATTTCTAATGGAGAAACTAGGAGAATTGAAGGAGGAAATAGACAGTAAAACCATATTAGTGGGAGATTTGAACCAACCACTATCAAATTTAGATAAATCAAATAAAAAAATAAATAAGTGAATGAAATCTTAGAAAAATTAAGGTTAATAGACATATGGAGAAAAATAAATAGGGACAAAAAGGAATACACCTTCTCAGCACTACATGGCACATTCACAAAGATTGACCATACATTAGGTCACAGAAACATGGCATACAAATGCAGAAAAGCAGAAATAATAAATGCAGCCTTTTCAGATCATATGGCAATAAAAATAATGATCAGTTAGGGTACATGGAGAACCAAATAAAAAATTAATTGGAAATTAAATAATATGATATTCCAAAATCGGCTAGTTAGAGAACAAATCATAGAAACAATTAATAATTTCATCGAGGAAAATGACAATGGTGAGACATCCTTTCAAACCTTATGGGATGCAGCCAAAGCAGTAATCAGAGGAAAATTCATATCCCTGAGTGCATATATTAACAAACTAAGGAGGGTAGAGATCAAGGAATTGGAAATGCAAATTAAAAAACTTGAAAGCGAACAAATTAAAAACCCCCAGAAGAAAACCAACCTAGAGATCCTAAAAATTAAGGGAGAAATTAATGAAATCAAAAGTGATAGAACTATTGAACTAATAAATAATACTAGAAGCTGGTACTTTGAAAAAACAAACAAAATAGACAAAGTACTGGTCAATCTAATTAAAAAAAGGAAAGAAGAAAAGCAAATTAACAGCATCAAAGATGAAAAGGGGGACATTACCTCCAATGAAGAGGAAATTAAGACAATCATTAAAAATGACTGCCCAATTATATGGCAATAAATATACCAATCTAGGCAATATGGATGAATATTTACAAAAATGTAAACTGCCTAGACTAACAGAAGAAGAAATAGAATTCTTAAATAATCCCATATCAGAAAATGAAATTCAACGGGTTATCAAAGAACTCCTTAAGAAAAAATCCCCAGGGCCTGAAGGATTCACAAGTGAATTCTATCAAACATTCAAAGAACAGCTAATACTATACAAACTATTTGACATAATAAGCAAAGAGGGAGTTCTATACCAAATTCATTTTACGACACAAACATGGTACTGATTCCAAAACCAGGCAGGCCAAAAACAGAGAAAGAAAATTATAGACCAATCTCCCTAATGAATATAGATGCAAAAATCTCCAATAGGATACTAGCAAAAAGACTCCAGCAAGTCATCACAGGGGTCATTCACCATGATCAAGTAGGATTTATACCAGGGATGCAGGGCTGGTTCAATATTAGGAAAACCATCCACATAATTGGCCATATCAACAAGCAAACAACAAAAATCACATGATTATTTCAATAGATGCAGAAAAAGTCTTTGATAAA
This sequence comes from Monodelphis domestica, assembly GCF_027887165.1. Lineage (NCBI taxonomy): Eukaryota > Metazoa > Chordata > Mammalia > Didelphimorphia > Didelphidae > Monodelphis > Monodelphis domestica. Next base: position 188,651,816 of record NC_077232.1, on the reverse strand, counting down.
ATACAACACCCATTCCTACTAAATACACTAGAAAACATAGGAATAGAAGGGCCGTTCCTAAAAATAATAAACAGTATATATCTAAAACCATCAGCTAATATCATCTGCAATGGGGATAAACTAGATGTATTCCCAATAAGATCAGGAGTCAAACAAGGATGCCCATTATCACCTCTATTATTTGACATTGTACTAGAAACACTAGCAGTAGCAATTAGAGAAGAAAAAGAAATTGAAGGCATTAAAATAGGCAAGAAGGAGCCCAAGTTATTGCTCTTTGTGGATGATATGATGGTCTACTTAAAGAATCCTAGAGAATCAACCAAAAAGCTAATCGAGATAATCAACAACTTTAGCAAAGTTGCAGGATACAAAATAAATCCACATAAGTCATCAGCATTTATATATATTTCCAACACAGCTCAGCAGCAAGAACCAGAAAGAGAAATCCCATTCAAAATCACCTTAGACAAAATAAAATACTTAGGAATCTATCTCCCGAGACAAACACAGGAACTATATGAACACAACTACAAAACACTCTCCACACAACTAAAACTAGACTTGAGCAATTGGAAAAACATTAACTGCTCATGGGTAGGACGAGCCAATATAATAAAAATGAACATCCTACCGAAACTTATATCTATTTAGTGCCATACCCATTGAACTTCCAAAAAAATTTTTTTTACTGACTTAGAAAAAACCATAACAAAGTTCATTTGGAAGAATAAAGGATCAAGGATATCCAGGGAAATAATGAAAAAAATACAAAGGAAGGGGGCCTTCCAGTCCCAGATCTCAAACTATATTATAAAGCAGTGGTCATCAAAACAATTTAGTACTGGCTAAGAAACAGAAAGGAGGATCAGTGGAATAGACTTGGGGCAAGTGACCTTAGCAAGACAGTATATGATAAACCCAAATATCCCAGCTTTTGGGACACAAATCTTTTTTTTATTCGATAAAACCTGCTGGGAAAATTGGAAGACAGTGTGGGAGAGATTAGGTTTGGATCAACATCTCACACCCTACACCAAGATAAATTCAAAATGGGTGAATGACTTGAACATAAAGAAGGAAACTATAAGCAAATTAGGTGAACACAGAATAGTATACATGTCAGACCTTTGGGAAGGGAAAGACTTTAAAACCAAGGAAGACATAGAAAGAGTCACAAAATGTAAAATAAATAATTTTGACTGCATCAAATTAAAAAGTTTTTGTACAAACAAAACCAATGTAACTAAAATCAGAAGGGAAGCAACAAATTGGGGAACAATCCTCATAAAAACCTCTGACAAAGGTTTAATTACTCAAATTTACAAAGAGCTAAATTAATTGTACAAAAAACCAAGCCATTCTCCTATTGATAAAAGTGCAAGGGACATGAATAGGCAGTTTTCAGATAAAGAAATCAAAACTATTAATAGGCACATGAAAAAGTGTTCTCAATCTCTTATAATCAGAGAGATGCAAATCAAAACAACCCTGAGGTATCACCTCACACCTAGCAGATTGGCTAATATGACAGCTATGGAAAGTAATGAATGCTGGAGGGGATGTGGCAAAGTAGGGACATTACTTCACTGCTGGTGGGGTTGTGAATTGATCCAACCATTCTGGAGGGCAATTTGGAACTATGCACAAAGGGAGATAAAAGACTGTCTGCCCTTTGATCTAGCCATAGCACTGCTGGGTTTGTACCCCAAAGAGATAAAAAGGAAAAAGACTTGTTTAAGAATATTCATAGCTGCGCTCTTTATGGTAGCCAAAAATTGGAAAATGAGGGGATGCCCTCCAATTGGAGAATGGCTGAACAAATTGTGGTATCTATTGGTGATGGAATACTATTGTGCTCAAAGGAATAATAAAGTGGAGGAATTCTGTGGAGACTGGAACAACCTCCAGAAAGTGATGCAGAGTGAGAGGAGCAGAACCAGGAAAACATTATACACAGAGACTAATAGACTATGGTACAATCGAACGTAATGGAATTCTCCATTAGTGTCAATGCAATGTCCCTGAACAATCTTCAGGGATCTAGGAGAAAAAACACTATCCACAAGCAGAGGACAAACTGTGGGAGTAAAAACACCGAGGAAAAACAACTGCTTGACTACAGGGGTTGAGGGGACATGTCTGAGGAGAGACTCTAAATGAACACTCTAATGCAAATACCCACAACATGGAAATGGGTTCGAATCAAGAACACATCATACCCAGTGGAATCGCACGCCAGCTATGGGATATGTGGTGGGAGGGGGGAGGGGAGGAAAAGAAAATGATCTTTGTCTCCAATGAATAATGTTCGGAAATGACCAAATAAAATAATGTTTAAAAAAAAAGAAAAAAAATTCTCTTCCTCTCAGGCCTAGTCAAATTGTCTTCATCTCCTGAAAGTTTTCAGGGATCCTGTCAGATGCAACAATCTTAATCTTCCCTCTCCCAGACTCCATACCTCATACAGAGATTTACTCTGATTTACTCCAATGCACTTATCAATTAACATTGTAGATTATAGTTATCTAAATTGGTGTCTTGTAACCCTTTTACAAGGGAGCAGTCAGACATCTAGTATCTACATGTTCACTATTTGCCATTCACTCTGTTAAACACTGGGGATACAAAGAAAAATGAAAAATCAAAACCAAACCAAATAAAAACCAATCCCCAAATTTTATTTCTTTTTCCTTCTCAATGAGTAGAGAGAGAGGGAAATTTGGAACTGAAAATAAAATAAAATAAAATTGAATTTTAAAAAAATAATGACTTCAGTTTTGGACATGTTGAGTTTCAGATGCCCATGAAACATCCATTTTGAAATGTCCAGTCAGTATCAGAAATATGAGACTGGAGTTCAGGAGATAGGTTGGGGCTGGACAAGTAGATATGAGAATCATCTGCATAGAGATGATAAATGAAACCATGGGAGCTGATGAGATGATCCAGTGTAACAGTATAGAGGGTGGAGAGAGGAGGACTCAGGACAGGACCTTTTGGAATCTCCAGTGGGAAGATATGTGGAAAGACACAAAGGAGTGGTCAGACCCATAGGATAATCAGGAAAGAGTGGGATTGGAAAACCCAAAGAGAAAAGCATCAAGAGGAAGAGTGGGGTTGGCCATGTTGAAGGCTGCAGAGAGGTCAAAAAGGATGAGGAATGAGAAGAGAGCATTAATCTGTGAATCAAGCAACACTTACTAAGCACCTATGACTACATGTCAGACACTGAGCTCAGTACTGGGGATACCAAATGAGACAAAAGAAAGTTTCTGCCCTCAATGAGCTTACTGGTACCTTGAAGAGAGCAGTTTGGGTTGAATGAGGAGGTTAAGCTTGGCAAATAGGAGGGCCTCTTTTGGATGGATTGATCTTATAAAGTGGTAGGGCACAAATTCAAGCCAAGATTTGTCATTTTCCTTTTTTGTCATCTATATAAGTATGGGATGGAATCTTAGAGTTGCTTTAATTTACATTCTCTAATTATAGATTTCAAGCATTTTTTCTATTGCTGTTCATAGCTTGGATTTCATACTTTGAAAACTTTTTTTTCATATCTTTTGACCATTATCAGTGTGATAATTTATTCCTTAAAATGTAATTTTCAAGTTGAAATTCCTTTAAATTTCTAAGATACTTTCTTTTTTCATAAAAGCGGAAATGTGTTTGTAAAAGCAAAATTCTAGAGTGAATGTGAAAATGGTAGAAAATTGGGGGAAGAATACTGTCAGAGAGAATAAAAATGTCAATATAATGATAATTTGTTGACTGTTTTTAGCCAAACAACCCTGGAGGAAAAGGGCTTTATGAATTAACGAGGACACATTCTTAAGTAAAAACATAACCTGATGGTATAAAATGGGTTAAAAAACATTTACTATAAGAATAATAGTACAGTGGTAAGAGTGCTAGGTCTGGAGTCAGGAAGTCCCAAGCTCCAATTTGACGTCAGACGAGAACTAGCTATGTGATCTTGGGCAAGTCACTTAACTGTTTGCCTCCATTTCCTTTTCTGTCAAACAAGTTACAGAAGGAAATGACAAACCACTCTAGTGTCTTTGCCAAGAAAATCCCAAATGTGGTCATGAAGAGTTGGAAATGATTAAATGATTGAACAACAGTGGCAACATGGACTAGTGGGTACAGAGTTAGACCTCAGAGCTAAGATCTGGGCTCAAGTCTTGTCTCTAACCCATCCTGACTGTGAGACCTTAAGCAAATCACAAATTCTCAGTGGCCTAGCCAACTCTCCATGACTATGGCTTCAGTGAAGGTGCTAAATCATAATGGCTGAGTTTCTTCAGCCTCATACTAAAGAAATCACAACTATTCCTACCCCTACAATAGAAAGCAAAGAGCACATGTGAAAAATGGAGCTAGTAGACAAATAAACCACAAGAGCAACTAAATTAGATTTTTTTTTCTCTTTAAAAGCATCCTATTTGATGACATCTGGTAATTTGTGTTACACTTGACTTAAACATATGTTGAAGACCTCTCAATGACAGAGAGCTGATTCTAAGTCATGATTTATAATTATTTAGAGAAGTTTGTATGGGTGGTTTTGATAAGAAAACCAAGAGAAAATAGAAATGCTACAAGTAACTTTTTATTCAATAAAAATATTTAAAAACCCCAAAACAAATAAGATAAACATGACACTAGATTATAAAAATGAAAAATAAATCCACGTGTTCTATTAATGTTACTGTATTTATTAACTTTTATGGTTCTTTATATCATCTTAAAACTGTTATAGAATAAATCCAAGTGACTCAAGGGAAATGGAGTAGCATATGAAGTACAGCATAACTGTACAATAAAACATGTTTAGATTCTCTCTGACATACCTATTTACATTATAATAAAAATCCTGTGAGAACAGCTTCAAGCTAATGGCCATGTAGTAATTACTACCTAGTAAATACATTATTAGGTACTATCTAGAAATATTCTCATATAGTTCCTGATCACAATCTTCTAAATTACTAGTCTAGAGCACTACACCCTGTGGCCTTGAAAAACTGGAGAGGATGTCACTAGGTAGACTGTTGAGGGTGACTGCCTGGGCCTGCCAGGATGAAGGGTGCAGGGACTTATGAAGAAGTTCGGTCACTTGGCCAGTAGGAGGGACATGATTATCAGGAGGAGGCGGGTATCAATTTCAAGGCAGCATTGGGGCTTATAGAAAAGGAAGGTATTGGAGCAGAAAAGGTTGCCCTTAACATTTTTTCCTTTTGACTCATTTCTCTGTTTTCCTCTTAAATTCTTTTTCATCTTCATTATAGTGTTCATCAGCCAGTCAATATACATTAAATAAATATACAATACGCACTGTGTGTATATACATATACACACACACTATATATATATGCCAGGAACTGTACTAAGGCTACCATATTAGGATTGGGACTGGATCTAGGAGTTCCTTGGCACAGGAGACTTCCAAATGAAGAAACTCCCTCTACCAATGAATGCAGTGAGCCCTTTTTTTGCCACTTTGCTCACAGAAAGCTGTCTGGGGCACTGAGGGGAAAAGTATCTTGTCCAAGGTCAGAACAAGATAAGCTCTCTCACCACTCTTTCCAGCTGCTTCTTTTAGATACACATAGTAAATACTTAATAAATGCTTGTTGAATGATTTATGGCTCAAATATGGAACTGATGCATTCTTTGATTATTTATTGTATTTGCTGGATAAAAAGCCATGTTTATGTTAGGTATCACCTCCAGGTAGCCTCGGGCCTGATGCTTTGCTACTCAAATCTGTCCTGCTAACACCTGACCTATCCTAATGCACTGACACTCTTACTTGAATTATGGTTAACTGTGTATTGTCTTAGCTTTATATTGAATTGCTCTATAAGGGTAGACTTAGTGGTGACTTACGACATAGCTGCCCACTAAGGATCAGTCTAGCTAAGTTCACAGAGGCTCATATCCAGTTAGTCAGCCTTGCCATGGAGGTTCTTAAACTTTTTTGTATCATGGATCCCTTAGGCAGTCTGGTGAAGCCTATAGAACTGTTCCCAAAATAATGTTTCTAAAGGCATAAAATGAAATACCTAAGATTACAATTATATTTAATTAAATATGCATTTTTTCATGCAAGTTCAAAGATTCTTGTCATTCAGTCATTTCAGTCATGTTTGACTCTTTATGACCCTGTTTCAGAGTTTTCTTGGCAAAGACACTGGAATGATTTGCTATTTCCTTCTCCAATTGATTTTCTAGGTGAGGAAACTGAGGCCAACAGTGTTAAGTGACTTGCTCAGGATTATCCAGCTAGGGCTATCTGCAAACTCATAAAGATGTCTACTGATGCCAACCCCAGGGCTCTATCCACTGTGCCAACCAACAATTGACACATTCAAAGATATTCAGCCCAATCAATATGCTCGCCCCTTGGGGATCCATCGAGCCCAGAAAAAGAATTTCTCTAGTTTACTCTATGCTAGGCACTGTACTGAGTTGTAGGAAGACCAAGAAAAACAAAAATAGTTTCTGCCTCATTTCTAATATGAAGAGAAAACATGCAAAGAACTTAGTACATCTAAGAAACAGAGATGGAAGATAATCCCAAAGAATGCCAGCAAAGCTGGTAGCAAAGCAAGGCATTTTTCAGGCCATAGTAACTCACAGAAACTAACTACTAAATTGTTTATAGATTGAGGATTGGCAAGGACATTAGCTGCCATGGAGACTATCTCACTTAGGGTTTAATAGATAAGAACGCTGAGCCCAGTGAATTAGGTGACTTGACAAAGATTGCAAAAGCAGACAGCAATGGAAGAGGGATTTGAACACAGGGCCCAGACTTCAGAACCAACATTGATTCTGCCATGCCATGCTTGCCTATTGGTTGGCCTGGTGGGACTGTGATATGATGTGAGAGAGGGTTCCTTCACTGATGAAATCATGGCTCCTTAAAGCACAAATTAGTCTGAATTTCAAAATGTAACAGTTTTCCTCCTACCAAGACCAGAATTTTCTAATTATGAATATTGCTATCATTAAAATTTCTTACTTTGAAAAACAGGTTTTGCTATTGCAAAAACTAAACCATTCTTATTTTGCTGCATAATTTTAAAAAAGATAATTATGTCTCCAAGGATACGAATATATACAAGAAAAGCAAACTATCAGTGATGACATGAAAGATTACTCCAAAATAACTAATAAAAGAAATTCAAACAAAAAACCCCCCACCAAGTTTTCATCCATTGTTTAGCAAACTATCAAAGATGAAAAAATATGAAAACTGTCGATGTTGGAGTGGCCCTGGGAAGCCAAGGACATTAGTATACTTTTGGTGGAGCCAGTAAATTGGTTCAAATGGGTTTTTGGAAAGCCATTTGGAATTATGTGAGAAAGGTCATTAAATTGTTCTTAGCCTCAGGCCCTGACATTCCACTGTTGTGTATATGTCCCAAGGAGGTCATAAACAGAAAGAGGTCCCATATTCATTGAAATTATTTATAGCAACATTTTTTTTTTGTGGTAGCAAAAAACTAGAATCAAAGTAGATGCCCAATGCCTGGATAATGGCTAAACAAAATGATATATGAATGCAATGAAATACTACTCTTATAACAAATATAAGGAAGTTAGAAAAATATAGAAAAAGACATATGAGTTGCTACAGAAAGCATTAAGCAGAAATAGTACATAATATGTACAATGCATACAGTAATATAAATAAAAATGACACTGTAATTACAATGACTAATTTTGGGACCCAGAGAAAATTTAAGGAAATGCACTTCTCTCTTTTTCCTTAGAGAAGGAAGTAGGTGTAGAATGATATGTATACTGTCAATATTTCTTATGTCAATTTGTTTTGATGAATTAATTTTATTACATATATAGTAGTTTTACATAGATCATATTTGTATTTTTCTTACATATACACATATATATTCTATAAATGTTTCTTAAATACATATATAGCAGGCACTATATAAATGTTTCTTTCCTTATCTTCCCTTTTCCCCTTTTTTATAAGGGAAGGTTCACTGAATTAATGGAAGGATACAGGTAGAAATTACTGAGATAAAGGAAAAGCATGGACAAAATGTTAATTTTTCTATAAAAGTAATTCAACTCTCATTATAACTGAGAATGGTAAACTCTTAGCCCACTAAAAATCAGAAAACTATTCTCCCTTTCATATATTTAAATGTTTTCATTGAAAGCATAGTGCAACAAAAAAGGCCTACTTTGCTACAAAGAAACTGGCAAAAAATGTGATTTTTGTCAAAAATGAAAAAAAGAGGAATGTGATATGTAAAATTTTAAAAACTAATTATCAATCTTTGTTTATACCCATTTAGTTACTGAAAAAATGGACATAGGCATATGCTCTGAATCAATTGGAAGGAATCTTAGGATCACAGATTGAGAGCTAGAAGGGACACTAGATGTATGCCACCAAAACCCACTCCCTCTAAACAGGCAAGACTTAAGGGATTTGCCTAGAATCACACAAGCAGTAAGTGATGGAGGTAGAATGTGCGCCCAAGGTCCAAAGCCAATGCTCTTTCCACTGTACCATGCCAATCCATATAAAAATCTAGGACAATACTAGAGGGAAGTAAGATTTTTTTCCCCACTGAAAATGATTGATGGTTTGGGGAAAAGGAGGTTATCAACACAGCAAAGAGGCTGTCACTTGTGACAGAGAATTAATCTGTGAGAAGTAGCTTTGGACATGGCAGGCAGCCTTTGATGTCTTCTTTAATGAGCCGCCTGCACTTCTTCATGAAGGTGAGTCACCACAGGTCCAGATTCCCAGGAATAATATCGCCCACTCCTGCTTTGATGTGCTCTTATTCAGTGATTGCCATGTAACTAGCTACATTTGATTTAAATGGATCTCCATTAAAATAATTTATAATGATTCCTTTTGGAGCAATCCAGGTAATGTTTTCTTTTGCTGGAACACATTCTTTGTGTGCAAAGGGGCCCCAGTGCACACTCATTAGGTCCACCAGAGGCCTGTGTCTCTCCTGACTACATCATTTATAAGACAGGGAGTGACCTCCTCAGTCAGTAACCTGGGTCCTCTGGTCTTCCAGAAGTGAAGAGAGCACCTTCTTTAAAATGGGGTGTTCTTCAAGCATGGTCCCAAAGAATAGATATAAGAAGACCCTCCAAAAGTACCCCCCTACTTGGATATACCCTTTTGAAGAGTAGGAGGTCTACTTCTTTCTCACTGAGGTATCCTACACCTATAAAATCATAGGTTTGGACAAAACTTATTGTTGGACACTATATATTTTCAGATTTTTTCAACGAACTGTTCAGTTTTGCTATTTGCTTAATTTGTTATATTTGATGACTTTCTGGAGGGGGAGAGGGAAGAGTATGGGGGGAAATTCAGGCAATATAAAAATATGAAAAAATTTATTTTTAAAAAAAGATGGGAAATTCTTTCTACCTTAAATTATATTAAGGGAAATATCCCTCTCTGAGAAAGGACCTGTAAAAATGCAGCTTTGACTTTTCACTTAAATCTGTTAGGGCTATGGAAAGACAAGCATACTTAGTCATTGCTAGTGAACCATTCTGGAATGGTTTTAGAAACATTTGGAATTCTGAAAGAAAAGTTATTATAAGAATTTATACTCTGACCTGGAGACTCCACTATTTATACTGTACCCTAACAAGATTATTGACAGTAAGACAATAGCCATGTAAATTGAGAAGATCAATTGGGGAATGGGTTAACAAGTTGTGGTATATGATTGTGATGAAATACTATTGGACTATAAGAAATAATGAGCAGAGGGTTTCAGAAAACCCTGGGAAGACTTAGATGAAATGATGAAAAGTAAAACAAACAGAACCAGTAGAACATTGTACACAGTATGAGCAATATCATAATGACAATCAACCATGAAAGACTTAGCTACTCTGAGCTAGATAATAATCCAAGACAATTCTGAAACTCATAATGAAAAATTCTCTCTACCTTAAGAGAGCTGTGATGAATTCTGAGTGCAAAATGACATATAACTTTTTCATTTTTTGCCCTTTTTTGTAACATAATTATTATGGAAATGTTTTGTCTGATTTCACATGTATAAAAGATATTTTTGCTCACCTTCTCAAAAGGAGGGAGAGGGGTTAGAAGGAGGGAAAGAATTTGAAACTCAAAAAATTTTTAAATTATGTTTTTTAAAAAAAGAGAAAACAACCAAGCACATAAAGATTTTCATAGAATTTTTGAGATAAGAAAGCTGGAAACAGGGGCGGAGTCAAGATGGGGGCTTAGAAGAAGCAGAAGTTCAGACCTCTGAAAACCCTTCCTTACCAATCACAAACTGACTGCTCCTAGGAGACTGAAAATCAAACCTAACAACAAGACAGAGCCAAGGAACCCTCCTGCTGGACTCAATCCAAAAGGTACTCCCCCCAAAAGCTGGAATCCGAGAACACTCGGGTATAAGGGGAAGGCAGAAGGAAGGTCCCAGGACTCCCCACCTCTCCAGAGCGCTGAGCCCCCAGCGGCAGCGAGAACCTCTGGGCAGGCAAAGGTACTGGTCTAGAGGGTGTACCTTGTGGGCAAGGCTGTGCCAGGCTCTGAGTGTCCAATACAGGTGGCAGGGAAGCAGCTAGAGAGAGATCAAAAGGCTGGCAGCCTGGGCACCTGGGTCCTTCCGTTTGGCTCCAGAGTTACCAGAGGTTTCTGCCTCGGGGCACATCTAGCCCAACCCAGCTGAACTTAATCCTATCAGGAGTCCTCAGAGCTCAGGGAGACCAGGAACCCTGCCCTCCACCCCAAGAGTGCTGGGCCTGCAGCAAGGACAGGAACCTCTGAGTGGGCAAAGGCACTGGAATAGAGGGTGTACCGAGCGGGCAGGGCTGTGCCAGGCTCAGAGCATAGAACACAGGTGGCAGGGAAGCAGTTGGAGAGAACTGGAGAGAGCCTGGGCAGCTGAGACCTTCCATTTGGTTCCAGCCTTTCAGGAGGTTTTTGGCCTCAACCTACACATACGGTCCAACCCAGCTGAACTTAATCCAATCAAAAGCCTCCAGAGGACAGGGAAGCTCAAACTCCTCCCCTAGAGACTGTACTGAGAGATCTGACAAAGCTCCAAGAGGGGAGATTGACAGAAAGCCCCAAAACAAAAAAAAAACAAAACAAAAAAATGAGAGGAGCAAGAGCACAGACAAATACAGGGAGCAAAGAAGGGGCAAATATGAGCAAACAGCAGAAAAAGAAGAAAGAAATTACAATAGACACCTTCTACACAGCCAATGGAACAGAGGGGGAGGGATCAGCAAACGATAAATCAGAAAGCCCAGTGAATTGGATACAAGCTGTGGAGGAACTCAAAATGCAATTCAAAACATTATTAAGAGAGGCTGAAGACAACTGGGAAAAGAACTTAAAAACTAAGATAAGTCATTTGGAAACAGAAAATAGTGTCTTGAAAGCCAAAATCAACCAGCTGGAAAATGAGGCAAAGGAGATGAAAGATGAGGCGAAGAAGATGGAAGATGCCCTCCAAAGAAAATCAGACCAGAAGGAAAAGGACGACCAAAAAAGCCAGGGAAGAAATCCAGTCTTTAAGAACCAGAATACAACAACTGGAATTAAGTGACCTCACAAGGCAGCAGGACATTATAAAACAAAACCAAAAGAATGAAAAATTGAGGAAAATATGAAGCATCTCATTCACAAAACAGAGGATTTAGAAAATCATTCGGGGAGAGATAATTTAAGAATCATTGGTCTACCAGAAGACCATGACAAAAGAAAAAGCCTGGACATAATACTACAGGAAATTATTCAAAAAAACTGCCCCGATATCCTAGAGCAAGAGGGAAAAGTGGAGATTGAAAGAATTCACAGATCACCTCCTGTACTTAATCCCTAACTGACAACACCCAGTAATGTAAATTCAAGAACTATCAGACAAAAGAAAAAATATTACAAGCTGCTAAGAAAAAGTATTTCAGATACCACAGAACCACAGTGAGGATAATGCAGGATCTGGCTGCATTCACACTGAAGGATAGAAAGGCATGGGATATGATATTCCAGAAAGCAAGGGAACTAGATTTATAACCAAGAATCAACTACCCAGCAAAACTGACTATATTCTTAGGGGAAAGTATGGTCATTCAACAAAACAGAAGAATCCCAAGAATTTGTAAAGGAAAGACCAGACCTGAACAGAAAATTTGATGTCCAAGCACAGAATTCAAGAGAATCATCAAAAAGTAATTAAAAAAGAGGGGAAAAAGAAAAACAAAACAACACTCAAAAAAAATTTTTAAAGAGACTCAATAAGTTAAAATGATATGTATCCCTATAAGAAAAGTCATTAGTAACTCTAAAAAATTGTTGTTATCACCTGGGTATCTAGAATAATTACACTTAGAGGGAACAGTGACAAACTGTATAAGATGAAAGGAGAAGACATAAATAGATATATAGATATATACATACAGCAATACATGTGTGTGTATGTGTGTGGGTATATCCATATCTATAAATATATCTATATCTATATCTATATCTATATCTATATCTATATCTACACACAAACAACTAGAGCTAAAAAAAGAGGTTAATACTAAAAGAAATGGGAAAAGAAACAAATGGGAGTAAATTTATACATCACAAAGGAGCTCATGGCAGAAGGGTGGAGAATATCAATACACTGGAAGGGTAAAGAGGTCGGAGATAGGAAATATTCAACTCTTACATGCTTTGAAACTTACCCAGAGAGGGAAGAACAATTCAATTCATTGGGGCAGAGACTAGATTTACACCCTATAGGGGAGTAGAAGGGTAACAAATGGACTGGAGAGGAGGGAAGCAGTACAAGGGAGGGAGAGGATGGGGGGGGGGGTAATTTCAGGAAGACTACAGGGAAAATAAGGGGGGGGGATAAAAAAAAGGGAGGGGGGTAGAAAGGTAAGTACAATAAGGGTGAGAACTAGGGGGACTGATTAAAAACAAACATTGGTGTAGAAGGAAATACACGTTCCAACAACAGAGAAATGGGTTCGAGTCAAGAACACATGTGATAACCAGTGGAATCATGCGTCTGCTATGGGAGAGGGAAAGGCGGGGGGAGGGGGGGAGGGAGAAAAAGAAAATGATCTTTGTTTGCATTGAATAATGTATGAAAACGACCAAATAAAATAATGTTTTAAAAAAATTAAAAAATAAATAAAAAATAAAAAATTTAAAAATTTAAAAAAAAAGGAAAAAAAGAAGGAAATACATGGCTAGTAATCATAACTCTGAATGTGAATGTGAACTCACCCATAAAACGCAAGCAATGAGGGCAGCTGCATAGCTCAGTGGATTGAGAGCCAGGCCTAGAGATGGGAGGTCCTAGGTTCAAATCTGGCCTCAGACACTTCCCAGCTGTGTGACCCTGGGCAAGTCACTTGACCTCCATTGCCTAGCCCTTACCACTCTTCTGCCTTGGAGCCAATATACAGTATTGGCTCCAAGACGGAAGGTAAGGGTTAAAAAAAAAAACGCAAGCGAATAGTAGAGTGGATTAGAATCCAAAACCCTACCATATGCTGTCTACAAGAAATACACGCGAGGAAGGTAGATACACATAGGGTGAAAGTAAGAGGATGGAGCCAAATCTATTGGGCATCAACTGATAAAAAGAAGGCAGGAGTTGCAATCATGATATCTGACAAGGTCAAAGTAAAAATAAATCTAGTTAAAAGAGATAGGGAAGGTAATTACATCCTGATAAAAGGCAGTATAGACAATGAGGAAATATCAGTACTCAATATGTATGCACCAAATGTCATAGCATCCAAATTTGTAAAGGAGAAACTAGAGGAACTCAAGGATGAAATAGATAGAAAAACTATACTAGTGGAAGACCTGAACTTTCCTCTATCAGAACTAGATAAATCAAACCAAAAAATAAATAAGAAAGAGGTAAAAGAAGTGAATGAAATCTTAGAAAAATTAGAGTTAGTAGACATGTGGAGAAAAATAAAAAGGGACAAAAAGGAATATACCTTCTTTTCTGCAGCACATGGTACATTCACAAAAATTGACCATGTATTATGGCATAAAAACATTGCAAACAAGTGCAAAAAAGTAGAAATAATAAATGCAACCTTCTCAGACCACAATGCAATGAAAATAACAATTAGTAAGGGTACATAGAGAGGTAAATCAAAAAATAATTGGAGATTAAACAATACAATTCTCCAAAACCGGCTAGTTAAAGAACAAATTGTAGAAACAATTAATAACTTCATTGAAGAAAATGACTATGTTGAGACATCCTTTCAAAACCTATGGGATGCAGCCAAAGCAGTACTCAGGGGGAAATTTATATCCTTGAGTTTATATATTAACAAATTAAAAGGGCAGAGGAAATGAATTGGGAATGCAAATTAAAAAACTAGAAAATTAAAAAATTAAAAATCCTCAGATGAAGACTAAATTAGAGATCCTAAAAATCAAAGGAGAATAATAAAATCAAAAGTCAAAGAACTATTGATTTAATAAATAAGATTAGAAGCTGGTACTTTGAAAAAACAAATAAAATAGACAAAGTACTAGTCAGTCTAATTAAAAAAAGGAAAGAAAAAACCAAATTGACAGTATCCAACATGAAAATGGAGACCTCACCTCTAATGAAGAGGAAATTAAGGCAATCATTAAAAACTACTATGCTCAATTATATGGCAACAAATATGGCAATCTAGGTGATATGGATGAATACTTACAAAAATATAATTTGCCTATACTAAAAGAGGAAGAAATAAATTACCTAAACAACCCCATATCAGAAAAAGAAATTGAACAAGCCATCAAAGAACTCCCTAAGAAAAAATCCCCAGGTATAGATGGATTTACAAATGAATTCTATCAAACATTCAAAGAACAACTAATCCCAATATTATACTATTTAACTATTTAAACTAACAGAATAAGCAAATTCATTTTATGACACAAACATGGTACTGATCCCAAAGTCAGGAAGGTCAAAAACAAAGAAAACTATAGACCAATCTCCCTAATGAATATATATGCAAAAATCTTAAATAGGATACAAGCAAAAATACTCCAGCAGGGCAATTTGGAACTATGCCCAAAGGGCGACAAAAGAATATCTACCCTTTGATCCAGCCATAGCACTGCTGGGTCTGTACCCCAAAGAGATAATGGACAAAAAGACTTGTACAAAAATATTCATAGCTGCGCTCTTTGTGGTGGCCAAAAACTGGAAAACAAGGGGATGCCCATCAATTGGGGAATGGCTGAGCAAATTGTGGTATATGTTGGTGATGGAATACTATTGTGCTAAAAGGAATAATAAAGTGGAGGAGTTCCATGGAGACTGGAACAACCTCCAGGAAGTGATGCAGAGCGAGAGGAGCAGAACCAGGAGAACATTGTACACAGAGACTAATACACTGTGGTATAATCGAACGTAATGAACTTCTCCATTAGTGGCGGTGTAATGTCCCTGAACAATTTGCAGGGATCTAGGAGAAAAAAACACTATTCATAAGCAAAGGATAAACTATGGGAGTAGAAACACCGAGGAAAAGCAACTGCCTGAATACAGCGGTTGAGGGGACATGACAGAGGAGAGAATCTAAATGAACACTCTAATGCAAATATTATCAACATAGCAATGGGTTCAAATCAAGAAAACATGTAATGCCCAGTGGATTTACGCGTCGGCTATGGGGGGTGGGGGGGAGGAAAAGAAAATGATCTATGTCTTTAATGAATAATGCTTGGAAATGATCAAATAAAATATAAAAAGAAATAAATTTAAAAAAAAAAGACTCCAGCAAGTCATCACATGGGCTATCCACTATGAGCAAATAGGATTCATACCAGGAATGTAAGGACAGTTCAATATTAGAAAAACCATCCACATAACTGACCATATTAACAAGCAAACTGACAAAAATCACATGATTCTCTCAATAGATGTAGAAAAAGCCTCTGATAAAATACTACACCCATTCCTATTGAAAACACTAGAAAGTATAGGAATAGAAGGGCCTTTTTAAAAAAATAATAAACAGTATATATCTAAAACCATCAGCAAACATCATCTGCAGATGGGAAGAAGCCTTCCCAATAAGATCAGGAGTCAAACAAGGATGCCCATTATCACCTTTATTATTTAATATTGTACTAGAAACACTAGCAGTAGCAATCAGAGAAGAAAAAGAAATCGAAGGTATTAAAATTGGCAATGAGGAGACCAAGCTATTACTCTTTGCAGATGATATGATGATTTACTTAAAGAATCCTAGAGAATCAACCAAAAAGCTAGTTGAAAGAATCAACAAATTTAGCAAAGTTGCAGGATACAAAATAAACCTGCATATGTCATCAGTATTTCTACATATCTCGAACCCATTTCAGCAGCAAGAATTAGAAAGAGAAATTCCATTTAAAATCACCCTAGACAATATAAAATACTAAGGAATATATCTGCCTAGACAAACACAGGAATTATATGAACACAACTACAAAACACTCTCCACACAGTTAAAACTAGATCTAAACAATTGGAAAAACATTGATTGTTCATGGGTGGGACGAGCTAACATAAAATAAACATGACAATCCTACCCAAATTAATTTACTTATTTAGTGCCATACCCATTGAACTACCAAAAAACTTCTTTACTGAAATAGAAAAAAACATTACAAAGTTCATTTGGAAGAACAAAAGATCAAGGATATCCAGGGAAATCATGAAAAAAAAATGCAAAGGAAGGAGGACTTGCAGTCCCAGATCTCAAACTATACTATAAAGCAGCGGTTATCAAAACAATTTGGTACTGACTAAGAGATAGAAAGGAGGATCAGTGGAATAGACTTGGGGTAAATGACCTCAGCAGGACAGTTTATGATAAACCCAAAGATCCCAGCTTTTGGGACCAAAACCCACTTTTTGATAAAAACTGCTGGGAAAAGTGGAAGATAGTATGGGAGATATTAGGTTTGGATCAACATCTCACACCCTACACCCAGATAAACTCAATGGGTGAATGACCTGAATATAAAGAAGGAAACCATACGTAAATTAGGTAAACACAGAATAGTATACATGTCAGACCTTTGGGAGGGGAAAGACTTTAAAACCAAGCAAGACATAGAAAGAATCACAAAATGTAAAATAAATATTTTCGACTACATCAAATTAAAAAGCTTTTGTACAAACAAAATCAATGTAACTAAAATCAGAAGGAAAACAACAAATTGGGGGAAAATCCTCATAAAAACCTCTGACAAAGGTTTAATTACTCAAATTTATAAAGAGCTAAATCAATTGTACAAAAAATCAAACCATTCCCCAATTGATAAATGGGCAAGGGACATAGATAGGCAGTTTTCAGATAAAGAAATCAAAACTATTAATAGGCACACGAAAAAGTGTTCTAAATCTCTTATAATCAGAGAAATGCAAATCAAAACTACTTTGAGATATCACCTCACACCTAGCAGATTGTTCAACATGACAGCAAAGGAAAGTAATGAATGTTGGAGGGGATGTGGCAAAGTTGGGACATTAATTCATTGCTGGTGGAGCTGTGAATTGATCCTACCATTCTGGAGGGCAATTTGGAACTATGTCCAAAGGGCGCTAAAAGACTATCTGCCCTTTGATCCAGCCATTGCACTGCTGAGTTTGTACCCCAAAGAAATAATAAGGAAAAAGACTTGTACAAAAATATTCAAAGCTGCGTTCTTTGTGGTGGCCAAAAATTGGAAAATGAGGGGATGCCCTCCAATTGGGGAATGGCTGAACATATTGTGGTATCTGTTGGTGATGGAATACTATTGTGCTCAAAGGAATAATAAAGTGGAGGAATTCCATGGGGACTGGAACAACCTCCAGGAATTGATGCAGAGTGAGAGGAGCAGAACCAGGAGAACACTGTACACAGAGACTGATAGACTGTGGTACAATCGAATGTAATGGACTTCTCCATTAGTGGTAATGCAATATTCCTGAACAACTAGGAGGAATCTATGAGAAAAACCACTATCCACACCCAGAGGAAACACTATGGGAGTAAAAACACCGAAGAAAGACAACTGCTTGAATACATGGGTCAAAGGGATATGGTTGGGGATGTAGACTCTAAATGAACATCCTAGTGTAAACAACAACACGGAAATCGGTTCTCATCAAGGACACAAGTAATACCCAATGAAATTGAGCGCTGGCTGCGTGAAGAGTGGGTGGAGGGGAGGGAGAGAAATAATGTGATTATTGTAAGCAAGGAATAGTGTTCTAAATTGACTAAATAAACTTATTCAAATGAAGAAAACATTAAAACTAATAATAAAATTAAAAAAAATAAAATAAAAAAATAAAAAAAAGAAAGCTGGAAACAAAACATGTATGCCAGGGGTCTCCTTTCTACCTTAAATTATATCAATGAATAACTTTTATTATATTATGTTATTATATTAATAAACACTTTTTATACTGGCGGCCAGTTCACTGTACCTCAGACCATTGGAGGGCCGGACCATAAAAAAAAACTATGAACAAATCCCTATGCACACTACACATATCTTTTTTTAAAGTAAAAAAAAAAAAGGGAACAAATACAAGATTTAAAATAAAGAACAAGTAAATTTAAATCAACAAACTGACCAATATTTCAATGGGAAGTATGGGCCTGCTTTTGGCAAATGAGATGGTCAATGTCTGGTTCCATATTTGTCACTGCTAGCCATAACAAGTGATGCAAGTGTGTATCAGTTAGTCTAGATCTGGTTGGAGATTTTAGATGCTTCATTCTAGAAAAAGTCTGTTCACAGACATAAGTGCTGCCAAAGATGGTTGCTGATGTCACAGGCCAGATCACTCTTATTTGATGCCTGTATACAGTACTGGAGGTAGTGCTGGGCCTGTGACACTGTATTGCACTGTCTGGGATAGCAGAGGCTGCAGAGCTGGCTGTGATGGGCCCGTCACACCTTGCACAGGCCCATCACTGCCACCACTATACCAGGCAGCAGTATATACAGTGCAGAATCCCCTCCCACAGATCACTGCTCACTATGCTGATGTCTTCCATTGTGCAGCCACATAATCCTTTGTGCGGCGCCTCGTTTTTGTTCAGTTACTCTCAGAACAAGGAGCCCCACAAAGGATTATGTCACTGGAAGTAGTACTGTATGTGAGTGATACCACGCTTTGCGGAGCCGCCACATACAGTGCTCCTCTCACTGACCATCAATGAAAAAGGTGCCCCTTCCGGAAGTGTGGTGGAGGCCAGATAAATGGCCTCAGGTGACCACATATGGGCCGAGGGCCGTAGTTTGGGGACCCCTGATATATGCAATGGCTGGGCTAGTAACTTGTTTTTTATTTTGTCCAATTCTGTGATTTCATGGGTACATAAGGTGTTTTCAGTGAAGAAACTTCCTTTACCAGTGTAGATCTAGGACTCTGAGAGACTCATCTGAAGCACTAACATTGACTGCCCCAAAGGGACAAAGCCATTATGTGTCAGACCTGGATCTTTCTGATTGAGGCAGGTTCTCTATCTATTGTACCTTGTTACCTCTTCATAGAATATTAATATATCTTAAAGATGGTAAATATGGAGAATTTGAAGAAACATGATAAGACTTAAATAAAAAAAGCAGAGTCCAAAGAACCACATGTATAATAATTATAATAATGTAAATAAAGACAAGAAGAAGAGGCCAAAATACTCCATCCCAATTTAGGTCAAGCACAGTGGGCAATATCATGTGAGCTACCAAAATGAAAACATGCATCCTCCTTTCTGTTAATGATCAGTAAACTACTAATGGGAAAAGTGATATGCATTATTAGTAGCAATCCAACTAGGTGTTATTTGCTTAATTTTTCAAGGGAAGGTATTTCACGGTGGGGTTTGATTGAATGTTGATTGGGAAAATATCTTTTGGACAACCTAAAGGTATCAAAAAATTCAGAAATAAAGTAAATTAAATTCTTCAAGTTGTAAAGATTAAAATTTGGGGAGACTGGGGAGACTGAGGCAGGTAGAAATTAGTTTCTCTCTGCAAGAAGTATTATATTTTTTAGAGGTTTGTTAAAGGTTAAAGATTAAAGAATATACAAGTAAGAAACATGTGCCTAGGCCAGAGGCCTAGACAAAATAACCTCACATCACGCAAGAGACGTGCCTGCTGCAAAACGGAAGTCCAAAAGACCCAAGAGAGAGACCCTCAAAAGCCTTTGAATCAGCTTAAATACCTTCTCGATCTCGGCCCAGGTGAGATTACAAGGCATTCTGGGGAAATGGAGCAAAGGCTCGTGGGGATTGTAGTCCTGTATTCGAGTCTATTTTTTACAAAATTTAATCCATCCTAACTATGATATCTAATATGTAATGTAATTATACTCGTTTAATATGCCATCAAGTGGTAGCTCAGATGTATTCCAAAGAAATTGTTGGGTATAAAAGTATAAAAATGTATTCTTTAAATAATATCTTTTTAAATTCTCTAAAAGCTTTTCTCCTACATATATAGGTTACAATAATCAGGAAAAAAAAACAGTATTAATTTTTTTTTCTAGTTTAGTCATATTATCTAATAATGAGGTGCTCTAAACATGAAAAAAATCAACAAATTTTAAACTCTGGCTTCCACGGCAAATTTAATATTATATCTTGTTCATCTGAAAAATGATGTTTTAAATTTCTTCAAATGCTATTAAATTTCTACCTTTACATACTATATATTCAAGGAAAGAACCATAGTTGGAACTTTAGAATAAAAAAAAATAGTTATAGTGCATACCATAACTTTGAGTTCCTTGCTTTTGGGGAATAACCATAATTCACTGGTATTAGGATAGGCAAATGCAAAGGGTTAAATGCAGAACTTTGAAGATATGCTGGCTACCCACAATTTTCTGCTTCTCATTGCCTTCCCTTGATTGGTAGTATGACTATTAAGTTCTCTAGATGGTATTGGCAGAACTCTTCCTAGAATGGAGATACTCAGTGATAACTTAAGTTTCTGGTATAATGCCCATTGTCAAATCTAACCCTATGTTCTTGTCTTCTACCTCCTTAGTTTTCAAAATGCTTATAATTTTTGTGAATAGTTATTACAAGAGTTTAAAAATTCATTGGAACTCAACTCCAGTGTACTGTATAATAATAATGGAGGAATTTATGTAAGGTGTATTTTCCCAATATTAAATTTTCTGTAAAAATTTTTTTTATTAAAAATATAACATAATGTTTAACAAAACTAGGTTTCATGTTCTTATTCAGATGAAGAAGAGATGCTAAGGGCAGTGGTGGGTGAGGGGAGTGAAGTAATGAAATGATGGAGGAATATCACAGAATATCAAAGTAGGAATGTATCACAGAGCTCACCCTTCAATTTGAACAGGAACTCCTGCCCCCCACCTCCATGCCATTCCTGACAAAATCCAAGCTGATTAAAGATAGCTAGTGAAGGGAAACCTGCTACCGCCAGAGAAAATGAATTCTAGATTTGCACAATTTTAATTACTGAACACCTAAAATCTACTAGGGTTTACAATCCTTATATAAATAATATGAAAAAATTGAATAAAATCTGATTGAGTCTCTACATTCACTAATTTTTAGCATATTTTGGGTGGTTAGTAAAAGGAGTCCTCAAAGTGAGGCTTGTAAAAAGTCTAACTTTCCTCTAATCAATCTGGTGGGATTCATCAAGGACAAGGTTTCAAGAGTTGTTTGAATACTGGAGGGAAGAAGTTGGGTAGGTTGAATAGTTAAGCCATCAGGCCATTCTGTGCATCTGGTACACTTTCAGAGAAAGTTCCAAAGTAGGAATGATACAATCAAATGAACGTACCAAAGTGAATGCTTTTAATAAAAGCCAATGGGTAATTTCTTCTATAATTAAGTAGTTAGGTTTTTATAACCAATCCCTTCCCTTCCCCTAAATTTGGAATTTAAAACATCTCTTTTTAACACTTTACTTTGGTCTGACGATAGATTAAAATGATATGTTATTTCCATTCAAAATCCATGTAAGTATTTGCTATTAAGGGTCACTATTTGCCCTGGATTAACATTTAAAATATCAGCAAAAAGAGACAAAAGCTACCTAAGTAAATAGTATCAATTCTTTGACTGCTTTACTTATACTAGGCTCCCAGGTTCAAGTTTTTATTCACTATAGACCCAAGCAATGAAGCAAACTTACGTATTTCTTCTACAACATCAGGATCACATTCTTTGTATTTCTCTAATTCAGCCTTTAGCTGCTCCTTCCGCTGCCGGAGAGAAGTGAGTTCCTTCGAAAGTACAGTGCGTTCTTCCTGTTTCAAAATCATTTCAAGGCCCACAATTATTACAAAGAAAATATGGCTTAAGAAAAAGCTTAATTATAACATGCATTTTCATAGGAGTTCATCAAAGATTTAAGGCTGAAAAGGACCTCAGAAAGCCTCACTTTATAGATGAGAAAGCTGAGGTCCAGAGTGGTTCCATTATTTTCCCAGGGTTTCCCAGAAAGCATTATTTGAATCCAGACCTGCCTGCCTCCAACTCTAGTTCTCCATCCTCTGGATCATGTTGCCTCTAGTTTTATTCCTTTTCACTGCCCAGCACATAGTAGGTGTTTAATTAATGCTTATAGATAGATTGACTCATATCAGGATAAAGACATTAATCTAGGGACTAATTTATTTATTAATTTTCCTTTCTTTAGACAAGACCTTGATTTTTTAACAGTTGGTGGCATCCACCCTCTTCTGATGCAAATTACAACCCCTCCTTTCATCCTCCAAATGGCTTTTGTCCATGTTTTCCCATAAATGATTCTCAGAGAAGCTATCCAGAGTGCAGGACTTGATGGGAGTCCTTCAGAATCCTTGAGATACTTACATGCAAATCACATTACTGGCCAAAGGGCGGCCTTCCCTGCCACCTCCCTTCTCAGCAATACATATCCTGAATGTCTTTTAATGGGCTTATCCACAAAGTACCAGGTAAGTGTAAATAAAGCAGATGCAATTCTTATCTTTTTCACAGATATAGAATGCAAGAATATGTATAAATGTGTGAAATAAATGTCCATGCATAGACATTGCCCTTACTGTTCTAACTACATATAAGTCAATACACATTTATTGACTGATCCAGGCATGGCCAATTTACATATTAAAAAAGTACTCAAATATTCCAACAGATTTTACTACCTCACCAACAACGTGAATAATCTCTCCAACAATACAGATGGCAAGTTAATGATGATGCCGTCTCATCTGTGATTTCTTCTGTGATTTCTATTCATGCCCTAACATAAATTTATCACAGACCACCCAGTGTGCCTGTGTTTGTGTGAGTGTACATGTGGGTTTTTTTTTTTTTGGGGGGGGGGGGAGAAGTACGGGACACCTTTCTAAATTTCTCTTTTAAAAAGCATCAGTCCAAATACTATGTGCATATTTTCCCCAAAATCTGGCTTATATAAAATGTGTGGAGACAATAACTGCACTCTTAATACAATTCATTTAATTCAAATAAAAATCTTGTATTTATTTTTATCATTGTTGTCTTAGTCTTCCTACAATTTTCACCACCGTTTCTGGCACTGGAAGAGTAGCTTGTAGCTTTTTAAGTCACAGATGACTGAGTCAGGGGATATTCTATTCCAAGAAATTTAAGTTGGCAGACACTAAGTCAATAAGGTGTTGTTAGGACTAATTCCAGATCTACAGAACTCACTGAAACACTTCTCCACATCCTAAATTTCAAAATTCAGCTTTCTTATCACTATACTTCCCCTTCTTCCATATTCCTCACTTAATTCATTTTGACAAATATCTATTATATGTTTACTGTTAAAGCTCTAAAATTAAGAACATTTAGGTTGTGGAAGACAAGGAAATAGTTCACTGTGGCCCATTCTACTACCCTCCTTTCTTACATGGTCAAATACAAGTTTAAAATGGAAATGTGACCCAGGAAAGTGCACCTGAACTTTAATGCCTTAGTTTTTTCTAATAGGTAGGAAGTTTTAAGTTTGCAATTCAACAAATCTTTGTTATAGGTTTCTACTGTGTTAATCTTTATGCTAGGGATACAAAGATAAATAAACAGAGCTTTCTCTTTAGGAATTTATAAGCCAGTCAGTAGAAAGACAGGTGTAAAACTATGGGAAGAATAAAGTAAAGGCCCAGGATAGTGCTATGAGAAAATGAGGATTAACACTCGCTAAGACATATAGGATTTTCAGATTTTAAAGGCACTACACAGTGCATATAAAATATCATTTGATTCTCACTGCAGCCTTGTATGGTAGAGACTGTTATACTGTTATACTTATTTCACAGATGAAGAAATTGAAGCTGAGCACAATAAGTCATGTGGCACAGAGTCAGACCATATTCAAACTTGGGTATTTCTGATTCAATCTACTATACAAAACTGCCTCATTTTCAGTTTGAGACAGAGAATGTTGGAGGGCATGATAGAGGAGATACCTGGGTTAGATCTTGAGAGAAGGTGAGGAGGAGCAGGTTTGTATATTCCAGACATAGGGATTGGTATGAGCAGAGGGAAGGTGGGGGCAGGAGGGAATACAATTTGACTGGAGTGTTGGGTATATCAAATCTCTGAAGTGAGGCTGGAAATGTAAACTGGATCCAGATTATTGATGGGCTTGAATCTCAGGATTAAGAGTTGGTATTTTATTTGATAAGTAATGGGAAGCCAATGGGAAGCTAAGTGGCATAATGGATAGAGTGTCAGGTCTAGAGTCAGGAAGACTCATCTTCATGAGTTCAAATCTTGCCTCATACACTTACCAGCTGTGACCCTCAGCAAGTCACTTTACCCTATTTGCTTCAGTTTCTTCATCTGAAAAATGAGATGCAGAAGGAAATAGCAAACCACTCTAGTGTCTTTGTCAAGAAAACAGCAAACGGGGCAATGAAGAATCAGATACAACTGAAACAACTGATGAATAAGTGCAACAAATAGAAGCACAATTAACCTTGCTAAAGAAGCCAGAAAATTATCATTGATATTTTACCAGTGTTTAATCTGCAAGAACTTATGTGTTACTAATGACTGGGGTCTTGTTGAAGAATCGTATGTATCTGTGTATTTGTGTATATATGAGATATATATATGTGTGTGTGTGTGTATATATATATATATATAATCTTTAAATTCTTTCTGAATGAGGAACTATGTACTTTGAGAGAAAACTGGTGGACTCTGAGTACAAACTGAAGTGTAATTTTTTTCACTCCTTTTATTTTTCTGAATATTCTTTGCATGACTTCACTTACATAATGGTCATTATATAGTTTTCCTTCTCAATGAGTGGAAGAGGGGCAGGAGAGGGAGAGAGAATTTGGAATTGATTTTTTAAAACTAAAAATAGCTAAAACTAAAACTAAAAAAAAAAAAACCCTAAAACTAAAAAAAAGCTAAAATTAAATGAAAAAAAAATTGTGGATGAAGTTGAGAGAGTGAAAACAGATTACTTTCCTTCCAGCAATTTGGCAATGAATGGGGTTGAGAAAGGCAGATGCAAAAGAAAGTGGTTTAAAATTTTTCTTTATCTTCTTTTATCCCTGAACATGTTTGTAGACTGAGAAGCAGTTGATGGAGAAAGAAATATTGGAAATCTTTGAAAGAAAATGCAAGGTCATTGAGGAGACAGAAGGTGATGATATCAAAGACAAAGATGTGGTACAAGTTAACTTTGAGAAGGAAGATTATGTCATCCTGAGAAACTATAGAGAAATAAAGAGCGGGGATGTGAGAGGTTAAAAGGAATGGATAGAGGTAGCTATAAATGGATCAGTGAATTGAGAGCCAGGTCTGAAGACAATAAGTTCTGGGTTCAAATTTAGTTTTAGACAAAAAAACAACAACAACAAAACCCCAACCCTTTTGTAATAAATGTTTAACAAATGAAAGAGACAAACTTTTAGGTCACAGAAGTACATATCAAGATATAGTTTTCACCAAGAGGTTAAAACAAACCAAACTGTCAGACTAGTAGAAAGGTTTCTGAATTTGGAGTCATAGGACCTGAGTTCGATTTTCAGCTCTGCTGTTTACTTAATGCTGTTATAGGACCCTGTAACAAATCACTTAACTTCCCTGGGTCTTATTTCCTTTTACCTATAACACAAGAGGGTTAGATTTAGGTTCAAATCTCAGACACCTCCTATCTGTGTGACCCTGGGCAAATTTTTTAATCTCCATTGTCTAGCCCTTTTGATTCTTCTGCCTTAAAACCAATTTACAATATTGATTCTAAGAGAGAAGCTGAGAGTTTAAAAAAAAAGGAGTGGAGAGATGGGAGTTAAAAGAGATCTCATCAGATGGTGTCAGACTCTTTAAAGTAGAAGGTAAAGTTATCTGCTGGGATTAAGAGATGAGGTAATGGAACCAAGGGCTTGAAAAGAAAAGATTTAGAACATCCATTGGGGTGAATGTGATAGAAACTAAAATTGGGCTACTTCTAACTCGACTCTTTAAGATCAGAGTAGGAAGAAGAAATGCTCTATTCATAACCATAAGAACATAGAAGTAGACCAGTAGAGATCAAATTGCCAAATTCTGGAGAACTTCATGGTACAACTACTGGGCATATATTACAAGGAGGTCAGAAGAGGAAATGTTGCTTTTATATAAAAATATGTATAGTTGCACTTTTTGTAGTAGCAAAGTACTGGAAATAAGGTTGGTAACCACTGATTGAGGCATGGCTGACCAACCTATGGCATATAAATGTAAATGAATATGAAGAATTCTGAGAGACTGGGGAAGACTTGTATGAACTGATGCAGATTAGAATAAATAGAACAATTTATATCATAATGTATAGGAAAACAGAAATGAAACGATTTAGGAATTCTAATCAATGCAATGATCAATGGTGACTTCAGTGCACCTACTGGACTATGAAGCATGCCTCCTAACTGGCATTAGAAAAATGGTATAATACAGGTTAAGAAAGCTTACAAAATCAGAAAAGCCAATACAATGATCTATTTTGCATAATTGTATTTCCTTATTACTAAGGACAGGCTTTGTTGGGAGAAGGGAGGATGGTAGGGAAATGGCAATACTTTTTTTTTTTAAGAAAGCATGAACAAAACATAAAAAAATTCTCTTGTCAAGTCAGCAAGCCTACCCCATGTGCTAGGCAGGGACTAACTATATTGGCCTACAAGTCTATGACAAAAAGTTGTAAAACCCAATTTGCCTAATGGGACTTGCCCAAGGTTTTGTTATCTGCCATCACAGGCCCAGATTCTGCAAAGAGGATGTCAAGACTTTTGACTGTCATCAGAAGATGTTTTATGAATTCAGGAATGCTCATACCAAGGGCTTTGCTCTGGTTTAAGTGTAGCTGAATGCCATGGTACAATGGACCCTATATCCCAATCCTATAAGCAATAGAGTGGAAATTAAGGAAAAGGCAAAAGATGAGAAACTCACTGGCATTGATGGAATGAGAAGCAACAGGACCAGACAGGCAGGTAAGAGGTCCTTCAAAAAAACCAAAGACAAGAAAGCCAAAGGCCTTCATCCCAGAGATATTCTTACACAACTACTTTCTATTCTTACCTGAAAACAACACCCACTTCTTTTCTGCCCTGGGAGCAACTGTTTCCTGTTTAGGAAGCACCCCAAAGCCATGACTAAAACTCAGCAGCCAGGCTGCCAACCTCAGTGCCAGTGTTTCCTAAGCTAGTTTGATGGTATTTCTACCCAAAATTGCCAGTCTTAAAAGGGAGGCAGAGCCAAAAAGTGACCATTGCTTCCTGCCAACTGAAAAAACAACAAAATAACTGCAGGTCATTTGCAGTAGCTATTCAGAAAACACTGTCCCTTTAAAAGGTCTTTAGAAATTTCTGTAACTAGAATATTATTGTGATCATACGAAAAGCCCAATCTGAGGAATCCATAGAAATGTGGGAAGATTTCAATGAGCTGGTACAGAATAAAAAAAGGTAAAACCAAGAGAGTACATACAATGTCAACTATAATGGTTTAATAACCCAAAATCAAATGAATTCTAGTGAATTGTTTGTAATTTTTTTATTGACATTTAAAATTTTATCATCAACTGCATTTCCAAACAGAATCTTCACTTCCCAGATACATCCCATGGAACAAAGAATAAAAGGAAGGAAAATTTGGTTCAGCAAAATTAACAGATCACCTGATGTGATCTGTGATGATGTGATGATGACACTCATGGCCTCCTACTTCTGTAGAGAGAGGGCACAGTGCATTTCTCCTCCCAGTTTCTAGTGTGATCACCGCACTCCTCAATGCTTAGTTTCTTTTGTTGTTGTTACTACTGCTTTTCACTTACACTGCTATAGCCATTATGGAATGAGATTCCTGGGGTCCACTTATTTAGCTCTATATCAATTCATGAGCACCTTTGCATGCTTTTCCTTATTAATCAGATCCATCATTTCTTTCACCTTAGTAATTTTCCAGCACTCCACACTCTGGACCATTGTACTGTCCCTGCTTTTTCCCTGAGGCCCACCCTCTGGCCTCCCAGAAACTCCAGCTGAGATTCTCCTAGAATTTCCATTTGTAAAGGAACCTGGCCCAACTTTCCTTCCTTCCCTCCTGGTCCTGTTCCTGACTTTCTGAACTTTCAAAATCCTATTTTCCCTGGGATGCACATTTCTAGCTGCTTATTGTGTGCTATCCTCCAGATGGCAGATCTTTGATCACATCCTTCCTTCCTCCCTTGCTCCCTCCTTTTCTTCCTTTCTCCTTGTCTCTCTTCCTTCCTCCTTTATCATCTTTTCTTCTTTCTCTACTTTACTTCCTCCCTATCTTTTCCTTCCTTCCTCTTTCTCTTTCTTCATCCTTATCTCATTTTCTTCCTTCTCTATCACTTTCTATTCTCTCTCTCTCTTTCTTTCTTTCTTTCTTTCTTTCTTTCTTTCTTTCTTTCTTTCTTTCTTTCTTTCTTTCTTTCTTTCTTTCTTTCTTTCTTTCTTTCTTTCTTTCTTTCTTTCTTTCTTTCTTTCTTTCTTTCTTTCTTTCTTTCTTTCTTTCTTTCTTCTTATTCATATACCACAATTTGTTTAGTCATTCTCCAATTGATGGGTCTCTACTTTGCTTCCAGTTCTTTGCTACTACAAAAAGTGCTGCCAAAAATATTTTCAAATATGTCTTTCTTTTCTTTCTTCAGCTTCCTATGGGTCTGTGCCTAGCAATGGTAATACTGGATCAAAAAGGTATGGATCTTTTCACAATTCCAAATTACTTCCCAGAATGACTGGATCAATTCATAGTTCCACCAGCAATATATTAGTGTGCTTGCTTTTCCATAGCCCTTTCTAGATTGACTATTTCCATCTTTTGTGACCTTTGCTAATTTATTGAGCATTCAGAGGAACTTCAGAGTTGTTTTGATTTGTATTTCTCTTATTATTAGTGATTTGGAGCAATCTTTCAGGTGCTGACCTACTGTTATAAATGAGTTTGAGGACTGTTTGTTCATATTCTTATCCATTGGGGTAGAGGTCTTGATTTTATGTATTTGTGTTAGTTTTTGACATATCTTGAATATCTGGTCCTAATCACACATATTTTAAATATGTTCCTCCCCCCTCCCCCCAAACTGACAGCTTTCCTTCTTATCCTAGTTGCACTGATTGCTTTAGCAAAAGATTTTCAATTTCATGTAATTAAAATCTACTTTGTCCTTTGTGATTAACTCTCATGAACTATAATGAACAAGCTCAGTTCTGGAGAATGGATAATGAATCACATCTACCTTCCTCCTCTCAGAAAAGAGGCAGGGACTAGGGATATGGAATATTATACATACACTATCAAGGTATTCCCTGCCTTTGCTTAATTTTTTCCCATTGTTATGAGGAATGGTCTGTGTAGGATGGAACAGAGTTCTGAAATGGATCATAAAAACAAATGCAGTAATAAACTTCTTTTTAAAAAATAAGATGATGTCCTTCTAGTCCTATTCTTGAACGTGTTGACTTTTCAAATAAGAATATATGAAAGTGCTTTGAAAAGTATAAAACATGATATTTATGTAGTACAATTATTATTTCATTCTAGTTTGCTGAGGGTTTCAGGGTCCTTTTTTGTCATGATAAGGAAAGTTCAAATGTTGTTGCTAAACCAGAGATCACCAGGTCCTTTTATGGTTATCAGCAGGGAGAATATGCTTTTAATCTGCTCTTCGGTGTTTTTCAATGATGATTTCTGGATTGTGAAATGTAACAAAATTGAGAAGCTGGATGATTTTTTACCCATAATGTTAGATCAAAGAAAATAAACATTTTTTTTTCCTGCAAGGATCCTTTAAATAATTTTAAATTCTCATGAATACACAAAGGACACTGTGTAGATGGCATTCAATCTCTTCCTATGCTAGAATTCAGAAATGGGGGAATTAATAGAAAACCACATCAAAGAGAATTAAGCCAAGCCAAAACCAGCTCCATAATCACAGAAGCCTGCTGAGTGCACTCTGCATTTTCTTGCTCCAGGATGCTCTGTCTTTGTCTTTGGTCAATACAGGGGCATTATTGTCAAAGAAATTTGAGATGGAAGGAGAGCTTACCGTGTCCTGCCGGCCAATTTTGGCTTGGTTGATGCTTTGCTGTAGGTTCTCTTTCTTCTGATTCCCCTCAGAAAACTGAAGGAAAAAACAAAATAAAACATAAACAAGGGTAAATCATAGACTGGATCATGTAGTATTAGCCTACAAGGATTTTGTTGCATTTGAGCCCCAGTAAAATCAAAGACAGCAATGGACGCGACTCTCATTGAGAAGTGGTAAGGAAGCATGGCTCACTGGACTTCCTGAATGTATCTATTTCAAGAATCTGTGATTTTGTCAATGGGAGCATTTTTTCCACCAATCCAGATTACACCCCATCTGTGTCTCAGTAGATTGATGGTATCCAAAAGTGGCTGGGGTTGCAGAATTCATAAGGGCACCATGCAAAGGGCTAGAGCTGGAAGCAGAGGAGTTGGGGTTGAAACTTTGCTTTGCCACTTTCTATCTGTGTGACCTTAGGGCAGCGGTTCTCAACCTGTGGGTCGCAAACCTGGTGGGGGTTGAATGACCAAAACACAGGGGTCGCTTAAAGCCACTGAAAAATCGTGCTACTTTACAGCAAGATCTCGGAAAGAATGGGGACCCTGCTGCTCGCACA
Source organism: Monodelphis domestica (assembly GCF_027887165.1). Classification (NCBI taxonomy): domain Eukaryota; kingdom Metazoa; phylum Chordata; class Mammalia; order Didelphimorphia; family Didelphidae; genus Monodelphis; species Monodelphis domestica. The sequence continues at coordinate 188,620,617 of NC_077232.1, read as the reverse complement.
TTGTACTAATATTAGTTACCTATCAGCAGCCCTCCCACTATGAGGGGCGATGGATTTACCCTGTTGCTTGGAGACTGGACTCAAACAGAGACCCAGAGAGAGCACCCGGGCGCTGGCTCCGGAGGGGTTAAGAACGAGTATTAGAGCAGATAACTCCTGGAGCGGATAATGGAGCCGAGTAACCCCAGCAAAGTGAAGCCTCAGCTCGAGCTGGAGGGAGATGACAGGAAGAAGACAGCATCTGCGAACCCCCTCCCCAGGCAGGACTTACCTCCCGCCCCAGCGCTCAGGCTGCCTCCTGCTGGATTACTATTTCTCAACATATAATTAAATATTGTTTTTGTGATTAATCACTATGTTTAAATTATGTTTGATTTGTAGCAATGAGAATACATAATGCATATCAGGTATTTACATTCCAAATCATAACTGTAGCAAAATTGCAGTTTTGAAGTAGCCACCAAAATAATTTTTTTGGTTTGGGGTCACCGCAACATGAGGAACTGTATTGCAGGGTCACGGCATTAGCAAGGTCTTGAGAACCACTGCCTTAGGGGAATCACTTTTCGCCTCTGGACCTTGGGTTCCTTCCTCATTAGTGAAAGATGTTGGACTAGATGACCTCTGAGGTCTTGTGGTCCTAAGACCTTGTGGACAACCTTATGAAAAGCTGCTTGCTGTGTAGCTATGCTAGTCCATGGAAAGACACAGTCCATCGATAGTTACTTACATGCCATGTAACTTTTAGGCAATACTTCCTCTCTTCTGCACTTCAGTGTCCCCAAGTATAAAATGAGTAAGTGGAACTTGATGACCTCTAACACTTGTTAGAGTTCTAAATTTATGTGAGTTGTCAGATCATGTACTTCATTAGCTTAAGCTTTCATAAACCCAGGCCTACTTCTCAGCTACAAGGAGAAAATGAAAGAGGACTTGAGTAGAGAAGAATAAAAAAATTTTAAAATATTTTCTTCTTGAAAAAGAAATTGAAGGCATCAAAATAGGCAAGGAGGAGACCAAGTTATCACTCTTTGCAGATGACATGATGGTCTACTTAAAGAATCCTAGAGATTCAACCAAAAAGCTAATTGAAATAATCAACAACTTTAGCAAAGTTGCAGGATACAAAATAAACCCACATAAGTCATCAGCTTTTCTATATATCTCCAACACAGCTCAGCAGCAAAAACTAGAAAGAGAAATCCCATTCAAAATCACCTTAGACAAAATAAAATACCTAGGAATCTATCTCCTGAGACAAACACAGGAACTATATGAACACAACTACAAAACACTCGTCACACAACTAAAACTAGACTTGAGCAATTGGAAAAACATTAACTGCTCATGGATAGGACGAGCCAATATAATAAAAATGACCATCCTACCCAAACTTATTTATCCATTTAGTGCCATACCCATGGAACTCCCAAAAAATTTCTTTACTGATTTAGAAAAAAACCATAACAAAGTTCATTTGGAATAACAAAAGATCAAGGATATCCAGGGAAATAATGAAAAAAAAAAACACAAATGAGGGGGGCCTTGCAGTCCCAGACCTCAAACTATATTACAAAGCAGCAGTCATAAAAACAATTTGGTACTGGCTAAGAGACAGAAAGGAGGATCAGTGGAATAGACTGGGGGCAAGCGACCTCAGCAAGACAGTATACGATAAACCCAAAGATCCCAGGTTTGGGGACAAAAATCCACTATTTGATAAAAACTGGTGGGAAAATTGGAAGACAGTGTGGGAGAGATTAGGAATTGATCAATACCTCACACCCTATAATAAGATAAATTCAAAATGGGCGAATGACTTAAACATAAAGAAGGAAACCATAAGTAAATTGGATAAACACAGAATAGTATACATGTCAGACCTTTGGGAGGGGAAAGACTTTAAAACCAAGCAAGACATAGAAAGAATCACAAAATGTAAAATAAATAATTTCGACTACATCAAATTAAAAAGCTTTTGTACAAACAAAATCAATGTAACTAAAATCAGAAGGAAAGCAACAAATTGGAGAAAAATCCTCATAAAAACCTCTGACAAAGGTTTAATTACTCAAATTTATAAAGAGCTAAATCAACTGTACAAAAAATCAAGCCATTTTCCAATTGATAAATGGGCAAGGGACATGGATAGGCAGTTTTCAGATAAAGAAATCAAAACTATTAATAGGCACATGAAAAAGTGTTCTAAATCTCTTATAATCAGAGAGATGCAAATCAAAACAACTCTGAGGTATCACCTCACACCTAGCAGATTGGCTAACATGACAGCAAAGTGTGACAAGGAAATCACTTTAAAAGAGTGATATATATTAATTTAAGGTCGCCAAGGAATTCAGCTATGTAATTCCTAAATGAAAACTCAAGTCAGCCGTCAACCTTTTATAGAGTTTAATTACAAAACAGGAGGAAGAAAGGAATTAGAGATAGAGAGAGAGAGGGAGAGAGAAAGGGGAGAGAAGGGAATAGGGCTTAAATACCCCTTCTGTTTAGGCTGGGCCAAAAGGCCCAAGCCCTTAGATAGCTGAGGCAAAGAAAGGAGATCAGTCCCTATTACTCACGTGACCAAAATGGAGAAACAGTCTCAAGGGCCTCCACCTCCAGCTTCCTTCAGAGCCAACCCTCAAAGCACCACCTCTCAGAGCAGAAACCTCTCCAACCAACCCCCCTCCGTCCTCAGACCCCTCTATCTTTAAGGAAACCATCCAAGTTCCCTCCCCTCAGTTCTTACATCTACCAATCACTGTCTATGTCTTCCCTGTGCCAATGGTGGCTCTAGCTTAACCCAGGACCGCCCAGACGTCTGTGGCTTTGCACATGTCTGTTGAAGGTCATATTCTCAATAATTAAATCTTGATCCTTTGCTGCAGCCCTTCCTAAATCCTGTTAGGACTGAGTGGGGTGGAAATTGTATTTTCCAAGACCTGGTTCTGTCATTCTAAGTATCTCTATTGTATCAATTCTAAAATCAATCATGACTCAAAGAAATTCCTGTTCTATGCTTAAGCATAGGTCAAAGTCCTTTCCATTGTTCAGCAAAAGGTTTCTGTCCTAAAGTAATCTTAAGAAGGGAGGAGGAGGAACCTCCCATGCCAATGGGGTTCACATTCCAATAGAGTTCCCACTATCAATAGGAAATTTTTCAAGTATGAAATTTCCCAATGGTGAGATTTCCAACATTTATAAGTCTAAGAAATTTTAAGGTTTACAAAAGGAAAGTAATAAATGCTAGAGGGGATGTGGCAAAGTAGGGACATTAATTCATTGCTGGTAGAGTTGTGGACTGATCCAACCATTCTGGAGGGCAATTTGGAACTATGCACAAAGGGTGATAAAAGAATGTCTACCCTTTGATCCAGCCATAGCACTGCGGGTCTGTACCCCCAAAGAGATAATGGACAAAAATACTTGTACAAAAATATTCATAGCTGCACTCTTTGTGGTGGCCAAAAATTGGAAAATGAGGGGATGCCCATCAATTGGGGAATGGCTGAACAAATTGTGGTATATGTTGGTGATGGAATATTATTGTGCAAAAAGGAATAATAAAGTGGAGGAATTCCATGGAGACTGGAACGACCTCCAGAAAGTGATGCAGAACGAGAGGAGCAGAACCAGGAGAACATTGTACACAGAGACAAACACACTGTGGTATAATCGAACGTAATGGACTTCTTCATTAGTGGTGGTGTAATGTCCCTGAACAATCTGCAGGGATCTAGGAGAAAAAACACTATCCATAAGCAGAGGGCAGACTGTGGGAGTAGCAACACCGAGGAAAAGCAACTGCCTGAATACAGCGGTTGAGGGGACATGACAGAGGAGAGACTCTAAACGAACACTCTAATGCAAATATTAACAACATAGCAATGGGTTCGAATCAAGAACACACGTGATACCCAGTGGAATCACACATCAGCTACGGGGGGTGGGGGGAGGAAAAGAAAATGATCTTTGTCTTTAATGAATAATGCATGGAAATGATCAAATAAAATACTATAAAATTAAAAAATATATATTTTCTTCTCATTCCACTTTTAGTTTTTTCTAAGTGGTGCAATGGCTAGAGTGATGGGCCTGGAGTCAGGAAGTCTTGAATTCAAATATGACCTCAGACACATACCATGTGTGTGACCCTGGGCAAGTCACTTAACCCATTTGTCTCCATCCCACATCTGTAAAATGTACAGAAGGAAATGGAAAAACCTCTCTAGTATCTCTGCCAAGAAAATCCCAAATGGGGTCATAAAGCATTAGACATGATTGAAATGACTCAACAACAATAACAAAAACAACAACATGAGTCTTTACTTGGCAGCTTTGAGTAATTTGAAATGTTCTATTATTCCAATCTGATGTTTATAAGAACTGTGATGATCTGGAAGGAAGAAGTTTTCATACAACTTCAGTTCATGCATTTTTTCCTCCAGATTTGAAAGACTAAGATCACTTTTTTTGGTTTACTTTCACTGGGTTTAGAGACAATCAGCCATTTCAACCGCACACAATAAAGAAGTCAGATGTTCCATCTCAACTATTTACAAAGTTGGATGACTAGTTAATAAAATTATATTACTGACCATACACCAGTCCTACCAATATAGCTGCCATCCTGTCTCAGGTCAGATAGGGCTTTGGAATGCCATCTTTTCAAAAATCACCTTGAATTGATTTATCCTAAAGAACTCTAAATCCTTCATTCATTATACTTAGCTGATACTCTGGGACCTGGGCACCATAGTCTTTGACATTAGCCAACAAGCAAGCATCCACTGATTGAGCGGACAGACTAATGGACCTAGAGTCAGAAAGACCTGAATTCTAATCCTGCCTCTGACACTCACTAGCAGTGTGACAAGTCACTTCACTCCTGTTTACCTCCATTTCTTCATCTGTAAAATAAGGATAATAATAGCACCTACCTCATGGGGTGAGGATCAAACAAGAAATTTGACATATGGTATTTTACAAACTGAAAGTATGATATTACTGTTATTTTAACAACAGTAAGGTGCCCTGGAAGCTCCAGGCTCTTTTCTCTCCCTTGCAGTTCTATTACTCTACTGGTCTCCAGGTACAAGAATGCAGAGGTACATAGACAAATGAAGCAAAAATGTAGGTGTTTCCAAGTTATCAGAGCTTGCAGCAAGCAAGCTCACTAGAAGAGGGCCAAGAAAAGCACATAAAGACTATAGAGCTGCAAAGGAATAATAAACTAAAGGAATTCCATGTGAACTGGAACAACCTCCAGGAAGTGATGCAGAGCGAAAGGAGCAGAACCAGGAGAACATTGTACACAGAGACTGATACATTGTGGTACAATCGAAGGTGATGGACTTCTCCATTAGTGTCAATGCAGTGATCCTGAACAACTTGGAGGAATCTATGAAAAGAACACTATCCACATTCAGAGGAAACACTGCGGGAGTCAAAACACCGAAGAAAAACAACTGCTTGAATACATGGATCGAGGGGATATGGTTGGGGCTGTAGACTCTAAATGAACATCCTAATGCAAACACCAACAACATGGAAATAAGTTCTGATCAAGGACACACATAATACCCAGTAGAATTGCGTGTCAGTTATGGGAAGGGTGGAAGGAGGGAAGGTAGGGAAAGAATATAATTCTTGTAACTAAGGAATAATGTTTTAAATTGACTAAATAAAATTAAAAAAAAAAAAGAATATAGAGCTGGAAGGGAGTTACCTTGTGCAAGATCTCATTTTATCTATTTTTTTTTTAAATTTGTTTGCTTTTTTGTTGTTTTTACATTGTTGTCATTGCCATGACCAATCCCTCTCCATATACAATAGAACCTTCTCTTGTAAAACTGAGAAACTATCAAACAAAACAAACATGAGTGTCAACACCATTGGACAGCATGTGTAAGCTTGCTTTGTTCACCATCTACTATATTTGTACAGAGTAGGGAGAAATAATTTTTAGCATCCATTAGACAGGCAGCATGCTACAAGGTAAAGCAGGATCAACTGGAAGTCAGGGGACCTGGGTTCATATCCCCACTTATTCAACCCTCAAAACCTTGGCTAAGACAGGTAACATCTGTGGGCCTCAGTTTCTTCATGTACATGATGAAGGTACTTGGTTGGATACTTGCTATTATTCTTTTCAGCCTTAAATTTCTATGATCATGTGATAACTATTAATATCCTCTGGGATCAATGTTGGCTAAAGCTCTCATTTGAATTCTGATGTCTTTTATAGTCTCAGTTCATTTAATTAAGAAAATGTGGTTAATAAATTCTGTTTACAAAGTACATTTACAGATTACTCCCACTTTATGAGAGGTCTTAAAAAAATAAAACTATTAAGTAAAACTAATATAGTAATCTCATCTGAAAATGCCGGCAGTATTTTGCATCTGTGGTAGGCTCCCATCTACTTCTCTAGTTACAGAAAAAAATTTTAAAGAATTTTCTTGAACAAATATTCAGTCAAGCAAAATAAATTCTTTCAATGATCTTATATTAGATAGATATGTACATATACACATGTATATTCATGTACATATTTGTATTTCCTTCTACTTTTCTTTAGTGTATAGTATTATATCTATCAATTTTCTATAATGGATAGTATGTTTTATTATTGGTGAATTATGAAGTCAACTGCACTGATCATAGTTCTCATAGCTTACAAAATTGTATTTTATTTATTTTAATTTAATTTAATTTTTTCCCATTTGAATAAGTTTAGTCAATTTAGAACATTATTCCTTGGTTACAATAATTACATTATTTTCCTCCCTCCTCTCCACGCACTCTTCCCGCAGCCAACACACAATTTCATTGGGTATTACTTGTGTCCTTGATCAGAACCCATTTCCATGTTGTTGTTTACACTAGGATGTTCATTTAGAGTCTACATCCCCAACCATATGCCTTCAATCCATGTATTCAAGCAGTTGTTTTTCTTTGGTGTTTTTACTCCCGCAGTGTTTCCTCTGGATGTGAATAGTGGTTTTTCTTGTAGGTTCCTCCGAGTTGTCCAGGGTCATTGCACTGTCACTAATGTCCATTACATTCGATTGTACCACAGTGTATCAGTTTCTGTGTACAATGTTTTCCTGGTTCTGCTCCTCTCACTCTGCATCACTTCCTGGAGGTTGTTCCAGTCCCCATGGAATTCCTCCACTTTATTATTCCTTTGAGCACAATAGTATTCCATCACCAACATATACCACAATTTATTCAGCCATTCCCCAATTGAAGGGCATCCCCTCACAAAATTGTATTTTTGAGTGTTATATAAATTATTCTCCTGGTTCTGCTTATTTCATTCTTTCTCAATGTACAAAATTCTTCAAAACTGTTCACTTTCATAATATTGATGTTAAAGTATAAATTGTTAATTTGATTCTTCTCAATTCACTCTGTGGCAGGTCATGTAAATTTTTCCATGTTTTTTTTTTAAATCATCTACTTCTTGTTTCTTACAGTACAAAAGAACTCCATCACATTTCACAAAAATCATTAGCACTCCTATATTAATATCAGTAAAAACCAGCAGTAGGAAATAGAGAAATCCCTACTACAGAATGAATAAAATACTGCTGCGAAGATACATACAATAACTATTTAAATACAATAATGATAATAATATTAATTAACATTTAGATAGCACTATGTGCCAGGAACTGTGCTAAGCACTTTATAATTATTATTATCTCATTTGGTCCCCACTATAACACTGGGAGGTAGGTGCTATTATTAACATCATTTTCCAGATGAGGAAATGATCACAGAACTAATAAATGTCTCAGGTTGGATTTGAACTCAAGTCTTGACTTCAGACCTGGTATTCCAACCCCTGCACCACTTATCAACCTATACAAATAATCGTTTATTAAAATAAAGACAGGCCTAAATAATTAGGAAGGTATTGCTTATGTGTAAGATGAGCCAATATAATAATGACAATGCTACCTAAATTGATTTACTTATCAATCAATCAAACCATCAAAGGATTACTTCAGGGAACTAGAAAAAAAATTCAGGTGGAGGGAAAAAAGTCAAAAATTTTGAGAGAAATGGGAAGAAAAGGAACCTACCAGTGCCAGACCTTAGGCTATACTACAAAACAGCAATTGTTTAAATAATTTGGTATTGATTAAATTGAACAATGGGATACATAAAGAAGAGAATGTATTTAATAATCTTGTATTCAATAAATGGACAGGTAGGTGGTATAGTGGATAAAACATCTGACCTGTAGTCAGAAGACTCATCCTTGTGAGTTCAAGTCTGGGCCTCAGATACTTACTGGGTGTCCCTGAGTAAGTCACTTAACCCAGTCTGCCTTAATTTCTTCATCTGTAAACTGAGCTGAAGAAGGAAATGGCAAATCACTCTAGTTTCTTTGCCAAGAAAACAACAAATGAGGTCACAAAGAGGTGGAAATGACTGAATAAGAATAATAATTTGATAAACACCAAGACCCCAGTCACTGGGAGAAGGACTCAATTCCAATCTGCTTGGAAGTTAGTTTTTCTTTATTTCAGACATCTGGAGACCTGTGGTTCTATGAGTGCTCTATTGCTGTACTACTCTACTACTGCTCTAGCACTCAGAATGAGCTGTGAAGGAAATGTCACTACTTGGGTAAAAACACATTTCATATTTATATGCTAGATACTTAGAACTGGATAAATCTGCTGTCAATAACATCTTTCGTCTGTTGCACATTTATTTTACTTAAGTATTTTCTTTATCCACACGGTGATCAGTCTAAGCATTTCACTTAGTACACAAAGTTGGTAAGAAAGTGCATGTGGAAATGAATTACAGTGATCCCTCACCTATTGTGGGAGTTATGTTCCAGAGATCCCTTCGATAGGGGAAAATCCACGAAGTAGCGGTTATTGATATGGGCACAATGTAGTAGAGCAAACAGAACGATGTTATAGCCCCTGAGCCAATCAGTGCCCAAGATACAGAACACAGAGCTGTGGTTGGTTTCCTTTCATTCCATCAGCCAATAGTATCCTGTGTACCATCTCATGTTGGCAAACTTCCACAAGTGGTTGTAAAATCCCGGGATATAGGGAAAACTCCATGATAAAGAATTAGATTTGTATATTTTTTAAAACCTGCAAAACAGTGAAGCTGGGATAAGTGAACCATGATATATAAAACCCACAAGTTTGGCACACTCACCAGCATGTAGCTATGGACCATTCTAAAAGGAGCCATATAATTTTGTAAAACTGCTCCTCTTTCCTCCTTTATTGATTTCACATGGGCTTTTTTCTTTTTTTTTCTTTTTTTTTTTTTGGTCTAGATTAGCCAAGGGGAGCTCTCATTGGGGAAACTCTTTCTACCACCTCTGCAACTCCTCACTTCTAATTTATAATCTTGGAATATCACTAGGCAAATTTGGGAGGTAACTGACTTTCTCTGAGTTAGAAAAGCTATAACGTCAGAAGCAAGTCTTGAATTCATATTTTCCTGACTCCAACGCGGGCTTTCCATATATTTTTTGGTTGTTGTTTAGTAAAAAATTAGTTGCATCTAACTCTTTGTGACCCCATTTGGAGATGTCTTGACAGAGATATTGGCGTGGTTTGCCATTTGCTTCTCCAGGTTGATTTATTGATGAGGAAACTGAGGCAAACAGGATGAAGTGACTAACCCAGGGTTATAAAGCTAATAAGTGTCTAAGGCTACATTTGAATTCAAGTCCTCCTGACTCCAGGTCCCAGTGCTCTATCTTCTGTACCACCTAGTACACCTAGTACCACCTGTACCCTTTGCATACACTACTTCACTAAATTATTACAAGAAATTTTCCCATTAAAAATTCTGTCATGTTGTTTTCTGAAAACTAGTTAGAAGCTTAAGAAGCAGATAGCTGGTTAAAAGTAAACAACTTACTTTATTTCTATAGGATATCACAGTCCACATGGGATATTAACATGCAGGAAAAAAAATTAACCTCTTATATGAACAGAAACTTTTTCTCACTGATAACTAAAGGAAACTGTCCTTTTCATGTGTGACTTCCCAATATTTAGAAAATGAAAGGGGACTGAGTGTTCTTTCCTAAGAATAAGCTGGGAACCAGACCCTGATCTGAATGTGTTCCTGCTCCTGCTACACATATAAAGAAAGTGTTATGAACTTCCATTGAACATTTCCCCAGTCATTAATTGTAATCCACATCATGAATAAGACCAATCAGTAATGCCACGACGACGCAACCAAACCAGTTATACCTGACAGGGATCCTCTCAAAGGAAAGAGGCAGCACTTGGCCAGCTTCTGCTAGAATTCTTGGGATCCAAACAAACCAAGCAGAGCAGAGGTTTAAGGCCTTAACTGGAGCCAAAGATATTAATGTGACTGCAAAGGTGGGAGTTTCTCCTTAGAAATGGGACTAAACATAGCTAATATGCCCATTCTCATGAATCCACTTGAAGTAACCAAATATTGTACTGTCACACTCAGATATTATAGGTTAATACAATAGTTTAATTTGAAATTATATTTAAAATTGCCTAATCACTATAACCAGAGGAAATAATCTTAAAGCACATGTGGAGCCATGTCACCATCTGGCTCAAGAAAAATCTGTGGTTCCCTGTCTCCTCCACTATAAAATGCAAACTCAGCTAGGCATTTAAATTCTGCCATGCTTGGGCTTCAGCTCTCTTTCCAGGCTTCTTTCTCCCATTCACAGATCCTAGGTTTGGGCCAGTCTGGAAAAACTGGCTTGCTTGCTGTTCCCTAAATGTGATACTCCATTAATCCATCTCTGTATCTGCACAAGACTGCTCTTCTCCTTCCTGACTTCTTTTTTTTTTAATGATCCTTAGCTATATCCATGCCTCAGTCAGGTACTATTTATGGGTCCTCTTGATTATTAGTGCCTCCTCCTCAAATTGTCAAGTATATACTACTTTAAAAAAAAAATATATATATATATATATGTATATATTTTTCTAATTCCAGGTAAAAAGGATTTGTAATTAAAAAAAAAAATTTTGAGTTCCAAATTCTTTCCTTCTCTCTCCCCTCCCCCTTATTGAGAAGGCAAGCAATATGATATAGATTAAAGTATATACAGTACTAATCTTTGCACACATTCTTTCTACTTCCCATTAGAACATAAACTCTTTAATAGTAGGGACTACTGTTTCCCCCAGCACCTAACACAGTACCATCTTGCACACAGTGCTTAATAAATGCTTGCTAGACTCTCTCTTGATCTCTCTCTCTCTTTATAAAAAGGGCATAAAATGAACAATTAATGAACTGAAACTCAACTTATATAAATGACATCTGTTAAAGGTTTTTTACCAATCAGTTGGTTGAGGAAGTGGAAAAAACAAATGAAAGATGTCTCCCGAAACAGGAAGCTCAGTAATGAATAAAATGACCTGGGCTTAAATGAGGAACACTGTATTCAAGGCCTGTCACGTAGGCCACTGGGTGATCCACATGATGTAAGAAGAACAGAAGACTTCCACTCACCAGCTCCTGTGCCAGTAAATATCAAAACAGTTTGGTCCCACTGACTACTGAATGATTCTTGGTATTCTGTTTAGTTCTCAAAGTCAAACCACTTGAAGTCACAATATTTAACTCTTGTGTAACTTGCTTTCCTATCACAGTAACTGATCTACACTTCTCTTGCCACAGTTCCTGGCTAGTACTTTGGACCTAAATCAACCTGAGGACTCACATGACAAAAGCTAAGACAACACTTAGCTACTGTGCTGATATGATCTAAATTAACTTCTAAAACCTGTTTTCTTGCAGTAAGAAAACCAGCCAAAAAACACAGGATGGTACAAGAATGGATGTACTACAAAAACCAGACTGCTAGATATATTAATCCTGAACCAGACATGAATATAAAGTTCTGTTCTTCTTTTAAGAAAGCCAGGCAAATGAAATCTGGTTTTAAAAATGGAAAGCAATTAAAGATTATTTTTCTTCAAAGAGAAATTTATAGTAATATTCTTCTAAATTACAAGCTTCCTTTGTCTATGTGAAAAATTATTTAATAGATTATTACTATGTATATAAAATTTTTCATTTCTATTGAATAAACCTGGGGACATTTACACTAGACAATATAATAAAAAGGGGGGAGGGTAGAAAACCAACTTGTAAAAACACAGATTTTGTTGTATCCAAGAGAGATTTCTGTGGGGTAAATAAATCCCAGTGTAGGAGAGGCACATTCATCCATAGATCTGCAAATCCAGGATACTGCAGTCTACCTGTACATTTGACAGACAAAATAGGGTTAAGAAAAATAATGCCAAATGTTTTCTAAAGGGCAAATCACTGCCTCTAGGAACTCACTGCCTGCTCATTGCAGAAATAGAAATGATTGATTCAAGCTGACCTGACCAGAAGTCCTGACATGAAAAGATTACAAAGATATTAGATAGAAAGTACAATATTAGAAGGAAGAAATCCAAGGGAAAGGAAGAGAAAAAACAAATGCATACACATGCAAAAAAAATCAGTGTAACATTTCTGAATTTAAGGTAAGGCTTTTAAAAGGTTTAGTTTTTCTAAGATATGGGTTTCTTTCTCTTTTTTACAATTTAGAATGGCAGAATGAACACTTTGAAACCACTATATAAATGGACATTTTCATCCCCCAGAAATGCCTTAGTATTTCCCCAAATTCCCTTTCCCTGTATCCCCTCGTTTTGTTTTTTTTTTATGATTGTATTTAAGTGGCTATAACTCCTCCCTCTTCCTCTTTTGGACTTGTGACCGGGCTGAATTCAGGCAGTTCTTTTGCTCTAGTTTTAAAATATAATACTTAGTTATTGAATATTAATTTTAAAATCCATATTTTGGCTTACCACACAAAGGGATTACAAATTCTCAAAAATTTTTGAGCAGATAGCCTTACAGTAAAGATAGTAAGTTTGCCCAGTCACTGCCTACCTTGAGGGTCCAGTGGCGGGGTGTGTCTACGCTCCTCTCCCACTCTGCTGCCAGCTGCTGCCTGCCGTTTCTCCTGTCCATCTGCTTGGCCAGCATTCCTCAAAGCTCCCCACCCAGCTTGGAGCATCCTCTTGCCAAGACCAGATCCCAGTGGGATTGATGCAATTTTGAGCCAAGACAAGAGGACTTGAACTTGTTTGGGGTTCAAAGTTGCGGCTGTTTAACATGTGTTAAAGCCAGTCCCACATTGCTTGTCCCACATTCTACCAAGTATCTCAAATTTGGTTCCTCCCTGGCTCCTATAATATAGTCCCTTTTTGGTCTTTCATGGTGTGGCAAAATTTCTATAGTCCTGGCTATTGATTGGGTAAATGCATAATTGCTTGAATCATTTTAATTGGGCCCTGATTCAAGGACCTGTTATAGATTGGTTTTTCTTTTACTTAGATTTTTTAAACATAAGACTTTTACATTTTTTTATTTCATTCACAAGTTATTTTTTATCTTTTATTTGGAATTTTTCATGTTTTTGATTTTCTTTTGCAAATTGATTTATACCTCATAACTCAGCCATGCATCCCTGAGTGATCCTTGTGTTTGTTATTATTCACCTCAGGGGGGCCAAGTTACTGTTGTGAACTTTGATTTAAATTTGAGCAATTTTAGGATAAGAAACATGCTACCTCCCAGAATCCGGAATGTGCCATGAAGATAGCTGCCTGCAGAGACCACATGATGCACCAGAAGATCCAGAGTGAACTTTGGGATGTGAATTAAACTATGGGGGGTTGAAATGCCTTTATTTTGAATGTATATTCTTATGCCAAAGGGGACTGCCCCCAAATTGGCTTTTTGTCAACCTAGTAATCATTGGTTTTGTTCTCTTTTCCTTTTATCCACAAATTATTGCAATCTTTAAGTTGATTATGTTTCCATGATCCTTTTGGGATCCAATAGGAGGAGAGGGTATGTATAAATGGAGATTTTGAGCCTTTGGACTTCATCCCCCAGAAGTGCCTTAGTATTTCCCAAAATTCCCTTTTCTTGCATCCACTCGTTTTGCATGATTGTATTTAAGTTGCTGTAACTCCTCCCTCTTCCTCTTTTGGACCTGTGACTAGGCTGAATTCAGGCAGTTCTTTTGCCCTAGTTATTATTAATAAAACTTTAAAAATAGAATGCTTAGTTATTGAATATTAATTTTAAAACTCACACCACCAATCACTGTTCTATAATTTCTTATGGTTTAGTTAAACACACACACACACACACACACACACACACACACACACACACACACACACACACCTCAAACTCAAGCCATCCCAGAATAGCAGCCTTGAAAGAGGTCTCAGAGTTGTTCATATCTAGCCTAACTTTCCCCTAAAACAAACAAGCCCACTGCCTTGTACACAGCAGGTATTTAATAGATGCTTGCTATGTAGCCTGCCAATGATCACTTATGGAGAATTGGAATTCTGAGGAAGATTCCTTACATGATGTTTGTATTTATCTTTCTATAGCTTCCACCCACTGTCCCTGGTCTGGAGCCAACAGAAAAAGTCTAATCTCTAGCCTAAGTTAAAGCTCTTCCCATGCTGGAAGACAGTTAAGATGGACCTCAGAGGCCAATAAGCCAACCTTTAGCTAAATAGGAATCCTCAAGATCCTTTACCTCAAGATCTCCAATGAAAGGACCCAATGCCCTCCCAAAGCATCCCATTTCACTGTTTAAACTGTCAGGCTGCTGTGCTAGGCTTTCTAAAGAGTGATCTGAAAATAGGCTGATACATTTAAAAGAAGGGGCCTTGCTGGCCATCTGATTCTTACATTTTATAAATCAGGAAAGTGAGGCTTAGAAAGTTTAAGTAGTTGCCCCAAGGTCCAATAGCTAACAATAATAATAATAATTATTATTAGTATTATTATTATAGTTAACATTTAGATAGTATTTACTACATGCCAGGTACTAGACTAAGAGACTTATATTTATTATTATTTCATTGGTAACCACAACAACCTTGGGAAGGTATGCTATGACTATTCCTTTTTATAGATGAAACTAAAGCCAACAGAAGTGAGGTGAGTTGGCCAGGATCACACAGTGTCTAAGGCTGAATCTGAACATAGATTTTTCTGATTCTAGACTTCATGTTCTGTCCATTGCACCTGAGGCAGAGTTTGAACCTGTCTTCAAAATCCAAGTCCAACCCTGTCATTTATATCATGCTGCTTGATAGGGCTTACAAAACAATGGAGGTTTTTTTTTTTGTAAACAACAACAACAAAGATTAACAGAATATTTTTAATACTTATTAAAAATACCAACAGAAGTATTTCTATTAAACAAGGTCAAACATGACTGTATCTTGGAGGTAATAAGAAAAGAGACAACTATAGTAATTTTGTGGGAAGACAGAGTGGGGCCTCTGAAAAGTATACTTTTCCTCCAATTAGTCTAGGAAGAATTCATCAAAGAGATAAGATAGGAAAAGCAGTTTGAAAAGTAAGAAAGAAGAAATCTGGTAGGCAAAGAAGTTAAGGAGTCAATCCCAGAGCAGAAGTGGTTGAGACAACCAAATTTAAACTGTAGAAAATTTTGTTAGGTATAAAAGTTTAAACTGTCTTCCTCCTATCCTGGCACAGCCAGCTAAGGTGGAAGGAATGGGAATGGGTGGATCAAAGTAGACCGTGATATTAACGCTTTTTATTCCATAAGCATTTATGGAGTGATAATGATAATGGCTAACTTTCAAGTTTGCAAATTGCTTTTCATACATTATCTCATTTAAGCCTTACAACAACCCTGTAAGGCAGGTATTAAAAAAGTTCATTATCGTTCATTTCTCAGATGAGGAAGGTTCCTGAGCTTTTGGAGGTTATATTCAAAAGGATGAGGCTTATGGAGGTTATATGACTTATCTCTGGTCACACAGTTATTAGTGTCGGAGGCAGGATTAGAAGCTAAGCCCTCCTTACTCGAAGTTCAATATGCTGTCATATGTACATATATAGTACCACTGTTACACATCTTCCATGCTATTATCTCCTATTTAAAGCCTTGGGTTAATTGGTTTTTTTTCCCCTTGTAACAATATTTATTAAGACAGATTCATATAAACTCTGACTTGGACTGAGATTGAAGCATAATTTTTTTCACTGGCTTTATGTTTCTTGCTTTTTTTTTTGCAACATGGTTAATATGGAAATATTTTTACATGCTTCACACATATAATTGACATCATATTATTTGCCTTCCCAATGGGTAGGAGTTAGAGGGAAGAAGAGAAAAAAGAAGGTTAAAAATAAAGTTTTTAAAGAGAAAAAAAGATTCATCTATGAAATTACAAAAAAAAATGCATAAAATGAATATTCCTCTTACATAGAGGCCAAACTTCCACAAGTCTCAAGCATTTGTAACATGATTCAATCACTACACTAAGTGAGAAAGGCCCTTGAGTGGCCTAACCAGCTGTCATAAAGTTTACATGCTTTTATTCTATAGAAAGGATCTCAGGCCCTCACTGTAGGCCAGTACCTTTTATGTGAATCTGAAAACTTATCGCATGGTTTCCCAGACAACAGTAAGTTTAAAACAGCAAATCAGAAGGTGATGGGGAGATGAAAACATCAGCTAGAGCGAAGTAATTACTCTGGAGATAAAAGGGACAAAATGGAACAGTTTTTGTCTTCCAGGAGTTTATATTCTACTGGGAAGACACACACACACACACACATACACACACCCCAATATATGTACGATACAAGGAAAATTGAGGCAAGAGGGGGTAGTAACCACTGGAATGACCAGGGAAGGCTTCACACATGAGGAGGCTCTGAGGGCAAATAAGGCCAGGGATGACAGCAAGATGGAATGGAAAGCAGAAGAACTAGAGAAAGACCAGAGAACTCTAAAAGTACAAGTATCTGGAGTGATTTAGCATAGGAGCAAACTGCTCCATTTGCACCCTTCATAGTCTCTGAGCACATTACTACAGCAGAGTATGATAACTAATGTTTGTAATGATGACCATAGCTTGTCTTTTCAACTTTCCCTTTCTTGATGGTTGAGGCCTCCCCTTTAATTATCTCAAACAGCTTAGGCAGGGTGCCCAGACCCCCTGTGAAAGAGACAAAGAGAGCACAGCCAGACATGGAGAGATAAGCAGCCAGGGGGCACTTTTAGTCACAGGTCAGGGAAAAGGCTTAGAGACACCCCGGGAAAAGCAACTCGCACATAAGGCTCAGAGTAAAGTGAAAAGTGAAAAATGGTCCGCAGTCAGGTACTATTGGGATAAGGCATGAGACACTTAAAGGTCAGCTTTGTAGAGAATTTTCTGCAGCAGAGCACACTGGGAGTGCTATAAGATGTATAAGTGTGTATAAATGTGTATAAGAGGGATGCTACTGTTGCTGTTCAGTTCTTTTTTCAGGCAAGTCCAACTCTTTGTACCCCATTTAGGGTTTTCTTGGAGAAGGTACTGGAATGGTTTGCCATTTCCTTCTCCAGTTCATTTTACAGGTGAGAAAATTGAGGCAAACAGGGTTAAGTGGCTCATCCAGAGTCACGGAGCTAGGAATGTCTGAGACCAGATTTGAACATTGGAAGATGAATCTAGTATTCTATCCAATGCAACCTCTAGTTTCCCCTAAGATGCTACTATAATTAGTGCTTTGATTTATTAAAATTTATTTTTTTTCTAAAAGTTTATTTATTTAGGATATTTTCCCATGGTTACATGATTCATGTTCTTTGCCTCCCCTCCCCCCACCCCTTTCCCAACCCCTCTCCTGTAGCCAATGAGCAATTCTACTAGGTTTTACATGTGTCATTGATCAAGACCCATTTTCATATTATTAACATTAGTGCATTTATTTTTTAAAAGTACATAGCCTAATAAAATGAAATGCAACCTTAAAGGCTCCTTTCAGATGTTTCTCCTTTATACCTGAGAAAGATGTACAGTCCTTTATGACAGAGGTAAGATAATTGGTGAAAGAATCACCTGACTTACCTCAAAGGAGGAGTGAAATGGGAAAATATTATTTTCAGCAAAGTTTTCAAAATTATTTACTCATTTAAAACATACATTTTAAAAGGTTTTTTGAGTTTTGATTTATTTCCCTCCCTCCTGCTTCTCCTCCACCCACTGAGAAGACAAGCCATGTGATATCAATTATCCATGTGAAATCATGTAAAACATTTCAATTTAGCCATGCTGCAAAAAAAAGACAAGAAAAAAATAAACAAAGTGAAAAAATATTCAGCAAAGGTTTCTGAGAAGCTAGATTTGGAATCAGGACCTGGGACAACATAGTTCAAATCCTGCCTCTGACACTTCTGTGATATTGGACAAATCAGCTTGATTTGGGGGCATCTCTGCTTCCCATCTGTGAAATGTGGTAAACAAGAGCATCTACTTCACAGAGCTATTGTGAGAATTAAATGAGATCATCAAGGCAGAGTGCTTCAGAAATGCCAGCTGTTCTTTTTATCAGGGTCACAACCCATCTTGTATAAAGTCAAAACAAAATAAGGATTCCCTCGGACCAATCATGATAATAATGCTCCTATTCAGATGGAGCTTTCAGGTCTGCAGAACACTTTGTACATATAATTATTTTTGAGCCTCACAACAAATGTGCAAGATAAGTGCTGTTATCATCTTTTTACAGATGAGGAAACTGAGGCTGAGATGTGTTGAGTGCCTTTGCCCAGAGTCACAGAACCATTAAGGGACTGAGGCAGGATTCAAACCCAAATCTTCCTGGCATGAATTTCAGTGTGATAGCCGCTATGCTATGGATGAGGTACTGTATATAGCTTAGCATAGGACTAGGCAAACAGTAGGTGCTTAACAAATATTTACTGACCAAATTATGTCATCCTATTAACTGCCCTGGGCCTCAGAGAATTCATCACAAAGCCTACTTGATGAAATCCATAGCAATAAGGAAAAGTTGGGTCAAACAATCCTCATAAGAAAATTTAAATGGATAGAAAATACATATTGGGCAAACTACCACGAGACCGAACCTGTTGAGTTCATTCTTCAATATGGATTATTTCAGAAGTCAACTGGATAGTTTTTTAAAATTATTCAAAAGACCAAGGTAAAAAATATGGCCACATTCCAATGGTTTAATAAAGGGTAACATTTTTTTAATTTAAAAAAATTTAAAAATATGGGGGAAATATGATTATCAATTTCTCAGAGCTTGATCAAACTCCACATAAAATCTCTGAAAAGGTACAGCCAGGAACAGATAGTTTGGATCATGTGACTGAGACATCACCACTACCACCTGGTGGCTGCTGATCAAGTTTGCAGTTCCAGGTATTTTGAAGACTACAATATCAATGTGACAGCAAACAACATAGCCCTGTAACTCCTCTGAAAATAGAAAAGAATCCTCTGGGTTG
Organism: Monodelphis domestica; assembly: GCF_027887165.1. Classification (NCBI taxonomy): domain Eukaryota; kingdom Metazoa; phylum Chordata; class Mammalia; order Didelphimorphia; family Didelphidae; genus Monodelphis; species Monodelphis domestica. The sequence goes on along the minus strand of NC_077232.1, from coordinate 188,601,239 downwards.
GTGTTAGGGTTTTCCCATAGCTCCAGGGACTGGAGCAAAGAAATGAGGTTAGGATCTATAAACATATCCCTCTCTCCAAACTGGGTTCAAAGACCAAAATTCTGCTCTAAGGTTCTAACAGAATCAGAGCTGAAAAGTGAGTGGCTAGATAGACCCAAAGCCATGGGTAGTATCCCCTCCTTTCCTAACACTCTAGGTTAAATTCTTTAATCATGAGAATGTGATGCAAGCTCTTAGCTTGTATGGACCTGGACAGAATTGTTCCAACATCTCTATCTTGACCCAGAATGGCACCCAATGCTTATTTTTTAGTATATTATATCAACTTTCATTTGTCACATATAATTTCTCCCTCCACTCCCCCAAGGCAAGGAGGGAGGGAAACTCTGAAAAAATAATTTATATCTAATGTATATCCAAATCAACCTAACAAGGATTATGTTTATATTTAACAATGATAATGTCAGATGTTGACTTTAGAATATTAAGCCATGAATCTAAATTAACAATTGTTTTGACTACAGGAAATAGAAAACAAGTAGGAAAAAACATGCTATTTTGGGGAAACACCTCACAACAGGTACACATACACTGATCCATCCACAAGGAAATAACCAATTTTTTGGATTATGTAGCTAGTTTTATGAGTACATATGTGGTATGAATAATAATATAATTATTCTTTTTTCTGAATGCTAGTTATTTCCTGACATTTAGAACCCAATCACTCAAATAGCCTTAGACAGAGGAACAACAGAGGTACTTCTACTCATTCAACTATATATAAAAAAGAGTACAATTCAGTTCACTGCCCCAGGAGTCCAGAAGGTCACGACTGAATGCTGAAATTAAGTTATGCAGTAGTATTTATGTTTTCTCAAGTTTTAGAAATATCTTGAAAACTGATCTTTTTTTCCACCTGCTCAATGCTACCACTATAACTGACAACAATGGTTGAACAATAGCAGGATTGTGATGAAATGCTACTGTGCCATAAGAAATGACAAACAGAATGATCACAAAAAACCTGAAAGACTTCTATGAACTAATGCAAAATTAGATGAGCAGAATCAGGAGACCATTATACACTGCAATAGCAATGATGTATAAGGATCAACTATGAATGACTTAACTATTATCAACAATGCAAGAATCCAGGGCAATTCCAAGGGACTCAATTCAAAAAAGACTATCCACCACCAAAAAAGATGGAGTTTGAACCTTGTTAACTCCATTAATTGTTTTTCTAGTGTAAGTTATATGTGTCTTCTTTCACAGCATGATGAACATGGAAATATGTATTATATGATAACACATGTATAATCTAGATCATAATACCTGTACTAGGGAGAGGGGAGGGATGGGAGAGAACACAGATCACAAAATGTCAGAAAATGATTTTTAAAAATTGGATTGACACATAATCTGGAAAAAAAAATTAATATCAAATAAAAATAATTTTAAATTAATTTTGGAGTTGAAAGCAAATTCATCCTCCTCCCCTTTCATCTATAAAATGAACAGTTTGGGTTAGCCTGCCTCTGTTACAAAGGGAAATAAGACCTCTCACTAAAAGGAATGAACGATTTACAGTTTTAATGCTTAGATGGAGCAGAAAGAACCAATTCCTGTTTTGACACTTTTCTGGCAATAAAAATAAAAATTTTAGTTGGGTGTCAGAAAATTCTTTATTCAGAGGGCAGGAGGATTAGGGGAGGAGGGAAAAGGTGGGAATATCTTACTTTATGACAGATTACAGGTCAAAAGGAAAATATCTCTTAAGAGGTAAAGTGATCACGATGACACATTGAAAAAGACATCATGTAATTGCTTTGAAAATCTTTGATGCCCCAAGGTCAATGATAAACACCAGTTAGCTAACTTCTTAGCAATGCATTCTGAAAGTATAACAGATTTCCTCTTAAGGCAGTATGTAAATCTGCAAATAAAGTATATTGACTTCAGTACTACAACAGATTCCCATCCAATGTGGGCACTCCCTTCGTCTGTCAACTCATCCTTGTTATCACAGCCTGATGGATTCTTGTACTTGTTCTGACTTGAATCCTCTAGAAAAGTTACCCAATGTACTGGACACATTTCTCTGAGTCTTTTCCTATTTCATAAATCTAGTATTGCTATAAATTCATGACCGACCCACCTCCTTTTCTGATCATATATTTCCTAAGTGAATGTCCTTTCAAGACTTCTGGTACACAGGTCATCAGCAGATATATATTTTAATCCTCCTTACATCCATCATATACCAAATGATATAAGTCAAAGGAGATAGGCAAATTTCCATGGAGGAGTTTACCTGAAGCTAAGACTTAGTAAAATGGTTAAAGGTACAAAAGATGAAGATAGGCCATGGGGATGGAAGAAGGAAATGGAAGCCAAAGAAAAAAGAAAAAGAGTTCAAATCCCACCAAGAAAAACAATCCCAATATCTTCCATAAAAATGCAACTCCATAGAGGATGGAATGCATGCCAGACAGAAGATGAATTCTAGGACTTGAGTATGAATTACCCCTCCCCCCAAATTCTTACAGTTGATCTCAGAAGCAATACTGTGTTTTGGTTCCAAGGCAGAAGAGCAGTAAGGTCTATGCAATAGGGGTTAAGTAACTTGTCTAGGGCTGCACAGCTAAAAAGTGTCTGAGGCCAGATTTGAACCTGTCTCTAAATCCACTGAGACACATAGCCGCTACTCAGGGGTCCCCAAGCTTTTTACATAGGGGGCCAGTTCACTGTCCTTCAGACCGTTGGAGGGCCGGACTATAAAAAAACAACTATGAACAAATCTGTATACTATTGTCTAGGAGAGCGGAGGCTGCAGCACTGGCTATGTTGGGCCCCTCACACCTTGCACAGGCCCATCACTGCCACCACTATACCAGACAGCAGTATATACAGTGCAGAATCCCCTCCCCCAGATCACTGCTCACCATGCTGATGTCTTCCATTGTGCAACCACATAATCCTTTGCCTGGCGCCACAAGCCACAAGGCGCCATGCAAAGGATTATGTCACCGGAAGTAGTACTGTAGCCACATACAGTGCTCCTCTCACTGACCACCAATGAAAGAGGTGCCCCTCCGGGAAGGGCGGTGGGGGCTGGATAAATGGCCTTGGAAAGGGGGTCTGCATGTGGCCCACCAGCCGTAGTTTGCGGATTCCTGTGCTACATGGATTGCTTTTCTTGGTTTGCAGATAACACAAATAGTGTGAGATTCAGTTGAAAAGGCGCGTTAGAGCCCAAATACATAGGGCCTTGAATACTAACTAGAATCTAGACTCAATTTGGCTCTGAGGCTTGTTTTTGGAGGAGATATAAACCCTAAGGACCTAACTTGTCCAAGAGTATCATTCTCTTATCTTGGAACTATGTTAGGAATATTAGGTTTAAAACTAGGTAGACCGAAAGGAAAAAATATGGACGGGGTTACTGGAGATATTAAAGTAAAAGATAAGAGCATTTAAGAGATAGTCTTTTTTTTACACTGTTGAACTGAGCTAATTTTATTTTTATTTTTTATTTCAGTATTTTCCCATTGTTACATGATTCATGTTCTCTCCTTCCTCTTTTTCTTCCTCCTGCCCAGAGACAACAAGCAATTCCACTGGGCTATACATGTATTATCACCCAATACCTACTTCCATATTATTCATTTTTATAATATTTAAAAAGCCCAAACCCCATATCCAATACCCATATAAACATGTGAAAAATCAAATGTTTTCCTCCCACATTTCTACTCCCATAGTTCTTTCTCTCAATGTGGATAGCATTCCTTCTCATAAGTCCCTTGGGATTGTCCTGGATCATTGCATTGCTAATAGTAGCAAAGACGATTACATATGATCATCCCACAATGTTTCAGTCTCTGTGTATAATGCTCTGGTTCTGCTCATTTCATTCCACATCAGTTTGTGGAGGTCTTTCCAACTTGTATGGAAATCAAGCAGTTTGTCATTCCTTATTGCACAGTAGTATTTCATCACCATCATACACTACAATTTGTTTAGCCATTCCCCAACTGAGGGACACCCCTTCATTTTCCAATTTTTTGCCACGACAAAGAACATGGCTATAAATATTTTTGTACAATCATTTTTCAACATTATCTAAGAGATAGTCTTTTGTGTTATCTACAACATGGATTCTGAAATGTCCATTAAGTTTGATAACTGCATTTCAATATAATTGGATTTTTTAATAATCCTATGGGTTGAAAAAAATTTGTGCATTGCAAAACATAATTCTGAGAAGGGGCCCATTGGCATCACCAGACTTGCCATAGGGGCTATGAAACTAAAAAGGTTAACATCATGAATTGGAAGGTTTAGAAGCAGTGAAAGAAATGAATAATGGAAAGTGTAGACTTGGATTCAGGAAAAGCAGGGTTCAAAATCTTGCCACAGTTATTTCATAATGGTTACCATTTACAGAGCACTTTTATGATTTGTAAAGAACTTTACATTTATTATCTTCTTGTTATTCAGCCATGTCTGACTCTTTGTGACCTCACAAACCACAGCACATCAGGCTCTTCTATCCTCCACCATCTCCCAGAGTCTGTCTAAGTTCATGCTTGTTGATTCCATGATACTACTGATCTCAGCCTCCCCATCCCCTATTCCTACTGCCTCCAGTCTTTCCTGATATCAAGGTCTTTTCTAACAAGTCTTGTCTTCTCATTATATGGCCAAAGTATGAAGTGTTTTATTTCATGGCTGAAGCCTCCATCAGCAGTAATCTTTGAGCCTAAGAATATGAAATCTCACACTTCTTCCCTTTCTTCTCCCTGTTTGCTAGGAAGTGATGGGACTACTTGCCATGTTCTTAATTTTTTTTTTTAATGTTAAGCTTAAAGCCAGCTTTTACATTTTCCTCTCTCACTCTTTCCAAGAAGCTTCTTAATTCTTCACTTTATCCCATCAGAGTGATAACTCTGAAGATCTGAGACTGTTGATATTTCTTATGGCCATCTGATCTGACTTTCAGCTTTTGATTGATTTGGCCTGACATTTTGCAATAAATAAACAAAGTGACATATACAACCTTGTTGTACTCCTTTCTCAGTCTTACACCTATATTCTTCCATTGTTCTAACTTGCTTTCTTGACCTATATTCAGGTTCCTCAGGAGACAAGGAAGATGATTTGGTACTTTCAGCTCTTTGAGGACTTGCCACATTTTGCTGTGGTTCACACAAAGAATTTAGAGTAGTTAAAGCAGAAATAGATGTCTTTCTGGAATTCCCTTGCTTTCTCCATAATTCATCGAATATTGGCAATTTGGTCTCCAGTTCCTTTGCCTTTTCAAAACCAGCCTTCTCTTCTGGTAATTCTTGGTTCACATATTGCTGAAGCCTAGTTTGCAGAATCTTAAACATAACCTCACTGGCATGTGAGGTCAAATGCAATTGTTCAGTAATTTTAATATTCTTTGGCATGATCCTTCTTTAGGACTGAGACATGAAATGATCTTTTCCAATCAAGAAGCCACTATTGAGTTTTCCAAATTTGCTGGCATATTGAATAAGTATAGCACTTCAATAGCATTGCCTTTAAGGAATTTAAATAGGCCAGTTAGAATTCCTACACCTCCTCTAGTCTTAATGTTAGCAATGCTTCTTGGACTCAATAGCTGTGCGACCTCAGGCAAATCACTTAACCTATTTGCCTCAGTTTCCTCATCTGTAAAATAGGTTTAATAATAGCACCTATCTCACAGAGTTGTGAGGATTAAATGAAATACTTCATGAAAAGCATTATATAAAGGTTAATTATATCATTATTGATGGTGGATTTTTCTTCTACAAGAGAGCACAGAGGCCTACAAGGCAGAAGAATTGGAGTTCAGCCACTTAAGGAACTGAGTAAAGAATTTGCACCTATTCTCAAACCCTTTCAGATCAATTGATAAACATTTATTAAATGCCTACTCTGTACCAGGTACTATGTTAAGCCCTGAGGTTACAAAAAGGGACAAAAGACAATCTCTGCCCTCAAGGAATTTACAATCTGGGGAGGCAATATTCAATCAACTATACACAAAGCAACTTATATGGGGGAATAGAAAATAATTAAAAATTTTAATTTTAATAAAAAATAACTCAAATAAGTAAAGCACTGAAATTAAAAGGGGTTGGGGAAGGTTTCCTGTAGAAAGTAAAAAAAGGGAAGAGAATGGAGTGGAACAGAAGAATGGGTATAATAAACAGTGATGAGGAAAGTAGATAGAGAAGAAGCACTCAGTGGTTAAATAAAATCAAGAACCCAGAGAAATGAAAGTCAGAAATTGCATAAAGTAAAATGGAATCAGAAACTGGCTTCCTGTTATATACAATCTGGGGTGGGGGATGGGACTATCTTGACTATCTTGACACAATTGCTATAAAATCTTATATTCAATCCCAAGGCATATTATTATCAATAGAGAAGTTTATAGCAAACCTACTATTATAATTTAGTAATGTTCTGGGGAGAGCCTTGAGAAAACAGATGGAAGTTACTCCTTTCTTTCATGTAAAGGAAAAAAAAATGCAACACCCTGGTGCAGTGATGGTGAACCTTTTAGAGATGGAGTGCTGCTCTGCCCAGACCAAGTGCTGTGCCTGCCCCCTTCCCCCCCAGGCTGAGTGCTTCCCCCTCCCCTACTTACCCCAGACAGGGAAGGGAGGAAGCACTCCCATTGGCTGCTGGGGATAGGGGTAGGAGAAGTGAGGAATTTACTTAGATGCATGGAGAGGAGGAGGGGAACAGCTCCATCCTGAGTCCCTCTGGCTGTCTAGTAACTGACTCTGGTGGGGGACTACAAGCATGCCCAGAGAGAAGACTCTGTGTTCTGTTTTCAGCACACATGACAAGGGTTCACCATCATGGACCTAGTGTATAGAATTGTTCTGATAAGTCTCAAAGGCTTAAGTCAAATGAGTTGGAATATGCCTCAGTTCTTTGACTTCTCAGAGATGCAGTGTCCTCAGCTGCAAAAATGGGAATCAACGTCTGAGTCACTAACCTTGTCCTGAGGCTCTGGCGATTAAATAGCAAATGTTTTACAAAAGTTAAAGACCATACAAATATCAGGCAGGGCTAGGAGGAAGAGTATCACAAAGAATAGGAATGAGTGCCATAGAATTTTGTGTTCTGAAAGTGAATCTTAAAAACTACTCAGACTTTACCTTAGAAGATTTGGTCTAGCTATTCCCTTATTGTAACAATGGAGATACTTGGTCTAAAAAGAATCAAGAATGTATTGGGAACTTTTAAAATTACTCCACCCTAGGGAGCAGCTGGGTAGCTCAGTGGATTAAGAGCCAGTCCTAGAGACGGGAGGTCCTAGGTTCAAATCTGGCCTCAGCCACTTCCTAGGTGTGTGACCCTGGGCAAGTCACTTGACCCCCATTGCCTAGCCCTTACCACTCTTCTGCCTTGGAGCCAATACACAGTATTGACTCCAAGATGGAAGGTAAGGGTTTAAAAAAAAAAATTTACTCCACCCTACTCAGACAGTGCCTTAGGGGAAGATAAAGTTGTAAACTCTTGATTGAACAATGAAAGTCCCTAACTCATACCTTATAGTAAATCTAGAACCTTAAGCTAGGTCTATTTTTAGGTCTAATACAAAAAGGTATTAAGTACATGTAAAGGTTAAATTAATCACAAAAAAGGTCAAGTAACTTACAAAAGGCAAGCTTAACAAAGAGGTGTGAAGTACTCAGAAAATATAATCTAACCAGAGAAGGTGAGAACCGAAGAAGATGAGAACTAAGAATGGGCAGTCCTGGAAAAAGCATCTACCATGATTGGTAGACGTGAAAATTTAGGGGAGGTGACATAAGAGAAAATCTCTTTAAAAGGAAGGGGTAAAAAGTCATTTAAAGCAATTGAGTTCAGAGTTGAATTAACTTAGATTCTGAATTGGAGTTCAGGAGATTCAGTGGAGGACTGGAGAATTGCTTGGAGATAGATGGTCTTGTGGTGAGTAATAAAACTGACTCACTCTCCCTTAGGCTCAGGAAGGCCACTTTGGCCTAGGCCTTTAACTGCTTGGCTCAGCCTGAGCCAGAGCAGTTTAAATTAATTCTCTCATATTCTCTCATATTCTCTCTCTCTCTCTCTCTCTCTCTCTCTCTCTCTCTCTCTCTCTCTCTCTCTCTGTCTGTCTGTCCTTCCATTAATTCCTTCTTTCTTTCTTAATTAAAATCTACATAAATCCCAACTGATTTGGGTATTTTCATATTTGGGAATTTCCCATGGCGACCACTTACTTAGATTTTAAATCAAAACACTAAAAATTATCCTTTACAGTTTTGGTGGTTACATGAAGTGACTTTATTTAATAGTGAGAGTAGGAATAGATGGAGGATGAGGAGGAAGAATAGGAGGAGGAATAGCAGTAATAAAAGGAGGAAGAGGAAGACTAGAAATAGGAAGAAGGGGAAGAAGAATAGGAGAAGTAGGGATAGGAAGAGGAAGAAGAATAAGAGGAATAGAAAGAGGAGGAAGAGTAGAAGTAGGGATGAGGGGAAGAGGAGTACAAGGGAGTAGGAGAAGAAATATGACTAGCAGTAATAGGATTAGGAGGAGGACAAATAAGAAGAGGTGGGGGAATGGAATGGGGGCAAGGGAAGGAATAGGAGTAGTATTAAGAGGAGGTCAGGGAGGCCCAGGAACCCAAAGATGACTAAAACAAATGTAAACCAGGTATGTCAAGACGTGTGGCATGAACAGTACTTTTTTATGAATAATCTGCCAGGGCTGGTATTATCCAGGACAAATTCCTGAAATAAGTAGGGCTTGAGAAAAGATTGGAAGATGGTTGAGAATGAACTGAATGACCCACTGGGGACAGAAGACTCCTGACAAATGGAAAGTGCAAGGTCCATTTCAATAGTGCCTAGGAATACCAGGAGATTCTGGCCAGAATGGAAGCACTATGACTCAAGAAATAAATGAAAATGAGTGATCTCCTTCAAAAAGGTGGTGAAAGGAACCCAATCTCACCCCTTATGAGAAACATAATTTTTCTATTTTTAACCTGAATGTGCTTTTTTGTGGGTGTACAGGGTGAGGGGAAAAGACTGGGGAAAAAGAAGAAAGGAAGAAAGAAAAAATAACTCATGAACAATTTCCAATCTCATTCCCCCACCCCTTAAAATAGCTCTTCATAGCCAATAAAACAGTACACACAATGATTACAACAATGTAAATGGAAAAAATAACAACCATATAACAATTGAAAATGAATGTTGTAAAACTGCAGAAAATAAACTTGGCCCCAAAGAGCTGAGAAGATGCTTTCTCCCACTGCTTTGCAGAGTTGGGAGGTCTCTAGGTGTAGAATACCGCATACATTTTCAGAGTTTTTCAATGTAAGGGTTTATTTTGTTGACTGTTTTCTGTTCTTTTCTCTTTTTTTCTTTAAATATATTCTTTGTTATGTGGGCTGGCCCTCTGGGAGAGAAGAGAAAGAGGGAAACTGAAGCAATTTTTTAAAAAATGATGTATGTATATGCATGCATATATATATATATATTTTTATAAAATATATAAAGACAGTTCTTTGAAAAGACTATAACTGTGATTAAAACTATTGCCTGGGGGGTGGGGGGAGCAGAAACTATCAGTCAAGATAGTTTTTTCTTCTTCAAGCTGTTCTTTGAACAGCTGTCCAGGAAGAAAAAGAATCAGCTTTTAGTTGCTTGATAGCCCACATGGATACTTCAGGGTACAGAGATAAAGTTATTTAACTTGGCAGTCCCTGGAATTTACCAAGCTCTATTAGTTCACTCCTCAAATCAAGCACCAAAGGACATGAGAAAAGGGCTTGGGCATTTCTGCTTTCCTGGCGGGAACTATCAAAATACCTGCTTCCCATACTATCTCCCATTATCCAGAAGCCAAGAAGGCACATAATAGATATCAAAGAAATTAATGGCTAAAATAATGAAACTTCATGACATTTTTCTCTTTAAGCCTGTGAAAGTGAAGTTTATTATTTTAGGTGAAAAAAAAATGCAGGAATAACACTGCATCATTCTTTTTTAGGGAGATAATTGTCCTCCTAGCATTCTCTGAAACCTCAAATCCATTTTAGTCCTTCAGGAATTAAGTGCATTTCAGATCTCATAGTTTCATTAGTAGGGGCTTTCCCCCACAAATACTGGAAGAAAACATGTTATTTTTTTACTGATATTTCAGATTACTATTAGTAGATCATGAAGTATGATATCTAAATCCAAAATGTACTAATTTTTAAAGTAGTAAAGTAGGAACAATTCCAAGATGGTTCAAATTAAAAAATGTCAATGGCTTTCTTTCAGGTCCAGGTCAAAGTTCTTGGCATGATATTCAGAGCCCATCCCATTGTGGTCCTGAGTTACCTTTCCATCCTTATCTCCCACTTCTTCCTTCACAAATATTCTGTTAGAGCCAAGCTTGTCCATTCCCTAACCCCTGAGGATTTGACTTCTCTTTCCTCTTAACTCTTAGAATACCTATATATAATTAATCTGGTACACCTCATCAGATCCTGCAGAGACTGTAAGAGTCACAGAATTTTAAGCTTATAAGAAACCTAATAGGATTACTACTTCTAACTCCTCAAGCTGTACCAAAGAGGCAGCATGGTGTAGTTTATAGGGCCCTGGGCTTGAAAGTTAGAATTCTACTGCAGACATTTGCCAGTTAAGTGACTTTGGGCAAGTTATTTAACCACTTTGTGTCTCTGTTAACTACAAAATAAGGGGGTAGGATTAAAAGAGGCGATTCTATGATTCTGTGAACTTCTCACATGAGTATATCTTCTTTTCTTAAGAAGAATCTAAGTAAGTTATCAGAATACCTATTGTAACCCACCAAACCTCAGAGGGTTGCTGTGAGGATCAAATGAGAGGGATAAAGAGACTCAAAGATAGAGAAAGAGATGGAGAGAAGGAGGAAAAGAAGAAGGAGAAAGGGAGGAGGAGGGTGAGAGAAAGAGAGAGAGAAAGAGATGCTAACCTAACTAATTATACAAATAGTAGTTATAACTATAAGCTCTTAAGGGTGGCGATTTGATCCTATAATTCTTTGTCTTTTCCATAGTATTTAGAATAGTGTTACAAACTTAGAAGGCATTAAATATTTGTTAAATAAATGGATGAATGAATACATTATTTTCAATTTTTTAGAAAGTTTCATTGATAACTGTAAATAACACCATAATCACAAGATCTGAGATTTAGATCTGGAAATAACTTTGAAAATCATCTAATTCAATCCCCTCATCTCATAGGAAACTGAGACCCAAAGGGGTTTAAGTGACTTATCCAAGATCACATAGGTAGTTGGGAGGCAGGTTTGAACCTGGGTCACAAGATCATAGATAAAACAACCTTATAGTTCCTGAGACTCTAAATGTGGTGATTATTATACTGTATTGGACTGATGCAACAATAGAAGGCTGTGATTCTTTAGTAGAGTAGGATAGGGATACAAACAAGTAGAACTAAGTAAGAAAACATATTCCCCACCTCCCAGCCCCACACTATAAATGGTTAATAGGAAATGGAGGTGCTAGATGGTGCTAGATTACTTTGCTAATCAATGGAATCACCCTAGGTTTAAATATTCAGTTTAAGTCACCAGAGTCTTCCTTGAAGACTGTAATCCACACGGAACCCATAATTACTTATTGAGAATTCAAATAGAAAGATTTAAATTAACAGAATTTGGAAAGGGTTTGGGTAAAGGAGTCTATCCTACAAGGAAAAGACAAATATTATGTTGATATCAAGGATTAACTTAAAGGGGAAAATGGTATCTTATCTCATCCCTAAGAAAAACTATGCACTGAGAGAGAGTATGTATGCTCTTTGCAGGGAGAAGATGTTTCATGAGGATGTTTATTCTCATTTTCCCAGTGCACAGCACCTACTACATACACAAGTGAACTGTAAAATATTCTATAATACTTTGTATATGGAAATTAATTTAGGTGTAAAGAGTTGCTAAGCAAATATAATAATTTATGTTGGAGTATGATGTTGTTTCTATGAAACTCATTACTTTAAAATAAATGAATTACTGCATAAAACCTTATACCAGTTAATTTATGGTTTCCCATTGATTAAAGGCCTTCCATAGTCTACTTCCATCCTTCCTACATAAATTTATTTCTTAATAGTTTCCAACTTGACCCCTCTTTTCAAGTCAGGACAATCTTGAATCTATGCTCTTCCAACAAACCATGCTCAGTCTTGAATTTAAGTCTTTTTTCTGTTCCTGCAGGTTCCTTTGCTTGAGAAGCATTTCTTTCTATCCCCTATAAATCAGATCCACAGTTGGAGGTCCATCTGAAATCCCACCCTGGCACATAAGAGCTTCCCTACCAACTCTTCCAATCCCTACAGTATTTCTCTTTAACACTCATTTAGAAACTTGCCAGCCTTTAAGCCTCTGAGGATAGAGTGAAGTCACATATAATTTTTTTTTCTGCCCCTAGCAGAATACTACAAACACAATAGGCGCTTAAATATCCTTAAATGGTGTCTAATGTTTGTGTGTGTGTCTAGTTTCCCCAGCCAAATGGTAAACCAGAAGAAGGCATGGGACATTATATTTCCTTATGCCTTCCTAGGCAATCCACCTCACATCCTCAAATTGTAATGGGTTGGACACACAAAAAGAATTTGAAAAAATATATTATGTGAATAGACACTATTTTAGGCTATGTCTTCTAGTCAAATCCAGATGTAGCCTTGCCTAAACTCCATAAGTTTACTTAGGATAGCAGAATAATAAATTATCTTTGTGGAGAAAGCCAGGACATTGAATTATTCTGAAATGTTTTCTTAATCCTTAAACAATATTCAGTTGCAGTGCTATGGATCTTTACTCTATTCTAATCCTTTGAAAATCTTCCTTCTGGCATGCTGAAGATAGAGGGTAAGAAAGCTGCTATTGACAAGGCCACCCTGGCTTCAACTTGTAAGCAGGTGGGTGGGTGTGTTATCAAGTCCTGCCACTATCTGTGGAAGAAGCAATAGACACAGGATGTTAACTCTTGGGGCCATATGTGGTTTTTTGAAGGCAGCAGGAAGTGTGGGGGAGGAGGGGCCCATGGAGAGTGGCCTGGACACCATATTTAGTATATAGGACATAAGTCACCAATTTCTTATCTATATAGTTATCCTCAGCTATTGAGAATATCTCATCTCCAATCATGATGGATAAATGGAAGCTTGTGGAAGCAAGAAATCTAATAACTAAGTATAATTTTAAATTGGAAAAAAAGGAGGCTGCTCCCTGTTCTTTATCACCAACAAGAATCCTTTGCTTACTTCTTTCCCAAGTTCACCACCATCCTTTTCTTCTTATCAAAGTTTAGATTGTGGCACCCAGGGGCTGTCATTTTATAGAGCAGGGGCTTTAGGGGCAGAGGGTGTCATGGGCTCCTTTGACAGTTTGGTGAAACCTTCTCTGTATAAAGTTAAATAACTAGTGGTAGAGCTAAATTTCAGCAGGAAGCTGGTGAAAATAAAGGTGTAATTTTTTCTTCCCATCTAAGTTTACAGACCTCCTGAAATTTATGGACCTCTGGTTAAGAACTGTTATAGATGAGAAACAAAAATTATCTCCCCTTCTTTCTACAGATGAATCAACACAACAATATTGAGTAATTACTCTTTGTATGTGGGGGAAAGGAATATGGGAAAGATAACAATAACAGTCTGAGCCTTTAAGGAATTTACAGTCAAATTAAAGAATGACTTGTCAGTGAGCGAACATTTATTGCTGTAAGCATTTACTATATGCCAGGCACAAGGCTAGGTGCTAAGAATACAAAAACAAGTGCAGAAAGACGGTTCCTGCCTTCAAGGAGCTTACATTTTAAAGGGAGAAGACAACGAATAAATGGAAGCTGAAAAGGAAGAAAATATTATTAACAATAATAATGTAGTATTTTTGTAATAACTTATTTGATGTTTCTAAGTTACTATCTTGACTATGCCCCTTAATGATTTATTTGAGAAGAGCTTTACATGTTAGTTCATTTCAAAATGAGTTAACATTAATAAAAAATAATTAACAATTAAACAGATGTAAAAACAATTTGATAAATGGCATAAGTTGTTATGATAATGTTATAAGTACAGTAGATGGAACTATAAATGACTGTCTACCTATTATTGGTGAGTGTTGGGAGAATAGAGACAGAATCTTAGATTTAGACTCAGAGACCTGGGTTCAAATTTCAGGTGTGTCACTTCCTTGCCTAACTCTGAGCAAGTTCCTAAGCTCTCTGAGCTTCAGTTTGCTCATCTGTAAAATAGAGGGGCTGGACTAAGTGGCCTCTAAAGTTCCTGTTCTAGTTCTATGTCTGTGATTTTATGCTAAAGAAGTTTAGAGAAGGGGCAGAGCACCATGGGTTGGAATAGATTTTATGAAAGAAGGATTTGGACTGAAGTTGATCATTTATTTGTTTGTTTGTTTGTTTATTTATTTATTTTTGGATTTTTAAAGGATGGTAGAATTAGTGGAACAGAGGGGAAAAGTATGGAGGTAGGAAAGCTTAAGACTGGAAGGCTGGTTAGTGAATGGAACAATTTAGCTTGAGCAGAAAGTCAGTGAACCTGTGCAACTAGAGGAGATAAGTGGAAATGGTGTGTTAATGGTGTGACTGAGGGCACTAAATGTTGGGATTTTAATGAGCAGTAAAGTCTTGGAGAGTTTTAGGGGGGTAGGTGGGGATTGTTTTGTTTTTCAATTAGGAAATGGGATTGTGCCTTATTCAAAGTGGTATAAAGGATGTTTTAGAAGGTAATCCCAAGCACCAAACTGATAACTAGCTGTGTGACTTTGGCTAAGTCAACTTAAATTCTTTAAGGTTATGTTTCCTCACCTGCATAGTACGGGCATTGATGATTCCTCAAGTTTCCCCAGCTCTATATCTGTGATCCCATAATATTAGGTAACCCTAAGAAAATTACTTTCATTTACCAACTATCACAAACCATCTCAGTCAGAAGCAACTCTGGAAAAAAATTCTTTTGCAGGAGGAACATATTACAGCTGTTACCAAGGCTTTTCCACTTTTTCAAGATCACAAGAGAAAAAAAAGATTTCATGACCTCCTTTGGCAACGTTTTTCAGGACATTCCATTCTAATCAGGTAGGTCCTTACTTAACTAGAATTCTCTAGAGTTGTCATTTTCTTGTAATCTAGTCTTTCTAATTTGTATAATAAACAGGTTAAACTGGATAACTTTTAAGGTGACTTTAAATTCCAGAAATCTGTGAGATACTGAGAAAATCAATATTCTATCAGCAAATACCCTTTGACAATCAATCAGGGATTTCCTAATAGTCTTTTATAAATCTAAAGCTATTTCTAAGCAATTCTTTATGCATTCAAAATTGATAGACTCAGTCATAGTTATAATAGCTAGAAAAACCTTCCAAGGATCATCTGGTCTAGCTTCCTATCTACTGGCAGGTCAAATTATTATCCTCAATTTATGGAAACTCCATTCCTTATCTCCTTCACTGTTCATGTTATTCTGTTATGTCCAATTCTTTGTGACTCCATTTAGGGTTTTGTTGACAAAGATACTGGCATGGTTTGCGTTTCTTTTTCTAGCTTATTTTATAAGTGGGGAAACTGAGGGAAATGAATTACACAACTAGTAAGTATCTGAAACCAGATTTGAATTCAGGAAGAGGAGTCTTCCTGATTCTAGGTCCAGCACTCTCTATCCACTGTACTACCTAGCTTCCCCAGTTTCTTACCTCACTATTACCCACATCCTGTCAGTTGACAAGCCTTATTGATTCTATCTATATATCTCTCATCCCCTTCTCTACACTCACAAACCCATTACCCTCTTTTAGGCCCTCACTTCCCATGTGGACTACTGAAAGATCTCCCCAGCTAGTCCCTGGCTTCCTACCTTTCCCCATTACAATTCATCTTCCACACAGTAGATAACATAATCTTCCTAAGACAAAGGTTGGACCAGGTCAATTCCCAGCAAAAAAAAAACAACAACAACAACAACAACAAAAACAAAAACAAAAAACTTTAGGGACTTGCTATGTCTTTAAGATAAGTAGGGATTCCATAATCTGGCTCCAAAGGCCCTTTCTAGCCATAGTTCTTATGACTTTCCTTGAAGTACTTGATTTCCCAGCCAAATGTCCAGTGTGCTCTTCTTACAGCTCTTGCCTCCCACTCTGGTCCAGGCTATTACCCCAGACTGGCATACATTCCCTCAGCACAGAATATTTAGTTTCCTTTAGAATTCAGCTTCAGCACCCCCTCCTCCAGGAAGTCCTTCCTGATCCTTATAGTTGCTACTACTCTTCTTCCTTAAAATGTGATATATTAAACTTAGCTGGGTAGAAGTTACATTCTTACAGTGAAACAAAAGCTCCATGGGGACAGGAACTACTGTTTTTATAAAGTCAGTGCCTGGCGTAGTACCTTCTTTGTGCATTATGTACACTATTTATTAAGCTTTATTAATTTTCTAGAGTACTGAAAGTTAAATTCTTAATTAAAAATTTAACAAGCATTATATAAATACCTACTATGTGCTCGGCACTGCTTCACAAATATTATCTCATTTGATTCTCACAATGACTCTGGGAGGTGGGCACTATTATTACTCCTATTTTACAGATATGGAGCCTGTGGCAGTCAGAGGCTGAGTGAATTGCCTAGGATCATACAGTTAGTAAATGTCCAGAGAGAATTTGAATTCAGGTTTTCCTGACTCCAAGCATAGGACTCTAGCCACTATGCCAACCAGCTAGTAATTAGTGAAGAGAGGAAATGCCAAGCCAAATATGCACTCCAAACACTTGGTATTTAGGTGGAATGGTATTGTGACATTCCAGGAGATCCTCATACATTTAGACTGATCTGTTTTACCAACAAGGACCCCGCAGGTTCTAAGAAGAAATGGGTAAGAGAGCACTGATGGCCCAGTGTAAATCTTCACCACCACTGAACCAGTAAAGACATATGCCTTGATTTATCATAATATATATGAAGGAAAGCATATGATCTATTATGACCAATTAATTTCCTTCCTAAAAATAAGGATTTTTCTCCTATGTCATCTATACCTCCTGATGGCATTTGAATTCAAAGTCAACTTCCAATGACTGATCAGCCGAATTAAAGTGTTTCAGCAGGGCCCACGTTGTTAATCACACTTTAGCAAATTTCTTCTCTTAACAGACTGAGAATCCAGAAGCTCCCAATCAGCAAAAGCGAAAAATAACACTGCTGTAGAAGCTTCTTACCACTTTAGGTAAGCTATTTTTCCTTTTAACATGGGAATAGATGGAAGAAAGACTGTTTATGTTGTCTGGTCTTGTGTCTCTTCTCACAATTTATCACTTCAAACTTTCTTTTCTCTTTTCAACAGTAACAATGTTCTTCTACTATAACTGACAATATAAATACCAAACGCATGAAGCTCTTCTTTTATAGGGACTTAATGACACCCTCTGGGCCAAAGCAACCAGACACTCCTACTATTAAATTCTATTTACTCCATAGATATGCAGGGTCATTTCCAGTTGTGGGGATTTGCATGATTTTATAATATTAATTATCCTCGAAAGAGTGATCTTTCAACAGGTTCATTATATCAGTCTTGGGAGCTTTCTCTGCTAGTTCAATTCAGAAACATACATCACTGGATCACAGATTTGTTTATCCCCAATTATTATATTACTCATCTAAAATATAACTACTAATGCGACATTCTTACTTCTATATATTCCTACTCAATGTCCAATGACAGCCAAAATGCTTGAGACAACTTACTGATTTTTCCACTGTAAAGATTCTTGCCTTAAGAGTTCTCCATACTCATCAGTTATATACAGAGTCCATGTTTTCCAGGAAAAACTTTCATAACCAAGAACTGGATGTTAAATGGCTACATTACATTATATCACATATATACATTATAGTCTATGCAAGTCATTTATTTTGGCAATTTCTTCCCTTGTAAACTTCCCCAAAATTCTCTTGCTCACTCTTTAAAATGAATTTCTTTTAATGTCATTTCATAGTTTGCAAAACGTTCAACTTTTATCACTTCCCTTATTTGAAGGTTCACAAATTTCTTCTTTTTGATTTTGGCCTCTCTGATTCTGGGACCCCCACCCCCAATAAATAAAACCTACAACATTTTGATTTATTATGGTCAAACAAAATTTTTCATTAATCCAGGTTTAATGGATAAATTTTTTGGTAGGAAAAAAATTTTTAAAGGACTAACTAGTAGTTGGATTATCATATTCTCCTCTTCCCTCATAATTAATTCTTTCCTTTGAGGTCAGTGGTTTTAAAAAAAAAGGGAATGGTTTTTTTATGTGTCTCTGTTATCATATTCACAAAGAAAAAAAGCAGTATTTGTCATACTTGTGGTAATCTGAGTGAAGAGCAATGCCTTTCAGATTCCCTCAGATTTTACCAAGAATATTTAAGCCTTAATGCCTTGAGAGAAATTTCATGTTTTGAGTTTACTTTAGTACTTGTGTGTAAAAGATTTCATCTTTTTAGTTTAGAAGCTTAAAGTTCAGCTTAATTTTTATGGAAGTTAAAATCATGAAAAAGGCCATGTAGATATGACTAAGCTATTAAAGCAGGATCTGAGCACAAAAAAGGTTATTATAAACGTGAAATCACATTTGCTGGTCTAGGTAGAGTATTGAAGTAATTACAACACTGGCAGCAGAGTCCACAAGACATGGGATCAAATCTAGTCTCACATACTCAATAGCTGAGTGATCCTAAGCAAGTCACCTAACTTTTCTGTGACTCAGTTTCCTCATCTGATCAGTGTGAAAGTCTGACTTGATGGCCTCTCTGATTTTTCTGCGGACTAATTTTAGAACCCAATGTTCCTGCCTTATTTTGTTGTGTTTTATGTGAACAATCTAAATCATCAGGCCAATGTTCTCCATTTATATTCCATGTTTCATGTGCTTTTGGCAAATGTAGTCCTACAATATGTAAAATAAGTCTTATAGCTAATAGTAGATTTGAATACTGTACAAAGTGTTTGGTCTTGGGTATCATCACTGATATATATGCAAAGCAAAGATAGCAATCCTTTGAATGGTCTTTTGGCTGTAGATAATATAAATGCTACAGTACAGTATAAGGGAGAGGCCCAATCCTTATCCTGATCACCTATTTCATAAAACAAATAAAGATGCTTTCTTAACTAGATAGGTAAAGTTACTCTAAGATTCAAAAATCTGCTCATTATATATGAAACATTAAATATCTAGGAGATGTATATATCTACAAAGAGATGCTTCTTATTTAAGTAACCTTGAAAATATCTTTTTTTTTGCAAACTTTGCAAAAAAAAAAATCCCATAATGGAGGGAGAGAAATGGAATCCCCCACCACTGAATTCAGGACCAGAGTGTGATATAGATGGAATGGAACCAAAGGTGGAGAAAGGGGATAGATGGTTTTCCCTCTCTCTTTCCCTGGTAAACCCCACTCTGATTGCCTTCAGAATCACAGGTTACTGTTTCCTCAGAGACTTGGTTGAAATAAAATACAGGACAGACAGCTTCTCCCTCTCTGAAGAGAGAAGTGTAACTTTCCTCCCCCACAAACTCCAAGTCTCCTTTCTTGGATACTATGAAGTGAGTTGTGGGATAACTTAAGAGGAATGTGGGAAATAGGAAGTCCCTAAATAACGACTGAACCCCTTCTCCCCAAGTCCCAGGCTTTGCCCGCCTGACCCTCTGGGGTCAATTGTGAGAGTTGTCCTGATTCCTAGCTATGATATCAAATTCAAGGCTGTCTAGAGGGATTGAGAGGAAAACTTCCTGTGGTGAATAACTGTCTGGCAAAGTCCTATTCACTCTGGTTTGTCTTCCACTGGATACTGGGGTCAGGTTTCACAGGAGGATGCTCCAGGCTCAGAGGTTCGCTCACACCAACCTCCCTGGTGGGCTTCCCAAAGAGAAGTGAGTTCAACTGTTTGGATCTTCTCAGTTCCTCTGTTCCTTCTCCAGAATACTCTCTCCTTCCTGCCCTTTGTCTGCTCAAGATGGTCTTCCAGTATGCTGAATTTGTTCTCCTCTCTTACAAATCCCCCTTTTGGTTTTTCACGAATTTGTCAACTTGACAATTTGCATTGTCTTGAATGCCACACTTACCTTATGTCTATAATCTCTACTATTCTATCTACCTATTCTACCCCTATATTCCCCTCCCAAAGTAAAAAATCTCTTAACCCTAACCTATGCCCTTATTGTTGACCTAACTTATCTTGGCTAATTCCTAAGCTAAGATAGGGTTTCAGGAAAGTGGTTTAGGTTAAGTGTGTGGGGTACAAAGTTTTAATACAATGAAATAATTCTGGTTTGGGGATTAACAATATATCTCAGCAGTATGCAACAATGTTTGTAAACTCTCTAATAACAATGTCTTATAGAATGTTAACTAACATGAAATTTTTTTCCAAACTCCTTACATATCTGTTTTTAGCTATCACAATTGTATAACTCTATAAGATTTTACATGTATATATTTTAAGGTTAGTTTATTCTTTCCCTGTATCTATCTGAGTTATTTAAAATTCCCTTGACCACCCTAACTATTTCTGTCCCTAATTTATTAAGGGTTAAATTTGTTAGTCCATTCCTACACTATTAGTCTGTTAGTGACTTCACATTATGTATATGTGTATTTATTGTACAATTCTAACATATAATACATACATATTACATATATACCGAAGTTCTGCTTTGGAGTCAACCAGATAGAAAGATATTGTCTTTCTGCTTGTTTGAGTCCTGCAGAAATCAGTTTGTCATCATGTTTATGTTCTAAAAATGTACTGTTGGATGCATATACTCACACCCTTGGCCGATTTCTCCTTTTCATATTTTGCCTTTTGATTCTATCTTCCTTTCTTCTTCTCCAGGGTTTGTGTGTATGTGTGTGCATTTCCTTAATGTGATGTTAATGTGTATGGCGATTCATCTTACATGATGTGCTTTATAGAAGTTCTTTTTTCTATATAGTTCTTGGGTAACAGTTTTTTCCTGTGTTCTTTATGCCCATTTGCAATCTGTGGTGTTTTCTGGAACATATCTCAGGTCCTGCTCTCATCCTCTGTGCAGTTAACCCCTTGACTGTCATCTCACCTTGATTGTAGATTTTTCTTTATGCAGGAGCATGCATGTGTGTAAGAGTAGTTGCTGTTGTGTGAGTAAGAGTGATTCAGATTGTGTGAGTGTGTGTATGACTTCTTTTTTTATGAAGATCATCTTGTTTGTATTAATGTGTATGAATGTCTATCATGTTCTTCTTGTACTGTGATTTATAGTGACTGAGGGTTGAGATGGAGAGTTAGATAAATATTATTCCTTTTGGATTATGTCTGTCTTTAATCATTATTCAATTTCAGCATCACTTTTTATGGGGCTATTTTGTGTATCTTCTTCTTGGTCACTTTCCCTTTGGGTTTGAGCATCTTGTAGTGTGATCTGAGGCAATTTCTATATCAATTTCTTCTGGGCTACTTGAGGCAAAGTGGTGTTTAACATGAGAAGCAAGGAACCACAGTTCTTTCCCTATAATTTTAACTGAATTGAGAGTAGTGATAGCGACTTGGAATGGCCCATTCCACTTTGGTTCTGTTGGTATGCTTTTGTCGAAATTTTTCATGTATATCATATCTCCTGGGCTGATGTGTAGTGAAAAATCCAGTGATACTCTTTGCACCAATAATCCTAGGCTTCTCAGTTCTTTTAGCCTATCTTGTATCTCTATCAGATAAGTGTGTAATTGGCATTCTCCTCCTAGCATGGAAATGTAAGATGGTTTTGCAGTCCTACCATGCCAAAGAGGTTGTCCAAAAATTATCTCATATGGGGATATGTGTAAATCTCCTCTGAGCTTCATTCTAAGGTGGAACAATGTAAGTGGGAGAACATCTGTCCACTTTATGTGTGTTTGTGCACATAATTTTCCCACTGCAGTTTTTAACTCTCCGTTCATCCATTAGATCTGCTCTGAACTTTCTGGGTGATAGATGTCATGTAGATTCCCTTTTATACCCAGATTTTGATGAATTTCTTGCAAGATCTTAGATGTAAAATTGAGTTCCTCTATCTGAGTCAATGCTATTTGAAATGCCATATCTGGGGATTATTTCCTTCAAAAGTGTCTTCACCAAAAATCTATGTTATTTTTTTAGCTGGATATGCCTCTGTCCACTGGGTTAAAATCTGTCTACAATTACTAAAGCATTATATCCTAATATCCTCTGTCACTAGATATGTTGATGTAATCTATCTGCAAGCATTCAAAGGGTGTGAAAGCTAGTGGTCTACCCCCTAATGCCTTGCTTTTGAAATGACCTTGGTTGTATCATCTGCAAAGGTCACATGCTTGACATACTCTTATTGTATGTGTAGATATCCCTGGGGCTACCCCAAATCATCTGATTTCATCTAACAATGCTATAACACCTTAATGTCCTCTGGAGTGTGTGACATTGCAGAGATGTTGGTACAATATCTTGGATAGAAAAGGTTTCCCTCCTTCTGCTATCCAGATCCCATTTACTAATTTTGCTCCCAGTTGTTTCCATGACTGAACTTCCCCTTCATCATAAACTTGTTTGATATTGTGCTTTTCAACAAGGAAAGTTCAGCACATGTATGGGACCAAATCTAGCCTCATATTTTGCTGTTATATCAACTCTATGGTTACCCTGGGATATCTTATCTTTGTCAAAGGAGTGAGCTCTACAATGTAAGATTGCTACTTCTCTTGGCAAAAGGACTGCTTATATGTGAATTTCAAAACTACTCCACCCTTGTTTTTTTTTTCTGTAGTATGGCAACTTCCTGTAGCCTTGGCTGCAAATGGGTAAGTAATATTTGCTGCATTCTGTCCTACAGACTTGTGGGATTAGAAAATACTTAACTGGACCCTAATACAGGGACCTATGAAAAATTTTATTCTTGCTTTCTCAAAATTTTCTATACATAGAATTATGATATTTTGATATTGATTTTGAATTCTTCTTTAATATAAATATATGTATATATAAAGGGTTTATATTTTTCCCTTAATTTTTTCCCTTTTTCTTCTTTTGTTTTTTTTGTTTTTAATTTTTTTGGGATTAATTCACACCCCCCCACATCTAAACCTTGCATCCTCAGCTGGACTCAGTGTTTTTTTTTCCAACACTTTCTTCAGAGGGGATTGTATTTTCATAAAATCCAAGATTTAAAATTTGTTCGAGATAGATCTTCAGAGAAGAAGCTTGCTAACTCCTAAATCCAGAGAATGAGCTGTTGCAGAAAGATACCAAAAAACCTTACATCAAGAAGAAGAATGAACCTTGGGGTGTGGTTGATTGAACTGAAGGTTGATTGAATTTATTTTGAATGTACACTTTTCTGCCAAAGGGGACTGCCCCCTAATTGGATTTTGTCAATGTGTCCAGCAAAACATTGGTTTTTGCTGTCTCTCTCTCCATCTCTCCTATTTTCCCCTTATCTCTAAGTATTGTAATTTCGTAGCTGGTATGTTTACAAGACCCATCAGAAAGACTAGTTTTCCTCCGGGCCTCAGGTGGGATTGTGAATTTCAAAACTACTCCACCCTGTTCAGACCATTCTTTGGAGGATGGGATTTAGCTATTTCCTGATCAATGACAATGAAGATACTTGGAGTAACAGAGTCAGGTCTTGGAAACTGCAGTCTCTACCCTACTCAGGTACAGATTTGGAAGGGCTGCAGCAAAACTCAAGATTTAATTATTTGAGAATATGGCCCTCAACAGATGTGTGCAAAATAAAGGACAGATCTCTGGGCGGTCCTAGGTCAAGCTAGAGCCACCATTGGGACTTGGGAGGCACAGGAAGTGAGGTAGGGAATAGCCTCTGGAATTCGCTCACTTCCTGGGCAGAGAGCGAGACAGGAGTTTGTGCTAGGAGCTTGAGCAGGGAGGAGGCCCACAGACACCTTCCCTTGAGATCGATCACGTGAGTCAAGGACTGATTCTTCTCTACCTTGGCCCCTTTGGGCCTAATCTCCCTCTGACTTGACCAGAGGTTGAGTAACCCCTTTCCCTTTTCTCCTCTCTCCTTCTCTCCCTCTCCCTTTCTTACTCCCATTGTGATTAAACCACCACAAACTCCGTTCTGACTTGAGTGTTTCATTTTTAGGAATTTTATAAGTAAATTCCTTGGCGGCCATAAATTAATATTATAACAATCTCTAAAGGTGATATTTTCACCATAACATATAAGAGTTGAGATATGTCTCCCATATGCAATTTTCTTCCCAGCTATTGTAACTTGAACTCCCTGTTCTTCCATATTTCTGCTACTCCATGTACAATCGAGATGTATAATTGAGTACAAAGGAGAATGTGCTCCTCTATTACAATCCTTAAGAACACAGGATTAAGGGGGCAGCTGGATAGCTCAGTGGATTGAGAGCCAGGACTAGAGATGGGAGATCCTAGGTTAAAATCTGGCCTCAGATACTTCCTAGCTGTGTGACCCTGGGCAAGTCCTTTAACCCCAATTGCCTAGCCCTTACCACTCTTCTGCCTTGGAACCAATACACAGTATTGAATCCAAGACAGAAAGTAAGGGTTTAAAAAAAACAAAACACAGGATTAGGGGGAAAAAAACAATGTTTATCAAATACTGATTTACACAAGAATGACAGGAATCTTTTACAAACTGAGTTTTAATACATAATTGAAAACATGATTCTATGCCAGCCTGCTCTGACACAAAGACTAAAAATTGAAATTTTATATAGAATGCAAAAATGTGAACTAGATATAAAAATCAATACAAAAGAAATAAATGAAGAAAAAACCAAACCTAACAATTATAGCCTTAAGTGTGAATGGATTAAACAATCCAATAAAATGAAAAAATGAGTGAGAACCTATTTCCTACAATAAGAAAGACATCTAAAAAATAAAGCCACCTACAGAATGAAAATGAGAGATTAGAACAAAATTTATCATGCATCAAGTGATTCTAGGAGGACAAAAGATGCAACCATATTAGATTAGAGAGAAAGCAAAAACAAAACAAAACACCCAAGACTCACAAAGATGAGATGGATAAAGACATTTATTATGTTTATAAGGCTTCAAGAGACAATTCAGCATCAAGGTATCAAATAACATAGCCTCTAACTTCATGAAAGAAGGAGGCAGTGCAATACCAAAGAGAAAACAAAACAAAACAGGCTTTGGAGTCAAAGTTCTCAGGTTCAAATCCTACCTTTGATGTTTATTACCTGACTGACTTTGGGTGAGTCACTTAACTTTCCTGGGTCAAGAAAAATAAGAAAGCTATACTAGTCTCTAAAATCCCTTTTATCTCTACTTATATTAACCTCAGAACTGCAAAGAAGTCCTAAAGATTAGCAAAATAATTGTTAGAATCTTTATTAAAATCAATATATAGATTGCCATTTTTTGCAAGTTTTTTTAAACCCTTAATTTTCATCTTGGAATCAATACTGTGTGTTGGTTCCAAGGCAGAAGAGTGGTAAGGGCTAGGCAATGGGGGTTAAGGGACTTGCCCAGGGTCACACAGCTGGTAAGTGTATGAGGTCAAATTTGAACCCAGGATCTCCTGTTTCTAAGCCTGGCTCTCAGTCCACTGAACTACCCAGCTGCCCCCTATGCAAGATATTTAAGAAATACTTCCCTCTAAAAGCTGGATAAAAAGAACCTTGGTTTATGTGACCAATACATTCTTAGACCCTTTGAGTACATTGGAAATCACACATAATAGGGAACCCCCATTATTTAATAAGTATTTTTTATACGACCATACATAGATACTTTATGACTTTTCTTTAGGCTCATCAGAGCTACCAGCATCACTACTCTTGAGGCCATTGTTAATAACTAAATAGCATCAATGAAACAGAGAGAAGCACTGCTCTGATGCAAACATGACTTATTAAAAGGAAGAACTTCAGTCAAAGACTGATATAGGAACTAATGTTTGGTGCAAAACAATGTAATGACTCATATTAATGTTTCACAGAATGAGAAAGAGCATAATAGAGTGAACTGCTGCAAGATTTTACATTGCCTGGTAAAATCAATTTAGCACACATTTAACATTTTTAATTTTACATATTTTTCTATCTTTATTTTTTTAATTGCCAGTCATGTATACTGTATATCTGATTTCACATATGTTGCATTTGTGTAAAAGAAGGTCCTGTTGCATATATAACAGAAATTTTTTTTTAAAAAGGAAAATATAAAAGAAAAGATGATGATTAGAAAAATAGATCTGAAGATATGTTTCCTGAATATTATACATATTTTCCAGGATCATGTAATTCCCTTTCAAAAAAAAGTATAGAGGATAGTAGGGCATGGAGAAATTATTGTTATTATTGTTCAGTCATTTCAGAGGTATCTCACTCTTCCTAACCCCATTTGGATTTCCTTCCTTAGCTCATTTTACAGTTGAAGAAACTGAGACAAACAGGGTTAAGGGACTTGCCCAGGGTCATTTTCCGTTTATTAGAGACTTGGCAGATTTTTCATCCCTTCCATCTCTAGCCTTAGTGAGGTCATAAAATCTTATCAGCTCTGAGAATAGTTGCTGAAAAAATGTTGTGAAACTAATGAGAAGTTAAGACCTCTTGCAGGTGAAGTAAGGGGCATACAAATTTATCTTGTAAAGAGTGATTTTTATAAGATAGACTGTTAAGCTATTGTTTATGAAAATTATGAACCTGCACCTAGAAAAGCATGTAGAGCTAATTTAGTTTTAACAGATCCCAGAATTAAAGATTTTGTTTTTACATTAGGAGTTAATATACAAAATCTTCAGATATGGATATTTGTTAGTCTGACAGCCTTCAATAAATAGCCTCAGACACTATTAGCTGTGTGACCCTGAACAAATCATTTAACCCTGCTTGTCTCAGTTTCCTCATCTGTAAAATGAAATGGAGAAGGAATGAGTCACAAATGAAAAGAATGAACAATAATAATACCACAACAACATAGTGGTGGCACAAAATGACTATACTGCCAGACCTATCAACTTCCCAGTTTGTTTCAAACAAAGAAGAATCTTGGGAGGGAGGTGAAAAGGAGGAAGTTACAGAGATGTTTTTAAAGCATCAAGAATATATTAATAAATAAAAATAGGCTGGAATTTTTTAGGCTTTTTAGTAACTCTTCCATCTGATCTGTACTTGTTTATATCAATACTCATAGCCGTGGACTTTAATAGTAGTCAAATATGGGAAGGGTTAATAAATAATTTGTCCATTTACACGGCCAAACTAAATAATTCCAAAGCAGAATGAATCTTACTCAACCATGCAAATGAAACAGTCTCCTACATAACTTTCCAAATTTATCATTCCATGTTCATAGTCAGAAGATTTAAAAACAAAATAACTGAACTTCTTTCAAAGAAAACTTTCAACATCTTGTCTCAGCATAAAAAATTCCATCAACTTGCTCTCTAAATTGGTGGTTCTTAACGTTTTTGTGGGCAGTGGACCCCTAAAGGTCTGGGGAAGCCCAGGGAATCCTTATTCCACTGCATCTGTCCCTCCCTGCCTGATTTAAACTCTAGAACAAGATGCCCTTGCCAACATAAGCTCATCACCTGTAAAGTAAGGTGACATCTTGCTGCTCCCTCAAGACTAGACTGATACCACCTTTCTTATCCTCCTCTCCCCTCTGTTGGGAGGGCTGGAGGGAGTACTAAATTCCTCCCAAGGCCTTCCTTTATAGAGGGCAAGACCTAGAACTTGGCTCACTCCACTTTGCATCTGCTGCTCTGTCTGGTTTCAATGCCATGGAATAAAATTCTTTGACAGTGGGTCTCCCATGGTGTCTCCTCTGTCTGCTCTCCATTTCCTGCCTCCTTTTGTGTGTGGTTCTCTCCCTCTCCCCCCAATAGATAGAGAGCAGGGACTCTTTTCTTTCTATTGTTTTTATCCCAGTATCTCACAATGGCATACTTAGCACATCGCAGGGACTCAATAAAGGTCAATTGTGTTAAAAGGAAAATTCCATGTTTAGGCTTTTACTTGGATTAATGAGGCAAAACGTTAAAAGAGCTTACTAAATGTATGTTACCATAGCAAAAAGTCAAAGGGCTTATCATTGGAGATTGGCAAATGGCTTCTTGAGGGGGCCAGCTTTTAATTGATAACTTTCATAATGAGAGAGTCAACTCAGATAGGTTCACTTCTGTAAAAGGGGTTGGGGCTCTTGCATCTCAGTTCTTCCTGAAGGTAAGAGCACTCACAATTTTCACGTAGGGATATAAATAAGGCAGGTAGGGGAATGTGAAAATGAGCAGGTAATACAAAAAGCTGCAGATTGGGCAGCTTTGGGGACAGAGAGCCAGGTCTGGAGATGTGAGATCCTGGATTCAAATTTGGCCTCTGACACTGCCTAGTTGTGTGACCCTGAGCAAGTCACTTAACTCTTATTGCCTAGCCCTAACTACTCTTCTGCCCTGAAACCAATAATAGTATTACTTTTAAAATAGAAAGTTGGTGTTTAAAAAAACAACAAAAATGTGCAGATTATATATCTTCTACCCTAATAAAACCTTCCCCAACACTGATTGACAAAGTGACTCAGTCACTGAGTCAATGTAATTTTCAATAGCACTTAAAACCATAAGTCAGTAAGATACTATGAAAACACTAATGTTTAAAAGAGATTTGGGCTCAAATATCTCCTGACACTACTACTGTGAACTACAGCAAGTTGCTTTAACTCTCTAGACCTCATTAAAAAATTTTAGGAGTATAAAGGAATCCTGACAACTCCTTTACTAAAAACAACAAAGTCGGAGAACCCCTGGTGTAATGGACAGAAAGCTGGCTTTAGAGTCAATAAGATTTGGATTAAAATCTGGCACCTGAAAATTACAAATTCTGTGGTTATGGGCAAGTCATTTTATTTTTCTTGGTCTTTATGTCCTTCCCTGTAAAATGGAGATAATAATATGTGTAGTGCCTGTCTCACAGTTGTTGTGAGTTGTAATGTGCAAACTTTAAAGGGTAATATCAACTTTGGCTATAATTCTTTTCTCTTTTCTGTAAGAGAGGTAGTAAACTTCTGGTCTAGAATGCTATCTACACTGTCAAACATGGCTGGTATATCTTTTGGGGTAAGTAGTTTTCTCTGGAGAGTTGCAAGAATGATTCTGGGAAAGTGACTGGAAATAATCATTTTACATGTTTTAAAATAGTGGGGAAAAGAAAGTTCTTTAGTTTCCCTGGGTCTAAATTTGTCCATCTACATAAATCTGGAGTTGGAATACATGGCCAAGGGTTTCCTACTCAGTCCAAGATTTAAGATCCTATGAAATATGGAAGGAACCAGGGACTTTTGTCCAGGAGAATCCCAAAGGCAATGCAATTATTTCAAGGTCATCAGTGAATAGGCACATTTCAATGCAAATTTGAATACTATGCATAATTCACATGCTAATTTATATTAGCATATCAAAACCAAATCACTTTTCAATTACACCAGCCTGGGGCAGATTTGTGATTATCCCCAATCCACAAAGGATAAGGAAAGGATTGGGTTTGGGGCCTTTCTTTTTGGCTTGATTGGTTTTTTGTGATATCTACATTCAAAGATGATTGGGTGGGGGGCTTTGGGAGTGGGGAAGAATATTTTTAAAAAAAGAAGAAAGCAAGGAGCCAGACATTACTCTTCTCCATTATACCAGGATTTGTTTTTCCTGTGTTGGTTGGAAAAGCCGCTTAAATTATAAGTTTTTTTATAAAGGTAATGTTCAAGTCTTGCTATGTAAAAAGGAAGCAACAAAGTGCTTATGAGGGTAAAATAAGAATCTATAAAGCAATCAACAGCATAATGCCCTTACTAGTGGCTACAACACAATTAAGGATGGCATAGTATGAAAAAGAAGTCTATGTGTTTATTAAAAGTATTTCCTTCCATATAAAAATTCATCATAGCCTATTTCTTCATTAGACAGTGGATCTTTCCTTCTTTACATACCCTTAGACAAGAAGGTAAATATTAAAATTTTTGCCATAGTAAGATAAAAGCAGGTCCAGTTTACCATGCACAACCCCACCTCTAATGGGCAACTCTGGGGGGAGATCCACAGATCCAGAACTGGAAATTCAAGGATCTAGCCCATTGATTTTACAGGAATTTAGGGAAACTGAGACTCAGAGTGGCTTATCAGGATTTAGTGTGTCAAAAAAAAAAAAAAGTTAATTTTAAGTTCTATTTTTACACAACTCAATAGCTACCAGCTATTGGAGAATGAATCACAATAAATTCCTATATTTTCTTAAAGTCAGTAGAGTAGTTGCTTATGTATTTTAGACTGAAAGAGACCCAAAATGAACTTTTCCTAATTTTCCATACAAAAAGAAAATAAATAAAATCCTAGGACAAATCCTAGAAATTATCAGTGAAAGGAACTGAAAAGAGCCAAAATGCATTTTATGAGAGACCTTCTCAAATGGGATGAAAGGAAAATGTCTTCAAGGATGAAAATATGAATGGGATTTTTAAAAGTATCTAGAGTCTGGTAGAGGGTAGAAACAAATACCCCCTAAAACAGTATAATGTTTAGAATTGACCCAATAAAGGAATGAATGAACTTTGGTGCCAGAAGACCAATGCTGACACCACTGTTAACTGTTAGGTTAACAGAATCATAATCTGAATGTTTAGTTCAGAGTATTTAAAAGTTCACAGGACATTTTCTGAAAATGAATGGTAGTAGAAGACTCCAAAGATGGCAAGCTCATTAAAAATAATTAGATGTGATTGAAATAAACAGTTCAGTAAATTTCTTGTAAGCTCTTAAACTAATGGTAAGGAAATTGGTTTAAATAATACTAATTGGCTGCAAATTTGGAGGCTCATTTTGTTTTACTGAAGCATTATATTAAAATAAATTTGTCTACCATTGGCCCCTGAATACAAAGGTTGATTTAGTGTTAACCAACTTGACATAGTAGTCCACCATGAAAATTGAATTTTTTTTCTATCCAAAGAATTTTTAATTAGCAAAAAACTCAAACATTCAAAAGTCTTAGTCCTCACCTTCAAAAATATTATGGAATTTAATTGACCATGTACTAGGGCACAAAATCATTGCAAACAAGCTCAAAAGGGCAGAAATAATAAATGCAACCTTCTCAGACCATAATGCAATAAAAATAATAATTAGTAAGGGTACATGGAGAGATAAATCAAAAATTAATTGGAAATTAAACAATATGGTTTTCCAAAACTAGCTAAAGAACAAATCGTAGAAACAATTAATAACTTCATTGAAGAAAATAACAATGGTGAGACATCCTTTCAAAATCTATGGGATGCAGCCAAAGCAGTACTCAGGGGGAAATTTATATCCTTGAGTTCATATATAAACAAATTAAGAAGGGCAGAGGTCAATGAATTGGGCATGCAAATTAAAAAACTAGAAAGTGAACAAATTAAAAATCCTCAGATGAAGACTTAATTAGAGATCCTAAAACTCAAAGGAGAAATTAATAAAATTGAAAGTCAAAGAACTATTGATTTAATAAATAAGACTAGAAGCTGGTACTTTGAAAAAACAAATAAAATTGACAAAGTACTAGTCAGTCTAATTAAAAAAGATTTGAGCTTAGGTCTTTCCTGACACCAAGCCACTGAAAATCATTTTAAAAATCTACTCTCCAGATTAAGAAAAAGGCCTATTTTTTTTTTCAAAAACTCTTGCTTACCTGAGCTGATAATGTCTCTAGTTTTCGTTTCTTTGCATGCAATGCTTTGCTTGGAAAAGCCCAGAAATAATTAGATGTCCCAATCCTCTCAGAGTCCACCATGCCATCATCAACTAGGCTTTGAAGGACTTCCTTCACTGACATAGCAGCTACCCAAAAGAAAAACAGTGTTATAAACTGAAATTACAATCACACAAAGGTAACACAAAAATGAAAATTTCCAATAATAGCACTTAAGGCATAAAGGGTTAAAATGCCCTTGGGAAGAGATGTATCTCTCAATATTCTTTTTAACCTTCTTAGGATCTGGACTTTGTACAAGAGAACCTAGGGCCTCAAAGCTTTCAGAGTATACCAGGGAGAGTCTAAACCAAGTCAGTTTGCTTTTATTTGTATTTAACACAAAGAATGATGATACTACAAATGTCTGATTTTCATGAGAGAAAGCATGGTCCAGTGGACAGGAGTCAGGAGGAACTAAATTCAAATCCAGCCCCTCATGCATGCTGACTGTGTGACCTTGGCAAGTCATTTAACTCCTAGGCATTTCCCTAAGGCTGTAAATTACAGAAGCACTAATCCAGGGAGTCTTTACCATGGGAGTCAACATTTCTCAAAACTTGCACTGGCCTGTCTGATTTCTGGGTTTGCTAGTTTTACAAACTGAAGTAAAGAAAAGCCAATAGACAGGAGATTAACCTAAGCATCTTAAGAGTCAACAGGTTTCCTATTCAGGTATGCTGATGGGACTCATCCATTTTTACAAATGATTTTGAAAACAAAATGTTCAAATAAAATACAATGAAATGCTGATTTTCAAGCTTGTATGTAATGTAAATGTAAACTGACAATATAAAACACCGTGT
Source organism: Monodelphis domestica (assembly GCF_027887165.1). NCBI lineage: Eukaryota > Metazoa > Chordata > Mammalia > Didelphimorphia > Didelphidae > Monodelphis > Monodelphis domestica. The sequence continues at coordinate 188,568,566 of NC_077232.1, read as the reverse complement.
CTCTCACAATTAGTCCAGTGGATCAGTAATCTCATCTATGTGGAACCTCCTCCATATAGTCTATGCAGATTGTGACCAAACTATACTCACTCATCCTGAGATATCTTTTGTCCATGTCTGCCCTTAAGCTTCACCATGGAGGCTCCCTAATAGGCTGGGACCATCTTTGTTTTCTCCTGACACTGTGGAACTTCTGTACAAGCAGGGCACTCAGGCTGTTCATTGTGTCATCAGTGAAAAAATGTATTATTGTGCAGCTGACTTCATTTTTTCTAACTTTGAAAAGAATTTAGTCACTGAATCAAGTTACTTATTTAATTGATCAGAGAATTAAGTTTCACTAGTGTATAATGATTTAATTAAAAAACATACTTATTGGGGCAGTCTTAACTGCCAATCAGTGGATTGAGAGCCAGAGCTGGAGATAGGAGGTTCTGGGTTCAAATATGACATGAGACACTTCCTAGTTGTTACCCTGGGCAAGTCATTTAACTCCAATTGCCTATTCCTTACAACTCTTCTGCCTTGGAATCAATATTTAGTATCAATTCTAAAACCAAAGGTAAGAGTTTTTTTAAAAAGAGAAAAGACATAATTATTAAAATATTAAGAGGCAGCTAACTGGCATAGTCTAGGCATGGGTCAAGAAGACCAGCCTCAGAGTTACTGGCTGTGTCACCTTGGATAAGTCACTTAATTTATTTGCCTCAGTTTCCACAACTGTAAAATTGGGGATAATAATAGTCCCTACCTTACAAGGTTGTTGGAAGAATCAAAAGAAGTATTTATGAAGCACTAAGGAGAATATTTAGCATATAATATGTGCTTTATAAATACTTGCTATTATTGTTTTGTAAAGATCAAATGAATTAAAACTTGCAAAATGCTTTACAAACTAAAAGTGCTACATAAATGCTAGCTATTATTAATCAGCATATGCTACAGAACTAAATTTTGCTCTATAAATTTTGGAGACCAAAATTGTCAGTCATCAAGCTCTGGATATCTTCTGCTAAATTATGTTTAATTAGGAGGTAGTTTTGTATAACAGGCAGCATACAGGACTCCTATTCAGAAGACCTGAGTGAACATCAACACTCTAGAGTTCTCGCGTTGATATGCCTTAGTCTCTGCTTCCTTAAAATTGGGATAATAATAGCTAGAGAATCTACCTCAAAGACTGTTTGGGAGGTTTAAAGAAGATAAAGGAATTTTAAAAATACTTTAAAAATCTGGCCAAAATGGCTGTCTGAACAAAAGACAAGACCATCAAGGTCCTATAAATCAATCCCAGCGAACCCCTTAAAACCACACTAGGCTGCAAATTGATGAAGTGAACAAGAAACTATAAGAAGTGAATTTTCCCATCCCAAAACTGCACAAAAAGTCAGCCAGTGGCCCATGAGCAGCAGGAAAGGAGGTCTTAAAGTAGCAAAGCTTGAATTAGAACAACCAGCCTATGTGGCTCTGCAACCAGAGGAAGCAGGAATGGAAGACTTCCCTAAGAAAGTTCCAGGATAGTCAGAAAACCAAATGGCTTCAGCACTCAGGCCAAGAGCTTTGAGGTTTCTAACATTTTGTCCTGGGATGCTAGAGAGGATTCTAGAGCTCTGAACCTCAAAGATGCAAAAGGAGAGATGAAAGTTAGCTCAACAACTAGCTCTCCCAGGGAGAGACTAAGTAAGGTTTGAACTTACCCAAAAGGCTGAAGGAGGCAGAAGGCCTCAGTTGAGCAAGAAAGGTTATAAAGGAATAAATCAAAAAGAAACATTCACCAATATCAACAATTATTTCAAAACTAGAGACTATACTACCCAAAGGGGAAAAGTCTATAACAACTTCAAGCTTAAACTCAAATTAAAAAAAAAATTTTTTACAAGGTCTATATGAATATCTAGAACAAATAAAGCAAGAAATAAAAAATGAAATAAGATCTCTGGAAGAAAGAATTGGAAGGACAATAAATTACTTAGAAAAGAAAGCAATAAACCTTAACAAAGAAATAGATTCCCAGAAAACTATAAAAGAAAAAATATAAGAAATGTGAGAACAAAATCTATAGACTGAAAAAATAGATTAAAATGGTATTTGATAAAAGAAACAAGTGAACTGGAGATGTCAAAGAACTAAAATTCATGAATCAATGAGCTCCCTGATTTTAAAAAAAGGCCTATATATGATATTTCAAGAAATCACAAATGAAAAATGCCCAGATCTATTAGGATCAGAGAGCAAAGTAATGATTGGGGAAAAAAAATCCACTGGTCATTTCCTGGAACAAATCCTCAAAGGAAAATTCCCAGGAATGACATAGCCAAAATCCAGAATCCTTATGCATACACAACCTGAAAGAAGCAATTCGAGGATCAAGGAAATAAAGTTAGGAATACATAAGACTTGGCAATCTCAAATATAAAAGAGAAATCTTATAATACAATATTCTAAAAGGCAAAAGTTATGTTTATCACCAAGAAGAACTTAACCAATAATGCTGAGTAAAATCCTCCAGGAAAAAGAAAAAGATCTTAAATAGAAAAAAGGACTTTCAAGTATTTCTAATGAAAAGTCCAAAGTTAAATAGGAACTTTGAAAAATGAATATGAGTACAGAGAAACCTAGAAAGGTAAATTAATTAGGAGAATTAAAAGGAGCTATGCCATGATAGAGAGCTAACAGTCTATTAAGGAACAAAGAAACAGACAATTGTCTAAGGCCAGATTTGAACTCGGGTCCCCCTGATTCCATGCACAGTGCTCTATCCATTGAACCCTACTTGCCCCTAACAGCTATATCCTTGCATAAATCATACAGAAAGGACAACAACAAAAAGTTGTTCTTGAGGACAAATGCTGGGGCACAAAGAAATGAACCAAATCTGTAGCTGAAAGGTCTAAAGATATCATTTCATTGAAAAGCAAAGATGTCAGTTTTGAAATAGTTTGAAAATTGGAATTCAAGTGCAAAACTGTCATTTTCAAATGTTTCATGCAAATTATAGATATTAATTTTACTGTGCATTTTTTATTACCATCATTATCTCCATTTCCTTTGGGAATTTATTTGATCTTCTCTATACCAACTGTCAAGAAAACTAGCTTTGCTGTAATGGGCAGAAAGACAGCTCTAGCTTCCTAAAGACCAAGGTTTAATCTTGTCTCTCATATGTGGTGGGTATGCACAGTCCTGACATATGTGTAACTAGGGACAAGCCACTCAAACTTTCCATGCTAGGGATTATAGCCCCCAGAAGTGAGAGTAGAATCCAACAAAATCAGAGCCATCAACTAGGAATCACAAAGCATGTAGCCAGCTCTCCAGCATAAGAAAAGCAAACTTTTTCCCTTCCCCAAATACCAGATGTCCTGCCAAGAAAATTACTGATGTGGGAGTACTGCGAGAAGAACATACAATATTGGGTCATACATTGATATGCTGACATGTGATTATTATCCTATAGAAAACACTGCTTAGAACCACTAAGGCAATCAATATCCATTGTTTCTGTCTTGCAAATCGTTACTAAAAATTGTTCCTGCAAAAGGCTTACCTAATCCCTTAGCCTATGTCATTTTCCCTAGAAATTGTGCACCCCAATTCAATGAACTTTGTCACGACCCAGCAAGAGGATGTCTGCGTGTCTAATCTGTCAGTCTGGCAGTTTGGCCCACATACAATTCCAACGTCATTTTTCTCATCCAGGTTCGATGACCCACAAATAATTCATGGAGGACTTGACAAGAGGTCTCTGTCTGTCTATGTGTTGTGTAATTTGAATCTGTTACCCTAAAAACTACGATCCCCAGCAAAACTATGATTCCCAGCACCCTACTCTCTTCCTGTCATTTTGTGCGGATGTAGACAGGAGATAAATTCAGTGGAGTTCCTTCTCTCGGGCTCTTTCCTTCCTATGGCAGCTTTGGTGGAGTGAGCTTTTTGAGCAGTAGAAAACTTAGTCACATGGTTCTATTTTGTTAGATAATAAACTTTATAAAAATAATAATTGAAGTATTGCAAATTAATTTAAATCTTACAGTGTTACAGAAGAGCTTCAGACCTATAGCAATAGGTTCTCCTCTAGGGAGATTCCCATATGGATAGAATGACAAATATGAGCCAATAAAATGACAATGATAATAGTAATAGCTAGGCTATGATATTGCTTTAAAATTTGCAAAATGGGGGGCAGCTAGGTGGTTCAGAGGATTGAGAGCCAGGTCTAGAGACAGGAGATCCTGGATTCAAATCTGGCCTCAGATACTTCCTAGCTGTGTGACCCTGGGCAAGTCACTTAACCTCCATTGCCTAGGCCTTACTGCTCTTCTGCCTTGGAACCAATACCTAGTATTCTAAGACATAGGTAAGGGTTTTTAAAAATAAATTAAATTAAATTAAATTTGCAAAATGCTTTACCTATTTTATTATTTATACTCACAAGCTTGTGAGGTAGACAGTATTATGCCGATTTTAGATTAGTTAACTGAGACTCAGAGAGGTCAAGATCATCTAGCTAGTCAGTATCAAGAGACAGAGGATTTAAACATAAGATTGTTGACTCCTAGCCTAATACCCTGTATTACATGCCCCCTTAGTATAAGAGGAAACAAATATAGTAACATATAGCAGAAAAGAAAAAGGCCAGTGTATCAAAAAATAACACCAAGATACAACAGTAACCATGACTTTTTAAAGATACAAAAATATATAAAGTAATGGTAATACTTACTAATTCCTTTCTCTTTGGGGGCAATCTTCTCCATATCTTTCAACTGAAATACATCTTTCTGTTTAAATTAAAAGCATATATTTTTTTTTTACCTATGAATTTGTTTATTTATAGTATTTGTTTATTAAATGTGGTTAATCAAATAATTCTAATTCAATAATGAAAATTTTATTAAGTATAACAAGTAAATTTGTATTAATAAAATAATTATAGATAATTAAATGTATTGAATAGGAAAGCATTTATTTATTAAAGATTGATACTATTTTCTAGGCACTGAAGCTATAAATGTAGCAAATGAAATAATTTCTATTTACAAGGATCTTATATTCTAGCACTAAATTCATTTTCTGATAATTCATATGACTTTAGTTTAGTCCATTTCCCTCATTTTACATATACAAAAACTGAGACCAACAGACACGCCCTAATTTGATCAAAGTCACAGGGAAATAAATGGCAAAGACAGAAATTGAAGCCAAGTTCAATCAAAGCATTAATTAGGTACTTACTGTGTGACACACACAAGTGTCTTTGTGCACAAAAACGCACAAAGACAATCATCATCCTTGGTTACCAAGAGACTACTACTACTACTACTGTGTGACAGGGAAAGCACAACAGGCTCCCCTGACCTCAAGATACTCACATTCTAATGGAGGAAATGATATACAAATGTGACATACACAAACCAGACACATACAGAGTAAGCTGAAGATAATCTGGAGGGAGGAGATAGGATTGAGGGAGGCCAGGAAAGGCTCCAGCCCATTTCATTTTCTGGGATAGTATATGGCAGGCTAGAGAAGAATGTGCAGGCTGATCAAATTTCTTGAGAGATCAAAAGATTAAGAATATCTATAAAGTTGATATAGATGGAAGATATACACTGAATTTTTCTTTGCCTTTTCATAGATTGTCAAAGATCATCACGATTTTAGTTAGTTCAGGCCTATGTGGGAGGATTGTAAAACATAGGAAGTAGGAGAATAAGTAATTTGTCCACATCCAATGAATAGATGATTTCAAGAAGAAAAAAAGGCTCAGAGAAATCATAAACATTTGCCAAATGATGCCTGCTATTCAGGAAGCTTGCCAGGTTTGGTCTGAAAGATTTGGCTCCTTACTACCTATATGACTTTGGGAAGTCTGGGTCTAAGTATGCTCACCTGTAAATTTATGACCTTTAAAATCCCTTCTAGCTCTAAAGTGATGACGATCCCATATACAAATCTGTTATTAACATTACTAAGAATTACCTGAAAGCTTTAGGGAAAGAGGCTTTGGCAGAAAGTGCAGAGATGTATAATTCCCAGCATGGGAGAACTTCCTGGGGGCCTGAGAGGTCAGGCAATTTGCCTATTGTCTTACAGTTAGTATGCCCAAGAGACAGTATGACAACTCAGGTTTTCCTGCCTCCGAGGTCAGCCTTCTCATGGACTATACCATCCTCCCTCTCCCTACCTTACTTCCTACTTTGCCAACAGGAAATCTAATGAAAATAATAAAAATGCAAAGAAAATTTACTTACCGTCTCAAAAAAGATTTCCATCATTCGAGTTCTCTTCTCTTCTGCACTCAATCCTTTTTTCTTCGACTAAAAAAAACAACAAATTTGTTTTGAGATAATCTGCCAAGTAACCTTTTATGAAGTTTTATACATTTTTGTACATATGCTAATAGGAATATATGACACTCTTCTTGTCAGTTATGGTCGAGATACGGTCAGGCAGTTGATAAACATTCAATAAATGTCTATTATGAGCACCCAATATACTATGTGCCAAGCAACTGTGCTGACTACAAAGGGATAAATGTGAAGAAAGGCAAAAGATGAGTCTCTGCTCTCAAGAAACCCACAATTTCCAGGGGAAGAGGACTTGCAAACAACTATGGACAAACAGGATATATAGAGGATAAATAGAAATTAATCAACAATGAGAAGGCTCAAGAGGGATTGGAAAATATTTCCTGTCTGTTAAAGGGATTTCCTTAATCTCTCTCTCTCTGTCTCTTTAAGAGGCAGGAACAGACAGATTTCTAAGTAAGAACAGGAGAGCTGACAGAAGTCTATGTGGGAACACTGAAGATTCCATTACCTAGGAGATGAGGAGGTTAAAGAAAGAGACAGCTGAGAGTTTGGAGGCCTCTGGACCTGGAGGGAGGAGGTCAGTCTTAGTCTCTCAGTCAAGAGTCACTACTGACAGTTTTTACTACTGACAGTTGGGATAGAGAAACGGATTTAAGGAGTTCATAGATGATGAATGTTTATTTATTTGTATATGTAAGGAGTTAGTGAATAAATATCTAGATAGAGTAGATAGATTAGGCATGGCCTGGACAGGTAGAAGAACCTGTCCTTGAAGATAGATAGAGTAGGATTTTTTTTAGAAATTTTAGTTAGGAGGATTAGGAATTTAGGTATAGTCATAAGATATGGGAGTAATAATCTCTCCTCCTTTCTATTTTCTATTTGTACTTCTTCTCAAATTAAACTAAGTGTTTTTATCAAATTGCTCTACTCACTTTTGTCAAACTCCTACCAATTAACTTTTTTACAAGCCTGGCAAGCCACTACGAGTTTGATTAATTTGTTAATCTTCTGTTCCTCACTTTTTTACTATCCTACTTTTCGAAAATGGGCAAAAAGTGTAGGAAATTTTTAGACAATTAACCATGGTGCCAGATATCATGGTACATGTAGTAAAGGAGGAGGTTCCAACCTATCTCAAACAACTCCCGTTCCCAGGGAACTTTACTGAGATGTTACATCTCAATTTTAGATTATCTCCGGTTATTACCGTTTCTGGGATTATTCTTTCAGTCAGGATTACTTCAAGGATACCAACTTTATAAAATATTTTGTCTAATTCTCTCTAGTAAAAGAAACAGCCAAAAGATAGCTTAATGGAGACTAGAGTTGCATATCTTAAAGATTGTATCTCTCAAATCACCGAAACTATTTCTCAACTGAATGAAACTCTCTTTTTTTTTTTTTACCAACCTGTCTCTCCTACTGTTTCTACTTCTTCCACCAAGGCAGCTAAAGCAAAAACCCAAAAGAAAGAAGATACAAACATACTCTCCCCTAAAGAAAAGTACAAAACTTTAATCTCCCCCAAAAGCTAGTTAATATAAGATGTCAAAGACCATTTATCTCGAGGGATTTAAGCAGAGCACCCCTTCTTTTGAGGAGGAGCCCATAGATGGTATCAAAAAGCTGGAAAACCTATGTCAACAATTTGATCTAAACTGAACTGATTTCGAGGAATTGTTAACAAAAAGGATAAAGTTATCATGTTTATTAATAATGAGGCCAGGGGAAGGGGGACAATTTGCTGGCCAATGACTGAGCCCAAATGGGATTTTAATGATGAATATGACTAAGCCCAATTGTGCCAACCTAGGGAGGCTGAACACAAATCAATGAGATCATTAACTGATAGACCAGGAACTGCGACAAAATTTGAGGAATTAAAATGAGAGATTGGAGAAAATCCTTCACAGTTCATGAACAAACTTGTAGAACTGGGAGGAAGATGTATAGACCTAGATTTGATCAGAGAAGGAGATATTAGACAATTGAGAAGGCAGTTTGTGAAAAATTGTTACAGGGTGGTCAAGGACTATTTTAAAAACAGTTGTCCTAAATGACTGAATATGGACCTTAATGAATTAAGAGTGGCAGTATTTGTGTATAATGGGCATGAAAGGAAAGATGACAATGATAGTGATTTAGTGGTGGCATTATGAAAGGAGATAAAAGTAGTAAAGGGAAAACTTGAAAAAAGAGATACAAATTATGGGGTAGCTATGGCTCCATTGTGAGAATCTACAAACCAAAGACCAAGTTACTTATGTGGAAAAAGGGGACACCTAATGTTAAATTGCAGAAGCTGGACTCTGTAAAAGTTAAATTTAGTTTCTCTACTAAAAGTATTATATTTTTAGAGGTTTATTAAAGATTATTAGAATTAAGAAATAAAGAAATACAAAATAAGAAAAGTACGTGCAATCTACTCACTACATCTTGCCTGCCTGGTAGAGAGACGCGTGTGCTTAGAAGCGGAAGCAGAGAGACTAAGCAGGCGGTACAGTCTGTTTAAATACAAATGCTGATCTCGCACTCAGGTGAGGACACAGGTGAGACTATAGGGCATTCTGGGAAGTGCCAAGGACTTCTGGGGATTGAAGTCTGGGGTTCAAATCTCCATTTTTACAACTCAAATATTCGATAATTTTAGAAATAATGCTGGGAACTTTAGGAACAACTATTCTAGGAACAACAACTATTTTAGAAATAATAACAACAGAAACAATTTCAGAAATAACAATTATGGATATTGTAGGAATGATAGAACCAATAATCAAAATGAGGCAAATGACATGTTACAATATATACAAAATGGGGCATGTCCACATAAGTCAAAATGCAAATCTTCCTAAACGAGAGGAATCTCAGAGTGGTGCACACTGACCTTTATGAAGGTTTGAGAGGGGAGAAAGGACTCTGGAATCAAAGATTGAAATATCTGATTTTCCAAATACTGATATAATTACACCACTCATCCCAGTCCATTCTCCCTGATAGCAGTGAACCACATGTAACAATGAAAGTAGGAAATATATTACACAATTGTCTTCTAGGTACTGGGACATCAAGATCTGTGCTGATGAGTACACTTGATTCTAACTGTAATTTTATTGGCTCTGTTAATGTAGGGGTGTCTGGAGCACCTCTGACAGTCCCAAAGCTTTCACCATGAATGGTGTCTGTAGGACCTTTATCCATGGAACATTTGTTCCTTCTAATGCCTAACTCCCTTATGAATTTGTTGGGGAAAGATCTTTTGTGTAAATTAAGAGCTACAATAATATGTACTCAAGATGGTGATATAGAACCCCAGACTTCAATCCCCAGAAGTCCTTGGCACTTCCCAGAATGCCCTATAATCTCACCTGAGATACCCACCTGGGCTGAGAACAAAATGGATATTTAAACTGACTGTACCGCCTACTTGCACTCACTCTGCTTCTACTTCTAAGCACATGTGTCTCTCTCTACCAGGCAGGCAAAATGTAGTGAGTAGGTTACACGTGCTTTTCTTATTTTGTATTTCTTTATTTCTTATTTCTAATAATCTTTAATAAACCTCTAAAAATATAATACTTTTAGTAGAGAAACTAATTTAAATGTTACAGATATTACATTAGAAATACCTGAAGAATCTCTAAATGTGTTCCCTGTACTCTTTCTAGATAGTCAGGAGATGGATAAAACTCCCATCTTTAAAATACCAACAGATATACCTGAATCTCTCTGAGCTACATCTTCTACCAATGTAAGCCTACTTAAATTAGCCATTCTGTTAAAAATTAGAACAAGAGGTGGCCCACCTCTGTCCATTACTCAATATCCATTATCAAAAGAAGCAATCAAGAGAATTATCCCAGTGATGTATTATTTGATCAAACAAAATAATAATCCCTTGCAAATCAGAATACAATACACCTATCATGTCTATTAAAAACCTAAATTAGATGAAAGTGGAAAACCTTTTTATTGATTTGTTCAAGATTTAAGGGCTATTAATAATCATGTTATCAAAGGACACCTGTTGTTCCAAGTCCATCAATTATTATTTCCTCTATTCCTAGCACTGCTAAATATTTCACAGTAGTAGCTTTGTGTTCTGCCTTTTTTTTTCCAATATCCATCCATGAAAATTCCCAAAACATATTTGCATTCACCTGGAAAGGGTCTCAAAATATGTGGTATTGTCTGCCTCAAGGTTACTTAGAAAGTCCAACTTTATGTTCCCAAATTTTGACATAAGATTTGGCAAATATGGAGTTTAAGGAGAGCCATTTAATACACTTTGTGGATTATTTGCTCTTGGCCTCACCAAATACCACAGGATACAAAGAATATTGCAAACATCTCCTGTTGGAATTCAATAAGAGAGGACACAAGATCTCAAAGTCAAAAGTTCTGTGGTGTCTCCCAAAAGTGGAGTGGTTAAGATTTGTTTTAGCTGAAGATGCCCGTTTCATTACCCCTAACGTATTGAAGATACCCCAAAATCAAGTGCCCCATCCACTAAAAGACAATTGAGAGCAATTTTGGGAACAGGGTTTTGCAAGCAATGGATTCCTTGCAAACCCCTTATAGCATTGACAAAAGATGCAGTCACTGAACCACTTAGGTTGGATGTAGAACACCTAGCAATGCTTACTAAATTAAAACAGGCTATCCTATCTGTCCCTGCTCTAGGCATCCCAGATTACCAAAAAACATTCACTCTGCATGTACACGAACCAAGAGGAGTAGCTACAAGTGTTTTAACACAAGCTTTAGGACCTACTCAACATCCAATTGCATATTATTCAGCTCAACTAAACCAATAGCTTCTGGAGCACCACCATGTCTTAGAGGTGTAGCTGCAACAGCTTTGCTAATAACAAAATCCATGAATTTAGCATTTGGATGCCCACTAATGATAATGTGTTTTCATGAAGGTGAAGCATTATTGCTAAGGCATAGAACACAGGCATTATCTGACCCAAAGACTTAGAAGATACGAAATAACTTTATTAGGCAATGAAAACATCACTTTAAAATGCTATACAACACTGAACCCTGCTACCTTGCTTCCAGATTTACCAACAACAGTAGAACCATTGCATAGTTATAAATCCTTATGGCAGATATGTTACAAATGGCAGAAAAACTCAATGAAAATCTCCTAGACATTCCTTTGGAAAATGCAGGTCTAGTTGTGTTTAAAGATAGTTCTTTCTTTACGGAAGATAGTATACATTACACTGGAGCATCTATAGTCACAGAATTTGCCTCTCTGTGGTAAGCTTCACTACTATCAAATATAAGTGCTCAAGGTACAGAATTTATAGAGTTGATACAAGCCTGTGTAATTGCAAGAGACAAGAAAGCACCCATCTACACTGATTCAAGATATGTCTTCAGAATATGTCACGCTGTTGGTATCCTTTGGCTTCAAAGGGGATTTTTAACCATCAGCTGGCAAACTACTGCAAATGCTAAAGTTATCAATGAGGTTCTTTTGGCTCTCCAACTATCTGAAACTCTGGCTGTTATTCATAGTTCTTATACAAGTGAAACTGATTCTGTTTCAAGAGGACACCACCGGGCAGATTCTGCTGCTAAACTCACTGATATAGAAAGCCCTGAATTGATCTTAAATTTGGCAATTATCAATGACTAATATTTAGCCCTTGCATATAGTGAAAAAGGAATTTAAAAATGGGAACAAAATTTCAAGGCAAAACAGGTTAGTGGTGTATGGATGGCATCTGAAGGAAAACCAATACTCCCTAGAACCTTTTAATCATAAAATCTGTCAATTCATCCATAAAAACAGTCATTTTGGAACCCAAGGCATTATAGACTCTGTGAAAAAAGTATGGATAGCTCCTAACATAACTAACATCACCTCTAAAGTGTGTACAACCTGCAAAACCTGCCAAGAATATAACCAGCATATCTTTTGCAGAAAAGATTTTGGTAGATGTCTTTTGGCTTACACACCTTTTGAACACCTCCAAATTGATTTCATTATAATGCCAAAGGCTGGACATTACAAATTTTGCTTAGTTATAATAGACCAGCTAACCAGAGGGCCAGAAGCATTTCCAACAGCTAGAGTAAAAGTGTTGTTTGTTGCCAAAATACTTTTAAAGAGAAATCATACCTCGTTTTGGTCTGTTAGTAAGGATTGATTCAGACAGGGGAACATATTTTACTGATTTGGTTTTGTCGCAAATATACTCATGTTTAGGAATAACACCAAAGTTTCATGTACCATACCACCCACAGAGCTTAGGGCAAGTCAAAAGAATGAACAGAGAATTGAAAACTGTGCACTGAGACTCATTTAAAATGGTCTGAAGCTCTACATTTAGCATTATTCTACCTTTGAAGCAGGCCAAGGGGAGATCTACATATCTCACCATTTGAGATGCTGTTTGGTTATCCAACAATACATGCTAAACAGTTTAACCCTGTGTATACATCATTGCTAAGAGGAGATTCTACTATTGCCTCATATATATGAGATCTGCAAATTAAGATATAAGAACTTCAGGAATCAGGAGCCGTGGTGCAAATTGTACATATAGACTTTTCTCTTCATGATTTAAATCCTGGAGACACAATATATGTAAAGAACTTCAAGCACAGAGGAGCAACTCAGCCAGCCTGGGAAGGTCCATTACAAGTATTTTTAACAACGCTAAAGAAGATCAAAATAGAAGAAAAGACAATGAAGATCCATTGCTCTCATGCAAAAAAAGTACCTCCTGTCAGAAATAATTGACTGCATATATCAATGACTTTGAACAAATAAACTATATATGTATTTAATAAAAGGTTTGATTTTCTTGTATTTAAAGGTTTGATTTTTGAAACTGAAAGAGTAATATCTAATAGGTAAGTGTATAATTTATGTTATTATATAGGATTTCTGTATGATTATTATTAATATACTTTTATGGGATTATAGAAAAAGTTAAAATAACTTAATAATACGTAAATGATAAAGTATTACAAAGTGTTGTAAGTATTGAACAACACCTGCCTCGGAAGGGATATTATATTTATATAAAATTCTTGGATATAGATATTATATTTATATAATATTCTTATATATAATGTCCATTTTTTATACACAGTAATTATGAGTTCAATTTAGATTATTATCTTTAGGTTCTTATTTCTGTATAGTCAGGACTGTGTTATTCTGCAACAAATTGTATTTGTAATTGTATATAATTTGAGACTTGTATGTTGCAAGATCTTTCTTTCTTTCTTTCTTTCTTTCTTTCTTTCTTTCTTTCTTTCTTTCTTTCTCTCCTTCTCCTAGTTTCTAATCCAGAGTATAAGATAGCTTTGTTTGAAAGATCCAATGGGGAGATTGGTCTCCCAAAGAATCTCAGGGGGGTTCCGTTAAAGGGATTTTCTTAATCTTGCTCTCTCTCTCTCTGTCTTTTTAAGAGGCAGGAACAGACATATTTCTAAGTAAGAACAGGAGAGCTGACAGGAGTCTATGTGGGAACACTGAAGATTCCATTATCTAGGAGATGAGGAGGTTAAAGAGACAGCTGAGAGTTCAGAGGCTTTAACCTCTGAACCTGGAGGGAGAAGGAGGTCAGTCTTGGTCTCTCTCAGTCAAGAGTCACTACTGACAGTTTTTACTACTGACAGTTGGGATAGAGAAATAGATTTAAGAAGTTCATAGGTGATGAATGTTTATTAGTATAGGTAGATAGTTAGTAGATAAATTTCTAGATAGAGTAGGTAGATTAGGCCTGGCCTGGATGGGCAGAAGAACCTATCCTTGAAGATAGAGTAGAGTTTTTTAGAAATTTTAGTTAGGATTGGAATTTAGGTAGTCATTAAGGTATTAGAGTAATAATCTCTCTTTCCTCCTTTCTATCTGTACTTCTTAAATTAAACTGTATTATCAAATTGCTCTACTCACTAGTTGAAGCTTTATAGAATCCAGGGAAGTAAGAAAGGGGAGAATTCCAGGCATTGAGGATAGCCAATGAAAATACACAGTGTTTGGGGCAGCTAGGTGGCACAGGGCATAGTGTACCAGGCCTGGGACTAGAAGGACCTGGGTTCACATCTGGCCTCAGTCACTTCCTATCTGTGTGATCATGGGCAAGAAGTGGGCTTTGTAAGAATTGGGGAGAGACCCTGAAAGAGAATCTTACAGGCTGAGGGATAGACTGACCTAGAGGGCAGGGAAGAAGAACTGAGGATGCTGGGAGAAGAGGAGCTGAGAGGGTTCTAAACCAACAGTCTGGTCTTCCAACTTTGGAAGCAGAGGGAGAGGAATGTATTCTGAGAGTTAGAGAGAGATTCCTGATGCCAGGAAGACAAGGAAGCTGATTTCATCTTGCTACATACCTGTTTCCAGCTTGACATCCTCTACAATTCCCTCACCATTAAACTCCTGCTATTCAAGACTGACCAAGAGTCAGTGGGATTCTGAGGCAAGGGATATCCACCCTTTCTCTAGGGTCTCTTCCCTTTACATCATTCCCAGATAGTAAAACAAAGATTTAGCTTAAATTATATAAAGTTAGGAGATAAGGATCAGGGTGTTTGGGGCCAAAAGGCTGTGAGGCATCAACCCTCTGGCTAAGGACCTTGGGTTTCAAAACATCTGTTGATATTAGCTGTTAGGGCTCCCTTAATCCCTCCTTCCTGCTTCCTGACCCCTCCTGCTTTCATTCCCCATTCCTTTCAAAATAAATTGTCAGTTACTGTCAGTTAGAAATTGGTTAGAGGTTTCTTGAAGGATAAAGGTTGGGCACAAGTCCAAAGGGTGAAACCTTTGTTTCATCTGTGACAAGCAAAAAGCCAGCTTGCCTATGGAGTTATAGAAAAGGGTCTCACAACAAAGATCCTTACTCCAGAAAAGGACTGGCTGGGACATCTCATCTGCCCAGCAGTTGAGCCCCCATTCAAAGGAAGAGATAAAGACAGATTCCTTCTCTTACTCCCTGATAGATCTACAGGCCTAAAAGCAGTCAGCTTTGGGGAAAGAGAGACAAAGCCATCTCTCTACATATCCTTCAGTTTCCTCACACCCCTTTTACCTCCATATTTCCTTTCAACTTCTCACTGAAGAGACACCTCCATTCAGTGAGGAAAAACTTTGTTACCCCTTTCTACCAGTAAGAGAGGAGAGTAATCCCCTTCCACTTTCTCTCCTTTCCTCCTATTTTACACTTCCAAGCTGGGTGATCATGGGCAAGTCACTTAGACCCATTTGCTTAGTCATTGTACTTGGGTCTTAGAGTTGTTACTAGGACAGAAAATAAGTGTTTAAAAGAAAGAAAATGCCCAGTGCCTTATTCAAGGAACAATAAGGAGACTAGAGTATGTGTGGAAAGGGTTGCAAAGTGTTAAAAGACTGTATGGGGGAGAGAGAATAGGTTATGAAGAACCTTGAATAACAAACAACGGATTTTATATTTGATCCTGGAGGTGACAGGGTGTCACTAGAGCTCACATAGTCAGTAGAAGGATGATATGGTCAGAAAATCACTTTGGCCGCTAAATGGAGGATGTACTGGAATGAGGAGAGGTTTGTGGCTATTGTCAGAGTCTAGTCATGGAAATCTGTACCAGGGTGGTGGCAGGGTCAGAAGAGAGAAGATGGTACATGCTGCAAAGGTAAAATTCAAAGGCCTCAGCAACAGACTGGACATGGGGAATGAGAGGAATACAAGATGGCATTGAGGTTTCAAGCCTGAATAACTGGGAGGATAGGTAGTAAATAAGGGAAGTCTGGTGAGAAGAAAAATGATAATGAGTTCAATTTTGAATATATTGAGTTTAAGATGTATATAGGTCATCCAGTCTCGATGTCCAATAGTTGGAGCCAAATTAGTTTTGCTTTTGCTTTTAAGTTTTAAGTTTTTAAGATCAATTTTTATATCAGACACACAAGGAATCCTAAAATACAGACTGGTGGAATTCAATATCATTATTTAGTTATCCTAACATCTAAGCCTTATATATTAATTTCAACCAAATAATGTATGATCCTGTTAAACAAACTATTTACATACATATGTCTATAACAAGGTTTGCATTTTTAAGTATGAGATGGGCATATTCTTCAAAGGAAAAAAAAATAAGAAAAAAGTCACCTCTATGATGTTTTTACTTTAAATTTCACTAGCACAGACTTTCCTTTCTCTCTCCATTGTCACAGATGGAAAGTTCTATACCAAGTTGCTCTGACATATTCACACTAGCCAATTGGTTGCTATCCCAATAGCTTCCTCTTTGGCTTCTCCATCTAAAACCTCTACTCATTCAAAATTCATTCTTCATAATCTACGTAATTTTCCTATAGTGCATTTCGGACCATGTCATCATTCTTCCCCAATTCAAATTTCCAGGGCTCATATTGGTTCATTAAAAGGTGTTATTTTTACCAACTGGTTGGATACAGGAGGTGAGGATTCTAGAAGGTGTAGGGTTTCAGTTATAATGAATTATGAAGGTATTTAAGATGTATTCAAAAGCTGACTCTTATGAGCAAAGTGTTCATGGGCCAGTCTTATGGATATATTACTAATATTTCACATGATTGATTTCTGAATCTAAATTGGATGGGGTTCAAATCTTATGGAACTCAAACATCTACTATTATCTGCAGACTGGAAGGCTGGCAAGCAATTTCAATAGCTTCTTTGTAATATGAAAAACATACACTCAACATCTGAATGAGATGGTTTCAGTGTTCTGGAGGAAGAAGGACTTTCAAATGAGTTTCTTTCCTGGGCACTGGATATTAAATAGTGTTGGTATCAATTTTTTATCTTGTAATTGATTGACAATATTATGCTAATATTTCTGTCATGCCACCTGTTTGATTGATATCCCGCAACCCCACTGCTACTTTCCTTAATAAAGGCAGTTCAGCTCACTCACACTTACTCTCACCATCTGAGGAGGAGCTGACAGGTTGACCTGATGACACTATGCTAATGTCTTGTCTTTGTGTTTCTTGTTTCTCTGATTCTTCTATGTCTCCTTCTCTCTAGTCTCAAGTCCTAACCTACTGCTTTCCAGCTTCCAGTGTCCCTCCACATGTGATTCAAACCCATATGAGAATTATATGTATGAGCTTGTTCTTTACAGAAGGAAGGTGGTACCCTCAGCAGGAATGGTTGGTTGTCCTTTGTACTCAAAGTGGACCAAAATGACATCATTATTGACATCTTTTGACTCAAGAATAAATTGGATTTAAGTGAGGAAGAATGGCACAAAGTCAGCTCACTCTTCCAGAGTCATACAAGCCCAGTGGCAAGACAAAAGTCAAGATGACTGGTGATGGCCCAGGATGTGGTGGATGGCCTTGGTGTCTTTGATGTCTAACCAAGTTCTAAGGACTCTACCCAGACTTCCAGGGGTGGAGCCAAGATGATGGAGTGATCCAGAACATCTCTATGCCATCATGTGAATCCTCTCTGACCAAGATTAAAATATTGCCACAAAATGAATACAGAAGTGAAAGAACCAACAAGGAGACAGAGTGAAACAACTTTCAAGAAAAGAAAAACCCAAAAGGTAAGCAAAGAACATCAAGGGATCAAGGGCACTGTGTGTGTGTGTGTGTGTGTGTGTGTGTGTGTGTGTGTGTGTGAGAGAGAGAGAGAGAGAGAGAGAGAGAGAGAGAGAGAGAAAGAGAGAGAGAGAGAGAGAGAGAGAGAGAGAGAGAGAGAGAGAACACAGCAGAGCCAGCAAGAAGTTGTGACAAGGAGGGAAGAGCAAGCCAAGAGTAAGCCACATACCCCTAACCCACATCTGCTGACCAAGGTTCAGGAGCCTATGCACAAACCAATATCCAGACCCTGAGATTCTGCCTGGGCAAATAGTGGTACAAGCTGACCCATACCCTTTAAAATTTCAAACCTGTAGAGAAGTCTGGAGCCCCAAACCAGGGAATTCTAGTCTGGGCTTGAAATAAGGACTTAGTTTACACTTTTGTGGTTGATAGTACTAAGTACTGATCTTTTTGCTTAAAGCTCAGGGCAGAGTTCCAAGATAGGACAATCATAGGTGTGCCTGACTGGATCAAGGACGCAGCTCCTGACCTGATCAAGAACAAAGTGAGATCAAAAGCTTACACCTAAGCCTGAGGCAAAACTATCAGCATTTTTAACTTTAAACTATCAGCATCTCAAGGGTCAACTGAATAAGCAGCAGTTCTCAAAGCTCACAGCCCTCAGACCTTCAGATCATCCCTTCAAAAGACTACCTATTTAGATAGGGAAAATGAGCAAACAACTAAAAAAGCACCTAACTCTAAAAGAATTTTTACGGAGACAAAGAGCAAGGTAGTAACACAGAAGAGGACAGTGAAAGCAAAGAAAATACATGCAAAGTCAAAAAGAAAAATGTGGATTATACACAGAATCTGGAAGAACTCAAAAAAGGACTTAAAAAACAATTAAGAGAGGCAAAGGAAAAATGGGAAAGAGAAATGAAAGTGATGCAAAGAAAAGTGATCCAATTTTAAAAGGAGAACCAAAAACCAACAGAGGAAAACCAGGTCTTAAAAATCAGAATTGACCACCTAGAAACTAATGAGTTCTTGAGAAATCAAGAAACAACAAAACAGAATCAAAGGAATGAAAAAATAGAGGAAAACATGAATTCTTATTGAAAACAGCTGACCTAGGAAACAGATATAAGGAGATAATTTGAGAATTATTGGACTACCTGAAAGCCATGATCAAGAAAAAAGACCTTGAACATCATATTATATGAAATTATCAAAGATAACTACCCAGAAATCATCAAACAAGTAAATAAAATTGAAATTGAATGAATTCATCCAGAAAGAAATCTTCAAATGACAACTTCAAGGAATATAATAGCAAAATTCAAGAGCCACCAAGCCAGGGAAAAAAGACTTCAAACAGCCAGAAAGAAACCATTCAAGTACCCTGGAACTACAATCAGGATCACATAGGACCTACTGGCTTTTACATTAAAGTATTGAAAGACATGAAATATGATATTCAGGAAGGCAAAAGATTTGGGTTTGCAACCCATATTCACCTATCCAGCAAAACTGAGTATACTCTTTCAGAGGAAAAAATGAACAAGCTCAAAAAAGTAAATAAGGGCTTCTGGGTCAAGATGGCTACCAAGTAGAAGCAGAGCTCTTCTTTTCCTCTCCACTGAGAGAGAGTGCCTCAAAATGACAAAACCAAAATCAAACAAGCAAAGGAGTTCCATGGTAGGGCACAGCACAGAAGGTAAGCACAGAAGGTAGGCAAAGTTAGGGCATTCCCACGCTAAAAGGGGTGAAATTTCCCCCACCAAGGGGTCACCCCTTCCCCACTTCACCTACCTTTCCAGAGTCTAAGCGAGCACAGAACAAACTTCTACGTTCTAGAAGGGAGGCTGGCTGAGGTCAACATAGACTTAACCCTAAGAGATACTAGACTCAGAAAAAAGGGAGGCTAAGGAAACATTGAGATAGGCTGTGGAGCTTGGGGAAATGGGGTGGCTCATAGCAAATCGAAAACCAAAAAAAGCCCTCAGGATAAAAGCTCTGCAGCTCTCAACACAGAGACTTGCCAATGCTCCACGTCCAGATCTCTTCCCAGGCAATTATTAAGTTCTAAGGGGCTGGACCTGCCTATAAGAACAACAAGATTAGGGACCACAGGAAGTTGAGGAAACGTGGAAATAGAGTACCGGAGCTTGGGAGAGGGGTTGGCTCACAACAAAATGCCACAGAGAATTGAAAAAAGTCCTTGGGCTAAAACCTCTACAGCTCTCAACACAGAGACTTGACTATGGTACACACCCAGACCTCTTCCCAGGCAATCTATAAGTTCTTAAGGGCTGGACCTGACACTAAGAGCAGCTTGGACACTGCTGAGGACATAGAAAAATATTCTCAGGGCAAAAACCTCTCCAGAGCCCAATACAAAGATCACCCACATTCCTCACTTAGACATCTGACCAGGAAGGAACAAGACAATGGCCACCAATTCCCAGGAACTAAAATCCACAAACACCAAAAACAAACAAACAAACAAAAACCCAAGAAGAAAACGTTGACCTTTGATAATTATTATGCAGAAAAAACCCAGACTAAAGAAGAGACAGCAGAATGTGACAATTGAACACATCCAAACCTTTGAAAAAAAAGTGGAAATTGGTCACAAGTTCTTGAAGACATTAAATCCAAGATTGTCAGAAAAAATGGAAGAGATGTGGCAAGAAAAGTGGGAAATAGTTCAAAAAGAAAATAACAGTTTAAAAGACAGGATCTCCCACTTGGAAATTGAAGCCCAGAAATGAAATGAAACAATAAGCAAATTGAAGACCAGAAATGACCTGCTGGAAGCCATGAAAAGTAGGCTAGATCAAACTGAAAAGGGAAAATCAAAAGATCTTAGCTGAAAACCAGTCATTAAAAACTAAAATTGGGCAAGTAGAAGCCAATGATCTCACAAGACAACAAGAATTAATAAAGCAACGTCAAAAGAATGACAGATTAGAAGGCAACACAAAATATATCATTAAGAGGGTGGTTGACCTTGAAAATAGATCTCAGAGAGGCAATTCGAGGATCATAGGTCTACCTGAAAACCTGGAAACAAACAGAAACCTTGGCACCATACTACAAGAAATAATCCAAGAAAACTGCAATGAGGTTCTGCAACAAGAGGGCAAAAATAGACATTGAAAGATTCCATAGATTACCCACTACACTAAATCCTCAAAAGACAACCCCAACCCCCACCCCGGAATGTAACTGCCAAATTTAAGAGCTTCCAAGCAAAGGAGAAAATATTACAAGAAGCCAGAAAGAGATAATTCAGATATCAAGGAACACCAATTACGAATACACAGGATTTGGCAGTCTCCACACTAAAAGACTTCAAGGCTTGGAATATGATATTTCAGAAAGGCAAGAGAATTGGGTCTACAGCCAATGATCACCTACCCATCAAAATTGACTATACACTTCCAGGGGAAAGTATGGGCATTCAATAAAATAGAAGACTTCCAAATATTTGTAAAGGAAAGATCAGAACTAAACAGAAATTTTGATGTTGAAATACAAAAGCCAAGAGAAACATGAAAAAGATAAATAAGTAAGAAAGGGTTCTTTTTTCTTTTTCTTCTTCTTTTTTAAGGGCCTCAATAAGGCCAAATTGTTTATATTCTTATATGGAAAAATGTTATTTGTAACTGTTAAAAATTGTATTCACTATTATAGTAATTAGAAGAATTATTCATAGGTAGAGTTTGGGGTACTAAATGGTTTAAAATCATATATAAAAAAAGAAGAAAGAAAGAAAGAGGGAGGAAGAGAAAATGGCACTAAGAGAAACTTGAAGGAACAAGAAAATTAGGATAATCCATATTACACAAAAAGACACACGGGAGTGGGAGGGGAAGAATACAACTATAAAAAGGAGAGGAAGAGAGTGCTAAAAGGTAATACTCAAAACTTACTCTCAGTAGAATCAATTCTGAGAGGGAAGAGCATCTAGATCCACTGGGGTATTGATTTCTATCTTAGCCTATAGGGAAGTTGAGAGGGGAAAACTAAGGGAGGGGGAATGGGAAAAGGAGTTTAAAGGGGGGGGAGGGAAAGAGAGGGGAAAGGGAATTTAATAGAGTCTAAAAAAATAAAAGGGCAATAAAAAGGGAGGGGGAGAAAGGAAAGTAAAATATGGGTGGGGATTAGGGGGACTGATTAAAAAAAGAACACTGGTGTAGAAGGAAATAATGAAAGAGGAAAGGGCAGGACAAGGAGAGAAAATCAAAATGTTGGGGAATACATAGGTAGTAATTATAACTTTGAATGTGAATGGGATGAACTCACCTGTAAAATGGAAGCAAAGAGCAGAGTGGATTAGAAACCAAAATCCTACCATATGTTGTCTACAAGAAACATACATGAGGCAGGTAGATATGCATAGTGTAAAGGTAAGTGGGTGGAGCAAAATTTATTGGGTATCAACTGAGAAAAAGAAGGCAGGAGTTGCAATCATGTTATCCGACAAAGCCAAAGTAAAAATGATTTAGTTAAGATAGGGAAGGTAATTACATCCTGATGAAAGGCAGTATAGACAATGAGGAAATATCAGTACTCAACATGTATGCACCAAATGGCATAGCATCCAAATTTCTAAAGGAGAAACTAGTGGAGTTGAAGGATAAAATAGATAGAAAAACTATACTAAGGGGGAAGCTGGGCAGCTCAGTGGATTGAGAGCCAGGACTAGAGACGGGAGGTCCTAGGTTCAAATCTGGCCTCAGACACTTCCCAGCTGTGTGACCCTGGGCAAGTCACTTGACCCCCATTGCCTAGCCCTTACCACTCTTCTGCCTTGAAGCCAATACACAGTATTGACACCAAGACAGAAGGTAAGGCTTCTTAAAAATAAATAAATAAATAAATGAACTATACTAGTGGGAGACCTGAACCTTCCTCAATCACAACTAGATAAATGGAAGGAAGGAAGGAAGGAAGGAAGGAAGGAAGGAAGGAAGGAAGGAAGGGAGGAAGGGAGGAAGGGAGGAAGGGAGGAAGGGAGGAAGGGAGGAAGGAAGGAAGGAAGGAAGGAAGGAAGGAAGGAAGGAAGGAAGGAAGGAAGGAAGGAAGGGAGAGAGGGAGGGAGGGAGGGAGGGAGGGAGGAAGGGAGGAAGGGAGGAAGGAAGGAAGGAAGGAAGGAAGGAACGAAGGAACGAAGGAACGAAGGAAGGAAGAAAGGGGTAAGAGAAGTGAATGAAATCTTAGAAAAATTAGAGTAAGTAGATATATGGAGAAAACTAAATAGGGACAAAAAGGAATACACCTTCTTTTCAGTAGCACATGGTACATTCACAAAGACTGACCATGTACTAAGATATAAAAACATGGAAAACAAGTGCAAGAGCAGAAATAATAAATGCAACCTTTTCAGATAACAATGCAATAAAAAATAATAACTAGTAAGGGTACATGGAAAGGCAAATAAAAAATTAATTGGAAATGAAATAATATGATTCTCAAAAATCGGTTAAAGAACAAATCCTAGAAACAATAATTTCATTGAAGAAAATTACAATGATGAGACATTCTTTCAAAATATATGAGATACAGTCAAAGTAGTACTTAGGGGAAAATTTATACTCTTGAGTTCATATATTAACAAATCAGAGAGGGCAAAGGTCAATAAATTGGGCATGCAAATTAAAAAAACTAGAAAGTGAACAAATTAAAAATCCCCAAATGAAAACTAATTAGATATCCTAAAAATCAAAGGAGAAATTAATAAAATTGAAAGTAAAAGAACTATTGAATTAATAAACAAGACTAGAAGCTGGTACTTTGAAAAAGCTAATAAAATCGACAAAGTACTGGTCAATTTGAAGAAAACCAAATTGACAGTATCCAAGATGAAAAGGGAGACCTCACCTCTAATGAAGAGGAAATTAAGGCAATCATTAAACCAGGAATGCAAGGATGGTTCAATATCCTGAAAACCATTCACATAATTGACCATATCAATAAACAAACCAACAAAAATCACATGATTATCACAATAGATGCAGAAAAAGCCTTTTGACAAAATACACTTGTTCCTATTGAAAACACCAAAAAGCATTAGAATAGAAGGGACTTTTCTACTTTCTTTTTTTTTAATTTAATTTTTTTTTGTTTACAATACTCATTTTATTTACCTCCCTCTCCTCCACCCACCCTTCCCCGCAGCTAATGCACAATTTCATTGGGTATTACTTGTGTCCTTGATCAAAACCTATTTCAATGATGTTGTTTGCACTAGGATGTTGATTTAGTCTACATCCCCAACCATATCCCTTTGACCCATGAATTCAAGCAGTTGTTTTTCTTTGGTGTTTTTACTCCCACAGTGTTTCCTCTGGATGTGGATAGTTGTTTTTCTCGTGGTTCCTCCAAGTTGTTCAGGGTCATTGCATTGCCACTAATGGAGAAGTCCATTACATTCGATTGTATCAAAGTGTATCAGTCTCTGTGTACAATGTTTTCTGGTTCTGCTCCTCTCACTATGCATCAATTCCTGGAGGTTGTTCCAGTCCCCATGGAATTCCTCCAGTTTATTATTCTTTTGAGCACAGTAGTATTCCATCACTAATATAAACCACAATTTGTTCAGCCATTCCCCAATTGAAGGGCATCCCCTCTTTTTCCAATTTCTTGCCACCACAAAGAGTGCAGCTATGAATATTTTTGTACATGTCTTTTTTCCTTATTATCTCTTTGAGGTACAATAGAAGGGACTTTTCTAAAAATAATAAACAGTATATATTTAAAACCATCAGCAACTTTGTGGTGGCCAAAAACTGGAAAACGAGGGGATGCCCATCAATTGGGGAATGGCTAAGCAAATTGTGGTACATGTTGGTGATGGAATACTATTGTGCTAAAAGGAATAATAAAGTGGAGGAGTTCCATGGAGACTGGAACAACCTCCAGGAAGTGATGCAGAGCGAGAGGAGCAGAACCAGGAGAACATTGTACACAGAGACTAATACACTGTGGTATAATCGAACGTAATGGACGTCTCCATTAATGGCGGTGTAATGTCCCTGAACAATTTGCAGGGATCCAGGAGAAAAAAACACTATTCATAAGCAAAGGATAAACTATGGGAGTGGAAACACCGAGGAAAAGCAACTGCCTGAATACAGCGGTTGAGGGGACATGACAGAGGAGAGACTCTAAAAGAACACTCTAATGGCAAATATTATTAACAAAGCAATGGGTTCAAATCAAGAAAACATCTAATGCCCAGTGGATTTACGCGTCGGCTATGGGGGTTGGGGGGGAGGAAAAGAAAATGATCTATGTCTTTAACGAATAATGCTTGGAAATGATCAAATAAAATATATTTAAAAAAAAAAACATCAGCAAACATCATCTGCAATGGGGATAAACTAGAAATCTTCCCAATAAGATCAGGAGTGAAACAAGGATGCCCATTATCACCTTTATTATTTAACATTATACTGGAAACACTAGTAGTAGCAATTAGAGAAGAAAAAGAAATTGAAGGTATTAGAATTGACAATGAGGAGACCAAGCTATCACTCTTTGCAGATGATATGATGGTCTACTTAAAGAATCCTAGAGAATCAACTAAAAAGCTAGTGGAAATAATCAACAACTTTAGCAAAGTTGCAGGATACAAAACAAACCCACATAAGTCATCAGCATTTCTATATACTTCCAACTCATCCCAGCAGCATGAATTAGAAAGAGAAATTCCCTTTAAAATCACCATAAACAATATAAAATACTTGGGAATCTATCTGCCAAGACAAACACAGGAACTATATGAACACGACTACAAAACACTCTCCACAGAATTAAAACTAGATCTAAATAATTGGAAAAACATTAATTGCTCATGGGTAGGATGAGCTAACATAATAAAAATGATAATACTACCCAAACTAATTTATTTATTTGGTGCCATACCCATCCAACTAACAAAAAATCTTTTTTACAGAATTATAAAAAACAATAACAAAGTTTATTTGGAGGAACAAAAGATCAATAATATCAAGGAAAATAATGAAAAAAAAAGCGAAGGAAGGTAGCCTAGCAGTATCAGATCTTAAACTCTACTATAAATTAGTGATCATCAAAACCATATGGTACTGGCAAAGAGACAGAAGGGAGGATCAGTGGAACAGACTTGGGGTAAGTGACCTCAGTAAGACAGTCTATGATAAACTCAAGCTTTTGGGACAAAAATTCACTATTTGACAAAATCTGCTGGGAAAATTGGAAAACAGTATGGGAGAGATTAGGTTTAGATCAACATCTCACACCCTACTCCAAGATAAACTCAATGGGTGAATGACTTGAACATAAAGAAGAAAACAATAAGTAAGTTAGGTGAACAGAGAATAGTATACTTGTCAGATCTTTGGGAAAGATTTTAAGACCAAGCAAGAGGTAGGGAAAAAAAATCACAAAATGTAAAATAAATAATTTTGATTATATTAAATTAAAAAGGTTTTGTACAAATAAAACCAATACAACTAAAATGAGAAGGAAAGCAATAAATTGGGGGGAAATCTTCATAACAAAAATCTCTGACAAAGGTCTAATTACTCAAATTTATAAGGAGCTAAATCAATTGTACAAAAAAATCAAGCCATTCCCCAATTGATAAATGGGCAAGGGACATGAATAGGCAATTTTCAGATAAAGACATCAAAACTATCAATAAACACATGAAAAAGTATTCTAAATCTCTTATAATCAGAGAGATGCAAATCAAAACAACTCTGAGGTATCACCTCACACGTAGCAGATTGGCCAACATGATAGCAATGGAAAGTAATGAATGCTGGAGGGGATGTGGCAAAGTAGGGACCTTAATCCATTGCTGGTGGAGTTCTGAAATGATCCAACCATTCTGGAGGGCAATTTTGAACTATTCCCAAAGGGCGCTAAAACACACTCTGCCCTTCGATTCAGCCATAGCACTGTTGGGTTTGTACCCTAAAGAGATAATAAGGAAAAAGACTTGTTCAAGAATATTCATAGCTGCGCTCTTTGTGGTGGCAAAAAATTGGAAAATGAGGGGATGCCCTTAAATTGGGGAATGGCTGAACAAATTGTGGTATCTGTTGGTGATGGAATACTATTGTGCTCAAAGAAATAATAAAGTGGAGGAATTCTATGTGAACTGGAATGATCTCCAGGAACTGAGCCAGAGTGAAAGGAACAGAACCAGGAGAACATAGTACACAGAGACTAATACACTGTGGTAAAATAAAACGTAATGGACTTCTCTACTAGCAGCAATGCAATGATCCAGAACTATTCAGAGGGACATATGAGAAAGAACACTGTCCACATCCAGAGGAAGAACTGTGGGAAAAGAAACACAGAAAAAAAAAATCACTGCTTGATCACACTGGTTGATGGTGCAATAACTGGGAAAATAGACTCCAAATGATCATCCTAGTGCAAATATTAATAATATGGAAATCGCTCTTGATCAATGACATGTTAAACCCAGTGGAATTGTGCATCAGATTTGGGAAGGGGGTGGAGGGAGGAGAGGGAAAGAACATGAGTCTTGTAACCATAGAAAAATATTCTAAATCATCTAATTAAATAAAAAAAATTTTTAAAAAGGTAAATAAGAAAGAGAAAAATTTAAGGGAAGATAGAGAAGATAGAAGGAATTTACTAAGGATTCTATAGGGCCTGCTTTCACTGCCTTCATGGTTGTTGGAGTAACCTGTTCTCATCTATCCTTTCCACAGGAAGAATTTGTCACATATCTGGGGTAGATACCTCCCTAACTCATTAAGAGGTCTGAGGCTTGTTGATTACCCTCAATCTGGTTAAATCCACTTGACAAGATAGTTTATCAAAGTGTGGCTGCTGCAAATGCTACAATTTCTTGGAATCACAGATGAGAATAGGTGGCAGATAGATATCAAAAGAGGATTAGCAGCCCTGAAAAGGGCTCAGCAAGACCTTGTACCAGGGGTACTAGTCTTCCCTGAATACTCTATACATTTCTACAGAAATGAGGAAGTTTGGAAGAGGGCTGGGTTTGGTGGGGAAAAATAAGGGATTCTGTTTTAGTCATGCCCAATTTGAGAAGCTTATGGAATCTTCCAGTTTTGATGATCAGAAATTTGGTGTTGAGGGAGAAGAGCTTGAGAACTAGACATGTCAGCCTGGGAGTCATCTGTAAAGAGGTGATAACTAGTAGAAGCTGACAGGGTCACCAAATGAGAGATTAAGAAGGCCCAAAATAAATTCTTTGGGATTATGCACATTTAAGAGGCATTTTATGAATGAGGTCTAGCAAAAGAAACTGAGAAGGCACAGCCAGACAGGTAGAAAAAAGAGAGCAGTATCACAAAAACTTAAGAAAAGAAGATTATCCAGGAGAGCCAGTGCCAACTCCTGAAGAATAATCAAGTGTGAGAAATGAAAAAAAAAACTATTAAAATGCCAATTAAAAAATTTCTTTTAAAAATTTCCCTATTTAATAAGCATTTTGCTTCTCTCCCTTCTAATCTCCAACCTGGAAAAAGAAAAAAGAAAAGCAGAACCTCTTTAAAATATTCATTGTCAAATCATCTAATTAACCAGGTCCCCACATCTAGTTCTCATTCTGCATACTTCTATCTATCACCTCTGATAAGAGGAAGATAGCATTCCAGGATGGGCTGGTACTGCTAATTTTGAAGAGAACAGGTTCAGTGCTGAGGTCAGAAGCCAGACTGACAATTGAAAGTGAGAAAGGAAATGGAGGCAACAATTTAATATCAGAAAAAGCTATCTATAATTATCAATATAAAATAATACCACATGAATGACCTTCATTAAAAACTTCTCAAGGAGGCATAAAAGGCCAATGCATTACTGGTGAGCAGGAAAATGTTCTCTACCAAGATGAACGAGGGGCCAATATAGCTGAAGAACAGGGGAAATAAGGTGGTCTAAGTGGAAAGAGTGCCTAGGTTGGAGTCAGGAAGACTCATCTTGCTGACTTCAAATCCAGCCTCAGAAACTTAATCGCTGGGTGATCTTGGGCAAGTCACTTAGCTGTTTACCTTAGTTTCCTCATCTATAAAATGAAGTGGAGGAGATGGCAAACCACTCATGTCTTTGTCAAGAAAACCCCAAATGCAGCCATGAAGAGTGAAGTATGACCAAAAATGACTAAATTACAATCTATCACAATCTGGTAAGCTTTGTCTGGATCAAAAATATACTAAACTTTATGAATATACTAAGATGATAAAGAATTTCATATTTCCAACCTCCACCATCATGAGAAAATGTTTTAGAAAAACTGTCTCCATTCATCCTGTATAATGTTCTTTATCAGAGAAAACAATCCAAACAGTTTTAGTATTGGATTTAATTTCAATAAAGGGCCCAGGTGTGAGAAACGGACTTCTTCCCACCTCAAATGAAAAGGAAAAGCTTTAAACGTGTGTTAGACAAATTTGAGCAATTGGTTGATTCAGGACTGTAACTAACACACTTCTCAGAGGGGGATAGTATCAACCTGTATTAGTGACAAATTTTTTTTTTAAGTTTATTTGAGCATGAGGATGGTTTATTCACATTACTTTATTTATACCCAGGTGGCTGGGTTAGTCTAACCACAAAGAAGCCGTTATCAGTTAGAATTACATCTGGAGTGGCAGTAACTTTACACTTAAATACCCTGGACTCTTGTCTATACCATAATTTAAGCTAAAATACTGACCATTGATCTTAAAAACATCATAAATCTTAAAAACAAAAGGCCTCAAATCACAGTTAATATCTACAGCTAGTATCTCCAATCTAAATGAACAGAGGCTTTAACAAAATCATGTGAAATTAAATAAAATAATTTGATGGGTAGTGAGAATACACAAGAAACAGAATGAGTTTTGAAATCCTACCTGGATTTAGCTGCTTGGCCTTGAACCCACTGCTAGCCTACTCTGGCATTAGGCCTAAAAATAATCTCTGGAATAGAAAGCCAGCCAGAGAAGCAGCATGGAAAGGTACAGGTTGATCTTAATATACTTTAAAAAAGAAAGCTGTTATAGAAAACGATAATTTGTAGTTCAACACTATATGCAAAAAATAAATAAATAGGGGGCAGCTGGATAGCTCAGTGGATTGAGAGCCAGGCCTAGAGAAAGGAGGTCCTGGATTCAAACCTGGCCTCAGACACTTCCCAGCTGTGTGACCCTGGGTAAGTCCTTTAACCCCCATTGCCTAGCCTTCACCACTCTTTTGCCTAGGAACCAATACACTGTATTGATTCCAAGATGGAAGTTAAAGGTTTAAAAAAAATAAAAATAATCTCTCACCCCACCCCTCATTCCTTTTCTAATAGGAGAGTACCAAGTGGTGGCGCAGTTCTCCACTTTTGTTTTACATTGACTTAAATATTTCATAAATGCTTACAAAACATAAAAGCTACTAAACAAGCACCATTCCTCTGGCTCCCTTACCATTATGGTAACTTTTACTCCTTGCTAATTCTTTGACAGCCCCATCCATTGTGGGTATTTCAACAGGGCAGCCCTAGTCCTCCATTCATTCACTCAAGGATCATTTATTAAGTACCTACTGTTTGCTAGGCATATTGCCCGGCACAATAAATGATTATTAGTAATTCTATTTGTAGGAGGCTTTGGGGCTCAGCTTATAGCAGTGCTATGATACTTCCTGAAAGTCACCCTTCAGGGGTGGCTAGGTGGCTCAGTAGATAGCCAGGCCTAAAGACAAGAGGTCCTAAATTCAAATCAGACCTCAGGTACATCTTAGCCCTGTGATCTTGGATAAGTCACTTAACCCGATGCCTAGTCCTTTTCCTGCCTTGGAACCCATATACAGTATTGATTCTAAGACAGAAGGTAAGGGTTTAAAAAAATAAACCACCATCTCTACCCTAAAAGGATTTTGTCCAGATCTCTCCACTGCTTTGCCCCACCTACCTTTCCTCTACCTTTATAGTATTTCCTTTACCAGTAGGTTAAATCAACATTTAGCTACCACGTGCTAAGTCACCATGGACAGACAAAGAAATGAAGCAGCCCCCACCCTCAAGGAGCTTACATCCTAGAAATTTTTACCTACTTCTAGAACATAAACTCCTTGGAAACAGACACAATGTCCCTTTTCTTGTTTGAATCCTCGGCACAGTGTACACTGCACACAGTGGATACTTTAATAATAAATGTTTGTTGTATCCAATTTTAAATGATTGAAGGGAGGGAGAGAGCCTGCTAAGGAAGTAGGAAATCTGATGTAGCCCCAGTGGTAGGGAAATGAGGTGTGGTACTGTTCAGAAAAATACATTCACATATGGCATTTCTACACTTTATACAAGCTGTGACCTCGGGCAAATTTCAATTTGAGTCAGTTTCCTTATCTGTAAAATGCAGACAGTAGGCACTTAAATGCTTAAATGGCTGACTTCGATGCCTACCATTTTGGTAGTGAAAAACAATGAGGCAAAAGACAACCACATAAAAGGTTTTTGAGGAAAAGGGAAGGATCCGGGAAAGAGAAACAGGAGGGGAGGAAGAGAGGGAAGAGGGGGAGAAAAAGGGACGTAGAGAAGGAAATAAGAGGGGAGGAGGAGGGAGAAAATAGGGGTAGGAGAAAAAATAAGAGGAGTGGAAGGAGAGGACGAGGGGGGGTAAGAAGAAAAGGAAATAAAGGAAGAGAGGTAAGGGGAGGAGAAAAGGGGAAGGAGGAACAGAAAGAGAGGGGAGAAGAAAGAAGAGGAAGGAGAGAAGGGGGAAGTACAGCGAGGGGAGAGAGAAAGAAGAGCAGGAGTAGGAAGAGAATGAAATAAAGGAAGACGGGTTTTGGGGAAGAGGAGGTAGAGCAGGGGAAGCAATAGGAGGAAGAGGTGGAGATATAAGAGGGGAGCACGGAGGAAGGGGAGGAGATAGAGGTGGGGGTGGGGGAGAAGCGGGTGACAACAGCAGCAGGAGGCGGAGGAAGAGGCGCCAGAGAAGGCAGGGCGCATCAGCAACAGGAGACGGGACACGGGGCGGCAGCAGCTAGAAAGGCCAGAAGAGGCTGGCAGGCACCAGCCCGGGAGAAGCAGAGCCGGGCCGGACCACCACGCCAGGGCCAAGCTCGTAGCGGGGGCCGCCCACGTGGCCCCACTCCCGCCACCCGCCAGTCACCGGCGCTTACCATGACTCTGGCGGCGGTGTTCCCCAACTGGTGACGAGGCGAGTGGAGGAGGCGAAGGGAGGCGGGGCCGGTGGGGAAGGAGACGCGGGTTTGATTTTGGCGCCGGCGCCGCCCCCAGGGCTGGGGCGGGGGCCCAGTAACGGGAGAAGCAGCGACCCCTGGTGGCACTCGGCTATAGAGAGGAGGAGGACAGCCCTGCCCTCCTTTCCCCATTCTTATCCAACGTCTGTGTGCCAGGCACCGTGCCAACAGTTGAGGGTGCAAAGAAAGACAGCCCCTGCCCTCAAGAAGCTGTCAGCCCGACGACTGCCCCTCTCCCTGCTTTCTCTAGCTCGGGCTTCTTGTCCTGGGCTCCTTGGGAGAGTTTTCAGGGCATCCTTTTAATTTGGAGAGAGGTGGGTAGAATTACATTTTTATTGTCCCTAGCCTCTAACTGAAACTTCTCCTTTCCTCCTATCATGAATGTAGGCAATAACACATTGTCTTGAGAATGGGTCTGCAAGCTTCCCCACTCTCCCAAAGGAGTTATCTCCTTTCTACTCTTGGTTCTGCATCAGCATTTAACTGTCTCTTTTATCTCTTCTCCGTACCATCTCTCCATCTGTCTGTTTCCGTATCTCTTTCATTCCTTGTCTCTTTCATTTCCTCTGTTCTCCCTTAACTCTGCTCTTAATTTCTTGTTGTCTCTCTCCCTGCCTTTTCTGTCTCTAAAATCCTTTCTTCTGGATTCCTTCTCTTTAATCTGTCTCCTTTCAATTCCTCTGTCTACCCTCTCTTTTCTGTCTCTTCCATTTTTTACCAGCCCTTCTTTTTTTTCTCCCTCCCCCCCTCCTGTCTATCCCTCCCCCCACTTCTTCCAGACTCCTTTTTCTAGCTCTTTCCTTTCCAGGTCTTTTCTTTCCCTAACTTTCTCCTCTTTTTTTTTTTCTTTTTAGCTCCTCCATTCTCTGACTGCATTTCCTTTCTATTTCTGGCATTGTCTCTGTCTCTCTCCTCCATTATATGAATGAGAGAAATTAGGAAACTGAGGCTTTCTGCCTAGTGCCTTTCCTTCTTTCGGCCAAAATGAGTTCCTCTGGAACTCACTTGAAAGGGTTTAGTCATGACCTTTCTCTGAGCTCTATGGACCCCTGACTGAATAGAAGAAGCCTCCTTCTAGTCATGCCCTGCTCTGTTCAGGACTCCCTTCTATCAAATGAGATGATATTTGTAAAGTGCTTAGCACAGATCCTGGATAGTGGG
Source organism: Monodelphis domestica (assembly GCF_027887165.1). Classification (NCBI taxonomy): domain Eukaryota; kingdom Metazoa; phylum Chordata; class Mammalia; order Didelphimorphia; family Didelphidae; genus Monodelphis; species Monodelphis domestica. The sequence continues at coordinate 188,535,326 of NC_077232.1, read as the reverse complement.
CACTTAATAAATGCTAGCCACCCTCAGTCCCTTCCCCATGGCATTTATAGATCCCTTGCTGCTTTTCCTGTCTTCCATTCCTTCTCTCTCTCCCCATCTTTGCCTGATTCGTCCTGTCTCACATACTCATATGGATCTGTGATTTCATCATTTCCTCTAACAGTGCAGATATCACAACCCAAAATATGCCAGAAGAGGCCACTCAGTCTGTAAATGGCCATCTTCTCTTCCTGTCATACCATTCCTTCATGATGTCCTTCATTATGTTTTGTTAGCATTCCTAAGTGGTTATACAATGTAGGCTGTTCATACCCAACACAAAACTGTCCTTTACTGTCTACTGCTTTTTGTCTTTAGTTTCAGGAAGCAGTGATGTTCCATTACTCACTGTCATATAGCAACACTGGGAAACATTAGTGTTAAAAACAATGAACCACTGCATTTGTAACAAGTGGTATAACTCTACACACTGGTGTAGCGAGCCCTCACCTCTCACATGGACCTGTAGACTCACTCTCTGGGCTGTTGTACTCACACTTAAGGTTCCTATAGACAGACCACCCCTACAATGTTGCATTCAAATTCTCTCAAGGTCCTAGCCGTAATTCTGTTGAGTGGGAATGCACTCCCCTCTACTCACATATATATCCTCGTGGATATATTTCAATTTACATAAACCAACCACTCATAATCAGGACACCTAGATTTTAAGCAAAATAATTTGCTTAATAACAAGGCAAAAGAAATAGTAACAGTATCAAGGACACATTAAAAACAATCCAGGATGAAGCCTGGGTCACGATTTCCCACCAATGCACCCAGTTTCTATAAGGGAGAGTAAACATACATTTACAGGAAACCTAATAGGAAAGCACATGATGGAGGAAACCCAGATGGCTCATCGAAACTCACAACTCAAGACTGCAGACTTTGGTGTCATTGGATGCTGTATTGTCCAATCAGAATAGCGCATGTAGCAAATAATTTGAGTAGACCCTGAGCAAAGTGAAACGAGTCAAATCAGCTGTTCTTATACAGCAAAGCAACAGCCGTACCAGTTATTCCCCACTCTGCTTTTCTCTCTTGTAACAAAGAGGGGCAGAAGAGAGGTAGTAGCACTGGAGGACAATAGGTGGCGCTACAGTCCTTAGTCAACCAATCGGGAACACCCCCCCCCCAAAGCGGACTGCTGCTGTTAGTTTCTTCAAATAAACTGCTTTGGGCCCCCTGCTGTTTCTCTTGTAAATCTTTTCACCCGCCTTCCAGCCCCTCCCCCAAGCCATTAAGAAGGCATACCTTTTATACATGTGAAGACATGCAAAACATTTGTGCATTGGACATGTTGAAAAAAAGAAAGTGAAAAAACTATGTTTCAATCTCCATTCAGAGTCCATGGTTCTTTCTCTGGAAGTGGATAGGTAACTTTTTTCATTGAAAGTCCTTTGGAATTGTGGATCCTTGAATTGATCAGAGTAGCTCAGTCTTCCATAGTTGAATACCATTACCATATTGCTGTTACCATGTACAATGTTCTACTGGTTCCCCCTGCTGTTTTTCCTCTTTCAGGTTATAGAGTCTTCAGTGTCAGCTTTCTTTCCTTATCCCTTTTATCTCTTATACCTTTAAATGTCTTTAATCAGATATCAGTGACATCTTTCATTTAAAAATAACTTCCCTAATTTCTCCAAAGAAATCAAGTCTTTTAAAAATTTTTACCTGTCTCCAAATAAGTATATGATTTCTCATTTCTTTAGTTTTACCTTTTTTTAGTTATAAAACACTTGAGAGACCATAATGCTGTATCTCTATAAAGTTCTCAACAAACCAAATGACTGCTATGTTTTATCTGTAGAGTTGTTAGAAATAAAGAAATCTCTGGGCCATAATTCTGTGCTGAAGATCCAAACTTCAATTGTGGAAAATTAAAGCTGCAGATCTTACCGCTCCCAGTTTGTAATAAGAACCCAGATAGTTGTTCTATAGAATGTTTGATTGGTTTTTGATAGCTAATTAGAATATCATTAACATGTCAGAACGTATAGATGTTAAGAAATATACAATGGGGTGTGATAACAAGGATTTGAAATTTTTGCTACGTAGTCCTACAAGGTTAACTACCCCACGTAAGTCAGAGCTACCATTCTTGGCCACATTCGTTGCTATAATATTCTAATATACCAAACTATACCCTTTCTAATATGATGGTTAATATTCTATTATTATAATTAATGTCTTATATACAGTTTAATAAGTGGGTCTAATTCTTTCCAAAACTTAGTAATTGCAGTTATTTATTTAAAATGTTATATGTGATCACTCTGTTCATAATCAATAACATAAAAACAATAGAACAATTTTCCTTTCAACATACCCTCTCTGCTACCTTCCTAGAGAAAGAGGAATATCTTCAGGTTCAAAGGTACAGTCAGAGGGAACCCGCTGCTAAAATTAGAGTTCACAAGATCCCATCCGGGAGTTTATCTTTTATAGTAAGCCAGCATTCACAATATGCTCAAAGCAAAGACATTTACTAAAATGGCACAGTAAAGCACATAGCTTGAAAATATTCCCCCAGTGAACCTTTGGTGCATTCTCCCACAAACACCACGAAGGTGAGTGGGAAGAAGACATCTAGAATGTAGTGTAGGTGGTGAGGTTCACAGGTGTGGACAGAAGAACTCATAGCACTGATTCTGCAGGTCCCCCATGCATGCCCTTTCTTTTTCACAGTATTCGCTTTGCTCCCATGTGGGTGCATCTTCTCTGATGCAAGTTACTCAGCTGGGTTCCATAAGCCTACTCCTCTGGGTAGTCCGACCCAACCACCAGAGCTAGTTCTCTCTTGAGTCCATAGCTGGCTCTCTTCTTGGTTGCCAGAGGTCTTGGTTCCTCAAGCAACTTTTTGGCTGTACTTCATTTGACTCTGTTGGAGTCATTCTCGCTGAGTGAATAGCTCTGGTAGGAGATGCCATGACCAATGCTGGGGAAAAGGAGAGAGAAATCTCTAGTGAATAGTAATTCCTTCCCTGCCTAGTCTCTTCTTGATGGGTTGCTCCTTTGTAGATTGATTGTAGAACTAGCTACCTTCCCCCACCTCCTTCTTCTAGGCAATTGGAGTTCACAGCTAGGAAGCGTCTGAGCTTAGATTTGAACCCAGAACTTCCCATTTCCAAATGTGGCTGTCTATGCACTGAGCTACCTAGTTGCTCCCACACTTGTTTTTTGTTTTATTTTTAGGGTGACCAGGGACTTGTTGAATCTTCAACCACCTACAATGATTGTTGGTCCTTTCAAACTCAATCTAGGAGCTTTCTCAACACTTTAGAAAGTAGGGTGCAGCTGGGTAGCTCAGTGGATGGAGAGCCAGGCCTAGAGATGGGACGTCCTGGGTTCAAATCTGGCCTTAGACACTTCCCAGCTGTGTGACCCTGGGCAAGTCACTTGACCCCCATTGCCTAGTCCTTACCACTCTTCTGCCTTGGAGCCAATACACAGTATTGACTCCAAGATGGAAGGTAAGGGTTTAAATTCAAAAACAAAAACAAAAACCCACACACTTTAGAAAGTGTTAGTTAACTTTCCCTAGTGAAAAGATAGTGTCTTTAAAGCAGTATGATTAGAGGGGGAACCTGGAACACCAAAGGAGTAGAACGTGTTGAACAGATCCTTCCAAGAAAGTGACCTTGTTATCATTCTTCCTTTTGTGTTGAATATTTCAAAACTATAAAAAACTGCCCGCACTTTTGTCATTTTGGTTGGCTATTTTTCTTCTCTCTTCTTTCAAAGTTATTATGAAATATAAATATTAATTGGAAACTATTTCATACAAAGCTCCTGACCCAAGAAGAAACTTGTCTCTCTCCCCAAAATTGTACACAAACTAAATAAAAATAGCTGACAGATTTCAGCCAAAACACAGGGGGAAACTTATTTCTTCCACACTTAAAATGAAGGGGTTGTAATAAATCTTTTTTTTTTAACCCTTACCTTCTATTTTAGAATTATTGCTGTGTATTGGTTCCAAGGTAGAAGAGTTGTGCAAGCTAGGCAGTGGTGGTTAAGTAATTTGCCTTGGGTCACACAGCTATGAAGTATCTGAAGTGAGATTTGAACCCAGGACTTCTTGTCTCTAGGTTTGGCTCTCCCATTGAGTCACTTAGCTGGCCCCTAATAAACCATTTTATCTATTCCTTGAGGAAGAAATTGATTTATACTCTGAAATTCCTTCTTTGATAAGGAGTAACCTTCATTTCTTCATAATGTATACTTTTGCCTTTCATCCTCTATACTTATAGGTCAGAAGTCTCTGATGGAAAATATCCAGGCTTACTGGATGAAAGCACCAAATCTGGCTAGAGTTTTGGACCACAGTGTTGGGAAGTCTGCCGTGTACTCAGCTTTTTCTAGGTGTGGATTTCCTTGATTATATAAGATCTCACCAAAATTTGACAATATTTGGAACTCCTGATTTTGAGTTTTCTATCAGTTTCATGCAAAGCAGGTGAGAATCAGGAGATCCTGAGTCATAAGTAGCAATTTTTGCATTCAGAGCTGGTGGCCAGAAATATACCCTCAATTCAGCTGGAAGATGGGCAGAGACTAGAACATTGCAAAGCCACTTCTTGGTAGGACAGTGGAGAAGGAATTCACCTAGGGGTTTGGCCATGGCAATTGTAGAGGGTGGATGGGATTTTGAAGTCATTTCTCAGCTTCTTATTTCAATTCATTAGTGTTGCTGAACTCAATTGTTTATGCTGCTGAAGTACTAAAAGTGCTCAGGGTCCCTCTAAATTTTTGTACCCTAGAGACAGCCTCAGCTATCTTGCCCTAATTCTGTCTCAAAGGGCCTCAGTTTCCTCAACTGTAAAATGATTGGTCTCTATAACCTCTAAATTTTCTTCCTTTCAGCCCTAAATTTTAGGGCTGATTATGCTCTAGGTCCTCAAGGTTGGCACAAATCCGTATTCTTCCTCCCTTCTGGTAATAATGGGTACTAAGCAACCCTTTTGCAAGTCAGTGAACTTTGAATAGGGAAGGAGACAGTATTGTTAGTAGTCTTAAAATAGCATAACAGATCACTTCTAATAAGAACATTTTGAAAGGCTTAATAATATTTTATTAATCAGTGCCAGAGAATTTTTACATCATAATATGCTGGTTTTTGTCTTTTTATTATTTTATCTAATTTAAACAAGTAGATATAATACAACAGAAAGATCAGATAATAACTGTTTGTTTCCAGAAAGCATACAAAGGGATAGGGAAGGGGAGAATTATGGGAAGGACAGAAAAGGCCTAGAATGGTGTTAGTGCTTTGGGCATGAAAGCATGGCAATCAAAGAGTAAGGATCATAAGGATTGCTACTTGTCTTTTTTTTTTTAAAGCCTTAACCTTCTCTCTTAAAATCAATACTGTGTATCAATTCCAAGGCAGAAGAGTGGTAAAGACTAGGAAATGGAGGTTAAGTGATTTGCTCAGGGTCACACAACTAGGAAGTATCTGAGGTCAAATTTGAACCCAGGATTTCTCATCTCTAGGCTTGACTCTCAAACCACTGAGCTACCTAGCTTCCCCCTGTTCTACTGCCTCCTAAGGTAAATAAGTTTCAGTTCACAGGTTTATAGATTTAGAATTAGAAGGAATCTTAGAGCACAGCTAGGTCAATCCCTTTACTTTTAGATGAGAAAATAGAGAATGAATGAGGAAATGAGTTATCCAAGGTCACACCAGAATTCAAACCTATCCTACCTCTAAAATTCTAGCATCTTCAGATATGATTGGATAGCACTGCTCTAGTTGCTAATATATTAGTCCTACCGTACTTTCCCAGAATAATCTACCTAGAGCACCAGTCTGATCTTGCTTAAAAAATGCCTCCTGATTCTTTACTCTTCATATAAGATACAAAACTAGCCTAGGACTCAAGGACTCCAAGAATGTGTTTCTAACCTACCTTTGTAACCATATTTCCTGTTACCCCTCTTTATACACTCTGTGTCCCATCGAAACTGGATGACTAATTATTCCCTGAACTCAATAATCCATCACCCACTTCTATAAACTCAAACTGTCCTCTGCTTCATGCTTAGTATATACTCCCTAGATATTTACCCTGTCCTTTCGCAATTTTTATTTGAAAAAATAAAAATATCATCTCTAGTTTCTACTAGATGGATTTCTACTGTATTGATTCTGGGATGTCATTGATTTTATGCTGTATTGATGTTCACAATTTAGTCTGCATCTGCGTAAAGCCACCTTTCTACATCCTTAAGTTGAGCCCAAGAATTTAGCTTTTCCTCTGAGTTAGTTTAAAAGAAAGTTATCTTTCATGCTGGCATCCCCTGGGATGCTTTCTGGATGTTTGTTAAGCCCCACAGATTACTATCTCCAAAATATATGTTGTCTGTCCTTGCCCATCTTTGTGTAGTTAAGGGAATTTGGATCTCTTCTAAGAAAATAGCAAGTTTGACAGTCATGATCCCCTAGCAAAGACTTCAAGGCAGAAATGGGTTCCATAAAGTAATTAACATTCCTTAATTTTTAGAGAGAGATGGGATTAACCTCACCTGAATTTGAGCCCATCTTTTTCATAAAGCCAATCAATATTCCTGCTCTAGTCCTACAACCTATTACCTTTTCTCCATGCTTACAAGACCCCTTCTTCACTGCATGCCAATAAAGAGGGTCCCTTCCTTCTCTTGGAGTCACTGGCTTTGTTGAGGTTGCCAGGCTGACCAGCTTTGCTAATGGCTATATGTGTCACTGTTAATAAACCGATCTTGTTTGGAGTCTGTACCTCAGCCTGCCTTTATTAAATTTACTCCAGATAGTTCTTGATTCCTCCACTAGTCATCGGTTACTCTTTTCTCTGTCTCTCTCCTCAGTTTACCAGATATTTATCTTTTTAGGTAATCTGGGGTTCTCTGGGCATGCCCAGGTCACCCAACAAGGAGCCCACTGTATCCCCTGCCTAAAGATGGTGCAAGACCAAGCCAGGCACTCTTTCTGCCATTTTCTTATCAACTGCACCCAAAGGCAAAGACCTCAGTTCACCCACAGCACAGATGCCAAGAACTGAACTGCTGAGAAACCTTCCTCCCTTGCTCCTCTTTTACCTGGCTCTGAGCAATAGGCCTGGGGGGTGGGGGGGTTTGTTTCTGTTCTGTGTTGTTGTCCTCTTTAGTTTCAGGTGCAAGAGGTGATCATCATGGACAGAGCGGTTGAGCCATGGCAACCTTTGAGCTCAGATTGTAGTGGGGATGGTGTCACTACCAAGCTGGGCATGGATGTTCTGAGCCGTCAAGGTGCCTGAAACTTGGGGCAGGGTATTGAGGCTTGGAACTGGGCCTGGGCTCCATGGGAACTGAGCTGAAATATGAACTTAATTCCCTTCCCCTCCTCAGAGACTGAAGGGGTAGAAGAAGGAGAAGGGATTACGCCTCCCATATATTGAGAGAGTGTTTGTGACTGAACCTGATGAAGAAAATATTTCTGGGGGGCAACTAAATGACTCAATGGATTGAGAGCCAGGCCTAGAGATGGGAGGTCTTGGGTTCAAATTTTACCTCAGACACTTCCCAGCTGTGTGACCCTGGGCAAGTCACTTAACCCCTATTGCCTAGCCCTTACCACTTTTATGTCTTGGAGCCAATACACAGTATTGACTCCAAGACTGAAGGTAAGAGTTATTTTTTAAAAAAAGAAAATATTTCTGTGTAAAAGTTAATATTTTAGTGGCTAATAGAACTGGACTGCAGGGGACTACACCTACTACATTTAGGGAAAAACCATAGTTGGAGGCTGGAGACTTTGAGGGGGCTGAAAGCCCCTGGGGGTGGCCTAAAATTCCACACCCCTGACCTTCAGGTACAAGAGGCAAGGGCAACCTGTGTTACATACATAAGAACTGAATTCCATGCTCCCCACTGTAGAAGGTTGAGTGCAGATTGTTGCAGACATTAAGTGATGAATAGACATTTGTTGAATTGAATTAAAACTTCCTTCGCCCCCATCAAGGCATCTATGGAATCTCAATTTGGGGTATGTGCTTTTGGTAATAAAAGTGACTGACAAAGCTGTGATCACTAATACTGTGCTACAAGATGATGCTTTAAAATGTATATTACTTTCCCAAATTCTTGTGTGGTTTTTCAGTTGTTGAACTCTTTGTGATCCCATCTGGAGTTTTTTTTTTTTTTTAAGAAAAGATGCCGGAGTGGTTTGCCATTTCCTTCCAGATGAGGAAACTGAGGCAAATAGGATTAAGTGACTTGGTCAGGGTCACACAGCTAGTAAGTGTCTGAGGTCATATTTGAACTCATGTAGATGAATCTTCCTGATTCCAGGCCTGGCACCCTATTAACTATGGCACCTACTTGCCCTGTTGAAAAACAAAACAAAAACCCCTCATTTCCTCCAAATTTTAATTTGATAATAGCTAGCATTTATGATGCATTTTAAGGTTTGTAAAGCACTTTATACTTTATTTCACTTGATCCTTCCAACAACTCTTCAAAGCATGTGCTACTTTTATCCTTATTTTTACAGGTGAGGAAACTGGGGCAAATAGAGGTTAAATGACTAGCCCTTGGTCACAACTATCAGATGTTTGAAGCTGTGCTTGTACTCAGGACTAACAGATTCCAGGCAGGTCTAATACTCTATCCACTTTGACCTCCTAATTTAGTAAAGAGTCATGGTCCTGTTCATGCAGTCATTAAGAGAGAATAGACGGTCCTGTCCTAGACTGTCGGCCAGTTCCAGGGAAATAACCTTTCAATGAGAATATGGGCTACTGAGAAAGAGCAGGGCTGGCTCCTGCCTCTGGACGGAAACAAAAAAAAAAAGATGACTGAGTGAAAAGGTTGCTCTATTTTGGCAGGAGAGGCACATTTTTTAATTTCTTCAATAAGAAGTTCAGCTGGTTAGTTTCATTTTATATTTTTAAAAAATCCATTAGGAACATTGAGACGATTTCAATGTCAGTTTTCATAAAACCCTATTGGAAAAGTTTAACCTCTTGGACCCTGATCAGGAGACCAGTCAAGAGCAGAGAAGAAATCTGACTGGCTTACAATGGCCTTAGAACCAGGCAAGTCCCTGTCCCAAATGACAGGTTTCTGAAAGTTTGGGCAATAGTTCTGTTTTAGTTAATTTAAAGAAAATAAGAAGCCAAAACTGTCCTACCCCAGTCAAAGACAAATGGAATACGGCCATTAAGATCATAGATTTAGTGTTGGAGGGGGCTTTTGTGAATAGCTAGCCCAGAAGGCACAATGGACAGAATTTTGTTTCTGGAGTCAGGAATATCTGAGTTCCAATTTGACCTCAGACCCTTATTAGCTGCATGACCCTGGGCAAATCACTGAAACTCTGTTTGCTCTCAATTTCATCATCTTTAAAATGAGGGTAACAAGAATACCTACCCCAAAGGATTGTTGTGACAATAAAGTGAGATAATACTTGTTAAGTGCTTGGCAAATGTTAAAATGCCAGATAGAAGTTGGTTATAATTATTACTCACTTTATTGATGAGAAAAATGACCAGAGCGCCCTGCCCAAGACTCTGGAGCCGCCAAGATTCAAACTTGGGTCCTCTGACTATAAACCAAGCCCTCCTTTAAGACCTAAATGGAAATCTATTGAATTCTTCCCACCTTGAGGTGAAATTTGTTTTCTAGATCAATGTTGACCAATCCTAGAAAGGCACCATTACAGCGTGTCATATTTGTCTTGAAGCGAATGCGTTTTGCCCCAAATTAGACAGACAAAGCACATTCAGTTTGATGTGAAAAGTGCTTCCTAATGGAAACCCTGAGTTGTATAAAACAGTCGGGGAGCTTTTGAAGTCATTGCAGATCTGGACCTCCAGCTGGGAAAGAGATGGATGCTCTCAGAGCCTCAAAGGAGCTCCAGCTGCCGTTGGTGTTTGCAGCTGGTGGTGGGGGTGGGTGGGTGGAAATAGGGTCTTAGGGAAAGGGCAGGCTGCTGGAGAAACAAATTTTCTTGGATGTCTTTTAAAAATGAAGAATGGGATATCTAGAGAAAGAACTGTGGGAGCCGAAATCCAGAAGAAAACATTTGATTTATCACTTGTACATATTGGTATGTGATTTGGGGTTTTGGTTTTAAAGGCTTGCTCTTTTACAAAAATACATATATGTATGCATGTATAACCCATAGAATTGTTAGTCAACTCTGGGAGGTGGGAAGGATGAGAGGAGGGAGGGAGAAAATATGAATCATGGCACCATGGATAAAACCTAAAATTTAAAAAAAAATGAAGAGTGGGAAAACAGCTAAAAATGTAGAAGTAAAGAAGGTGCCCCCAGCAGGCACTGTTTTGTCTTCTTTCCTCCCCATTTTTTAAAATCATTTCCTCACACCTTACAGCCTCAAATTCATTAAGGTAAAATAAGTGGGGCTTTGTCCCAGAGTGAAAAACCCAAAGGGCAGGATAGTGCCTTCCTGGGAACTTGTTTGTCTTCCCTACCCTTCTCAGGTGGCAGTTGGACCAGCTTTGTCTACCTGCTAGCACCTTTATTCCCTCAGAGATTGTGCTTGGGGTTCCCAGAGTATGCTCTCTTCCCCCATTGGCCACAGTCCAGGGAAGCCTTTCTACCTTCATTCCAGGAATGCAAAACCACACAAAATGAAAACTAATTGACATCTTGATCCCAACAAAATCTCCTTCTAATCTAAAAGAAATAAAAGAGATAATAGTAATTCCCTCTGAATTTGCATAGATGAGGGCAAAGACAAAATCTTTCAGAGTGACACCAGAAAACTGAAAATTTAGTGTATTAGCATCCCTTGACACAAGGGGAGGCATCACAGGATTTAGACCTGGAAAGAAACTTCATTCAAACACGTCTTCTGACTGTAAATTCAGTGCTCCATTCATTCTGCCTGGCTGCCTCCCTCAAACACACGTAAAAAGAGAGATGAGATCATCTCCAATGTTCTGCCTAGCTCAGGGATTCTAGAATTCTGTATATTTAGAACTTAAAGGTTCCTCAAAAGTCACTTATTCTGACCCTCCTTCACTGACATATGTGGAAGTAGAAGCTCATAGAAGGGGACTCCCTTCAGATTACCCAGCTCACAGCATATGGTAGTAGTGTCAAACTCAAATGGAAATGGAGACCACTAAACCAAATATAAAAGGAGCCAGGTGACACCATAGTCCACACTATGGACTCCACAGAGTGCTGGGTCTAGACTAAGGAATCTTCCCTGAATTCAAATCCAGCCTCAGACACATACTCTCAGTGTGATCCTGGAGAATCCACTTAACTCTGCCTCAATTTCCTCATCTGTAAAATGAACTGGAGATCAGGAAATGGCACACTCTCCAGTATCTCTGCCATGAAAACCCAAAATAGGGTAACAAAGAGTCCCATAGAACTGAAAACAACTGACTAACAATAAACCATACATGAGGATCCCTGCAGGTCAATTATTAACTTAGAAAATCAAATATTGACATTAGCTATGCCCTGTTATATTTTTATTTATTATATTATTTCCTAATTACATTTTAATCGGCTTCCACTGAGTCTAACACTCATGGTATAGTGGATAGAACATAAGACCTGGAATCAGAAAGAACTAAGTTCAGCTTCTGTCTTTGAGGCACTCACTGGCTGTGTGACTCTGGGAATGTCACTTGATCTCTTTTGGACTTAGTTTACTCATCTCTAAAATGGGGATAATAATATTACCTACCTCATATATTGTAGTGAGGACTAAATGATATAATTTCTATAAAAGCTCTTTGCTAATCTGAAAGAACCATAAAACATTAGCTACTATTTTATGATAATAAAAACAGAAGATCCAGGATTCAAACATATGTCCTCTGACTCCATTTTTTTTAATTCCCACTGCACTGTGCTGCTTCATTATAATATAAAATAATATAAAGATATGTAATTTATAATTATATTTATTCTATCAAGTGTTTCAGTCCCTAATTGATACTCTAGTTTAAACCCTGTGCCCAAGCAGTATTTTGTAATCAGGATCCTCTTTAGAAAGCAGTCATAATTAGGAAATGTTACTCCCAGGGCAAATACCATAGATCTTTGCCTGTGAAAGTAGCATGATGAACACCTTTAATTTAGTTGAAGGACTAAAATGTTATCCAATTGGGGAGCCAACAGAGACCCCAGGGGGACATTGTTTTAGGACAGTATTTGGAGTTGCTTTGTGGGAGTAAAGATGGAAAAGAGCTCCATCCTGGCTCTCATCTGATCCCTTCCTATTTTATTTACTTATTCTTGCTGACTCGGTGCTAATCCTTTATTGTATCTAAGTTTCTGAAGAACAAGAGGACCTGTTTTACGCAAACTCAACACATATTAATTCAGGTTTATGTGACTGACAATTAAAAAATATCAAGGCAGTAAAATAATTTTTAAAAATTCCATGCTAAATCCACGCCATTTTTCTAGGCGGTGTCAAAGTCTTGCAGTTCACCAGTGATACTCCATCTTGCTCTGAGAAGGGCTCATGTGAGGCATTCCAATTCTTTGCACCAAATGTTAGCTCCTTCTTCCATCTTTGTCCAGAGTTCTCCCTTGTAATAAGGCATGTCTGTGTCAGAGCAGTGCTTCTCTTTGTTTCATTAATGTTATTTAGTTATTAATAATGGATTGAAGTAAGAGAAGAGATGCTGGTAAGCCTAAGAAAAGCCATAAAGTGCCTATGTGTGTTTGTATGGGAAATACTTATTACAGAATGGAGTTTGCTATGATGCATGATTTCCAACTTAGTTGAAGGGTTTGGGAATGTCTTGGTCCTTTTGTCCTGACAGTGGTTTTGGTGCCTCTGGTGCCCTATTTGATCTACCCTGCTTACAAGTCAGGGGGCACATCATTCCCTGGAGCCCCCACTCTCTTCTGGATATTGCCTGGGCTTCCCCTTCAGAATGTAGCCTGTGTGTACATTCTTGAGCCACTGAAAGAGCCACTGAGTGGCAGTCATGTCCTCTGTTTAGAAATTCTGCCAGGAAACGCTCCAGTCAATTATCGGTATTCCCCCATTTTCCTCTGGCTTTGGCTTCTGCTGATCCTGTCACAGGTGGGTTCTACTGTCTGGTAGTTTATTATATTCATAACATACTAGGAATTCCTAGGCAGGTAGGTGAAACAGTAGACAGAACTGCAGATCAGAAGACAAGAACTGCATTGAAAATTTTGGGCGAGGCACTAAAGTCTGTTTGCCTCAGTTTCCTCATATGTAAAATGAGCTGGAGAAGGAAATGACTGAAACAACTGAACAACAAGAATTCCTAGGTTCTCATTGGGATCAATGTTAAATGCTGCCCATCACAAACTAGGTGAGATAGTAGATAGAATCCAGAAGACCGAGTTCAAATCCTTTCATTAGACACTTACTAGCTGTATGACCCTAGGCAAATAACTTGGACTTTATCTCCCTCAGTTTCTTCATTTGTAAATGGAGATAACTAACAGTAGTACCTTACTCCCCAGGGTTACTGTAAAGGTCAAATCAGACAATATTCCTAGAGTTACTGCAAATTTTAAAGTGCTATCTGAATGACATTTATTCAAAGTTCTCTTTTCTTTTATTCAGCAGAACAGGACTCTAAGTTAAAATAAATAGCATTACAATGACAAGCATTTATTAAGCCCCTCGCAGTGTCCAGCACACCCTGCCATGTAGGCACAGAGTCCAAATAAACAGCTGAGGAGCAGAAAGTTGGTAGAGCACCAGCCCTGGAGTTGGGAGGACTGGAGCAAATCTGCCCTCAGATACTTTCCTGCTATGGAACCCGGGGCAAGTCATTTAATCTCTACTGGCTAGCCCTTACCGCCCTTTTGCCTTAGACTCCATCAGTATCAATTCTAAGATAGAAGGTGAGGGTTAAAAAAAATACAAAATTTTAGGTACAAGGAAAAAGAAAACTTCACCCTGAAACGAACAGAGGAAACAAGCTTTATTATAACATTTTGAGAGTTTGTGCACAGTCAAGATACACATTTGAATCTTGTTTCTCCTATATTTCATGACAGAATAAATTTAAGGTTTTTATTTGTAGACTAAAGCATCCAAAGTACCATCACACACAGGATGTTACACGCATACGCGCACACGCACACACACACACACACATTTAATACAAGCTTTCATCCTCAACCTGAAACAAGCAGTCAGTATTTATTTTTTAAGAGAGCCGATGAGAATATTTCAGTATCAACTTCAGAGAGTGCAAGACATTATATGTTCTGTACATAAAACGTGAAATGGAACTTCTAATGATGGAATGTACAAACGCCCCCACCCCCCCTCCAAAAAAAAGACAACACACATACACACACAGGCGCACACACACACACACACACACACACACACACACACACACAATCCCTTCACATCCTTGTTCCCAGGAGTAGGAGGAGAAGGGTCCAAAGGGGAGAATGAGCTAGCACTCTAGCACAGGGTTCCGCTAACAATGCTGATGAGAGAACATTCCCACGTCATAAAGCAAGAGCAGAAGCATTGAGATTAGTAAGGCCGTGTTGCTTTTTACAAACATTGACGGAGTGCTGTACATTCATTGGAACAACATAGCCCATGATCCGTCTACTCTAGGGTGCTAACATCTTTCAGATCCTCTTCTTCACATGCAGACCACGCAAGCAGTGCACACTATTTCTCTTCAGAATGCATTGGGGGTTAGTTACTTTATTGTAATGGGTAGTTTGCTGTCATTCAAAACCAAAGGGGGGAAATCATTTCTTCATAATAAACACATCTTGAATGGGCACTTCATTTCCATTATGGCAACACTAGATCCTTTGTTATCAAAAATATTAACAAAAATATAAAATTTAAAGCCCTGCAAATGGTATCGACAGCATCATGTTTTGAAGCCATATTAGATGTTTGCAACAAATGTTTACTGTGAAACGTTTGCAGCAAAATAGTTGACATTTTAACCGATGTAGAAATGCATGAATGTCTATGTATGATTGAAAAATGTGCATTTTCCCTTTTTTTTTTTAAAGAAACTAGGGATTGGAGTGGGTATTATATAGAATGCTAATAACTTCTCCTATTCAGAGTCTTCCCAGTACCGCCTAGAGAGTCCTTTAAAACTTCTCCATTAAAAGCCTTGGATTTCTGGTACACTACCAGTACCAACTACTCAGCCGGTGTTCCAATTCACTCTTAAGATGAGACATACCCTGTAAATTCAGCAGCACATGGAATGGGAACTTTGGACAACTGTCTAGTGGTTAACAAAAGGAGTCAATTAAAGATGGGTGATTGGGGGGATTTGTTTATTTACCAGAAAACATTTGGACAAAAATACCAAGTCTCATAAAGGAAAAAACAAAACAAAACCCAGATTTTTCACACCGGCCTTCAAACATTTGTCTTAGGAAGCTTTTAGTCCAAGAGTTTCTGGCTAATCAAGTGACAGCTTTGTCTGTCTCCTTGTGTCAAGCAGGGTTAGTCTGTAGTGTGAATGTGGTAGGATGCTTTCTTTATTCACTGACTTTTCAACAATTCTCAGCAGGGTTTTATTCTAGGTGCCCTGGGGGGAACTGAATTAGCTGCTACTAATCATCACCATATGACAGGTTCTGTATACTTGACAGTGAAAAAACAAAGACCTCCAGGGGCCTTAAGAGAAGGCTACATCTCTTTCTCTTAGCATACCAAAAATAGTTGCACTTCATTAGGAAGATTTACATTTAAATCTTGTTCATCAGTGTCTGATCAGAAGCACTTCAAGAATTTCTTTCAGGGAAAAGGGATTTGGTAAATGCACACATATACACTCAAGGAGGAAATGATATGTATATTTCAACATACAAGTATAAATATATATATATTTAAAACTTAGTGTTTCCTGGAGTGCCCAAAAGATATGTTTTTTTTTGTTGTTGGTTTTTGTTTTTTAATAATATTTAAATAATGGGATAGGTCAGAATTGCAGTTTCTAGTAAATTCCATTCCAGTTTGCAGTATTATTTCAGTTAAATATAAACAAAGTCAAAGGGCCTAAATAAGCTGTTAGGTTCTTCGGGGTAGGATTAAGCCTGGCAAAAAGCATTGCTTGGATCCAGGATTAGTACTCCGTATCAGAAGTGAAATAGCTAGTTGGATTCAATGTTGTTTTCTTAGTTCACAAACATAATTCAAATATTATGCAAGTAGAAAATTCTCTTTAAGTAAAATATTCCTAGGATTGAAAGCCTATGAAAAATGCTTAATATAAAGGCTTCATTTTTCTTTTATATTCTGGGATAAACTAAAGGAAATTTAATTGTACCCATTTTTGAGGCTTAAAAACAATGTGATAATTGTGGTGTGTCTGTCCTCCCTGTCCTGCAGAGTATTAGGACAAACCAGAGTCAAAGCTGTAGGCTTGCTGCCCTTATTCTGGAAAAGAGTATTGTGGTTGAACATTCTGAAAAGTTTTATTGAATTTTACAACTACCTTGTAGGCTCAAAACAAAGACAAAGTTTAGAAATTCCACCTAACCAAGAGGTACCAAACCTCAAAGTACATCTCCCTTAAAAAAAAAAAAAGATTTAGACTTCACCAAGCTCAGTGGTTGTTTGGAGTCGAATGGTTCTTAATAGCCAACTAGAAACGATACATTGATTTACTCTATTAAAAAAAAATTAAATCCTCTGTGGGACAACGATTAATTCTTAAAACAAAAAGTCATAACCATCTTCAAATAGTTGTACAGATGAAAGAATGAAAAAACAACAACAAAAAAAAAACCTAAGGTGCTTAAAAAAACCCTCCCAAATCTTCTTTCCAAATGCCACCATCATCTTAACTATAACCAAAAAGAAAATTAAGTGGGGGGAAAGATAACAATATTATTTTAACAGTATAAGAATACTTATAACCATTGAGCTAATTATGCTGATAAGTATTGCTTAAGATGGATTCACCTTGGTTGGAACTATTACACATAGGTTGCAAAAATCACCAAAGTCGTCTTTTTAGTTAAAAGGTGGCTACCACCACCATCAGGGGAAAATGGCCTGAACTGGTCTTCTAAAGAATTTTCCCTAAAAAGTTGTATTCCATATGATTAGATCAAATTGGGAAGTAAAGGAATGTACCAAAGAACTGTCATGAGGATGGTCTCCTCTTCCAGGGTGCTGCCTATTTCAATACATCATCAAATGCTTGGCTATATATATATATATATATATGTATATATATAATACACTCTACTACCTTATCTCCTATAACCATGTATACAGAATCCCTTAACCTTTCTATTCATCAGTGATAAATAACCATAACATGCTCTTACCTGTAACGTTCTTAGGGTAACACAACTTTGGTAACACTTGCTTCATTTTAATGGTGAAACCATTAATCGATCACTCACATACCTTTGGCTGACCACCCCATGTCCTCCAAAGGGCTACTTGTATGGCTCTCTGTCCTAGGAGATACTGTGTGTCCTACCATTTGTGCTGATGGGTCACGGAAGGCAGAGCTTACACTTTTGTGGAATGCCCAAAGGACAAATGTGGGAGCATGGCACAAATGGAGGAATTGGCTTTTTTTCTTATTACAACCCAATATGTTCATTTTGTGTTGATGGGATTATTTGTATATTGAAAGGTAGCATTGACTACAATAGGGTGACGATGATTTTCAAAGCCTTGGGAATATCAGGTGCCCCCCCCCCCCCCCCCACTGCAAGCATACTCTGTGTTCTGCTACCAGGTGAGCAAAAGAAGGTGAACGAACACACAGAAAAGATCTTTGATCTAATCCCAAATAAATGGGAAATTTGCATTGATTCTTATAGTGCTAATGTCTAGGCATCTTGGCCCGACAGTCAGAGCAGTAAGGATTTTGCAAGGCAGCCTTACTTTGTAAAAGGAACCTATTCAGTTATAGTTGTTGATGATGATGACTGAAGAATGCCAACGAGGAATACATACCATGGAAGCTGAGGTCTAGAACATTCCCAGATCTTACGCCTGGGTTAAATAACATATACCTACAGTAAGTTTTGTATGTGGAAGCTCTGAGCAAAAGCTACCATTCACAGGTTCAGTAAATGCCTTCAAACGTTTTAGCTTTTTCAAAACGTTGGTTTCTTTGATTCGCCAAATCAGTCGTCAGCTAATGCAAATTCCTGTTCTACTAGCCAAAGTTCGCAGGTTTGAGATTCTGCCGTTTTAAAGGATTCAGGAAAGAGAGTTTTCTTTTTTTAAACCCTATAGATGAGTTATGGAAATCAGAGTGCAGTCTTACAGTCTTAAGTAAACAGTTACATTTGGAACCAACCACGAATAAATCCAACGGCGATTCCTTCAGACACAAAAATGAACTCAGTCTAGGTGTAGTTGGAGTTGGCATGGAGAAATCTATTCCAGTTTATAGTACAGGACAGTAATTTAGGGCTACTCAAATACCTGCTGTTATTGCAAGTATCGATAGACCTTGAAACAGTGATTTCCAGAGTCTGCCACTACAACATGACCATCCGAAGTTAGGGCCAGCCCTTGGGGACCATAAAGTGGATCGGCAGATGTGTTAATGTAGGATAAAAATGATCCACTTCCATCGAAAACCTAAAGAGAAATTAAATTTATTATGTCAGAGAGAAATAGTCAAACTGCTAAGTAGTTTGTTTTTTTAAACCCTTACGTTCCATTTTAGAATCAGTATTGTATATTGATTCCAAGAAAGAAGAGCAGTAAGGGCTAGAAAATGGGGGCTAAGTGACTTGTCCAGGGTGACACAGCTAGAAAGTGTCTGAGGTCAGTTTTGAACCTAGGACCTCCCGTCTCTAGCCCTGGCTCTCTATCCACTGAGCCACCCAGCTCCCCAACCCCAATAAAAACTTGTCTCAAATGTATTATATCCACCACACTTTTTCAAGTTACACCTTGCTCACCCAGATCCCACCCTAAGATACCTCATTTTTTACGCTCTCCCTCAATAGCAGTCACCTGATGAAGGAAGAAACTTGATTTGGGGTGGGGGAAAGAACAGAGCAGGAAAGGAATAGATAATGAAAAATGGATATCTTTGTATTTATTCACCCTGACTCTTCTTCAATCTCTTCTTACTAGATAACTGGGAATGAATGGAAGAAAGTACAAAATTAATGGCCAGACAGTAGGACTGTCCTTAAAACACTAGTTTGGTCAGACACTTCCCAGCTGTGTGACCCTGGGCAAGTCACTTGACCCCCATTGCCTACCCTTACCACTCTAATGCCTTGGAGCCAATACATGGTATTGACTCCAAGATGGAAGGTAAGGGTTTAAAAACAAAACAAAACACTAGTTTGGAATAATCACTATATGTAGTAAAAGAAAAAAGAAAAAGATATATATATATATATATATATATATATATATATACACATACATAAAGTAATTCCATTACTTTATTTTCCCTATTTAAGTGGGAAATAATTTTTTTTTAAAGAAAGCAAACTTGTAAGATAATTTTTTGATCTAGGTACACATTCAGGTGAGTTAGTCTTCTTTTGCTACAATAAATTACAAGGATAATTATATGGAAGAAATGAATTTTGACCTTCCTTCACATGAGTCTAATAGAATTCTTTTTAGATAATTGCCTCCTTTGTATGTAGATGTATGTGGGGAAATTAAGCAATCTCCCAAATATGGTATACATTATATGTGTTTAGGATCTCAATTTGGTTCATTTGTTCATTCTTTTTTTCTTTTAAACTCTTACCTTCCATCTTAGAATCCATACTGTGTATTGGTTCTAAGGCAGAAGAGCAGTAAGGGCTAGGCAATGGGGGTTAAGTGACTTGCAGGGTCACACAGCTGGGAAGTGTCTAAGGCCAAATTTGAACCTAGGACCTTCTTTCTCTAGGCCTGGCTCTCAATTCACTGAGCCACTCAGCTACCCTCAAATTTGGTTTCTTTTAGACAAATGATCTACAACAGATTTATGTCATGGGCCCCACTAGTAGTTTGGTGAAATCTATGGATTCTTTCTTTTTAGAATAATGGTTTGTTGCCTACATTCAAAATTAAAGGAATTGCTGAATTTCAATTAAAGTTTATTAGAAATAAAAATGTATTTTTTTCTCATTTAAGTTAAAAAATTATCTGAAATATACATATTATTCCTTAGAAGACCATGCATGGATCCTGGTTTAGAAATCCTAATTTTCTAGGATGCCAATTAGTGCCCATTTCACTGTGAGGGAGACACTGATTTCAAGGGTCATATTGACATGGGCCAAGAAGACTGATTTAGTGTTTTCTAGACTCTTGAATAAAGTTAGTCTGAACCGACTTTGTTGTGGTACTAGTGTACATAACCCTACCTGTATCTGACCATCCCCATCAGAATGATCCATTCCATTCAACGTGGATGTAGGTACATGATGTGAAAGGTCAATAAGATAAGTTTTGCCTGTAAATAGGGGCTGCCAGAGAAACTTTATGAATTCAAGAAGGTTCTCTGTCATCATTTCTCAATCCCAATGGTTTCTGTATTTCCTCATCATCCTGAGTTGTGCCTTGTTGGCATAATAGTTGCCTGGTACTACTCTAAACTGACCCATTAAGAATGCAAAGGAACCCAATATTTGTGACCTTCTCTACTCTGTTTTTTTTAGAAGTACCAATTGATTCCCACAAATACAACCATAAACCAGCATTTTTAGTTACCTGGATTCTGCTGTTCCCCCAGTCTGCTACAATGATATTTCCATTTGAATCCACAGCTACCCCTGTTGGGGCATTAAATTGTCCATTGCCTTCTCCATTTGAACCAAACTTTAACATGAATTCTCCCTCTTGATTAAAGACCTGTATGGAATATTAAAAAATATTAGGTCAAGATGATTTTTATAAATAAGATAACATAAAGATTACTAAAAAGGGATTAAAATTGTCAATTTTTCCTGCAAGCCTCTGGGTAAACATGCCTTATCAATGATTTTCCTTTCCTTTTTTTTTTCAGATCAATTTGTTATGCTACATAGTTATAATTCTTGACAGTTTATATGTCATTAATTCCTTTTGCTTTTTAAATAAAGACCTTCATTTCAGGAATAGTCCTTTGAATTCCTAATACCAAAGACACAGACTATTCTTAGGTCAGAGAGAGCATGGTAAAGAGAAAGAACTGATTTGGCGCCAGGACAAATCCTAGATTTGCCACTACCTATGGAACCATGGGTAATTCAATGAATCTTACTCTGCCTCAGTTTTATTACCTGTAAAGGGAAAGGCTTGAATGAGGTGTTCTTGAAAGCCCCTTTCTACTTCATTCTGCATGATACAGTAGCGAGGCTTGGTTTTAGAGTGAGAGGAGTTCAACTATTATCTCTGAAGCTTACTACCCGTGTTGTTGTTTAGTCATTTCAGTCATGACCCCATTTGGGGTTTTTGTGGTAGATATCCTAGAGTGGTTTGCCATTTGCTTCTCCAGCCCATTTGGCAGATGAGGAAACTGAGACCAACAAGGTGAAGCGATTTTACCCATGGTCACACAGCTAGTAAGTGTCTGAGGCCATATTTGAACTCAAGTCTTCCTGACTCCAGGGCTGGCACTCTATCCATGGGGCCACTTATCAAAACAACCTTTTAAGTAGTCACTTCTACAACCTTGAATGAATCATTGACCCCCACTAGGGCTTAATTTCCTCTTCTGTAAAAGTATGGCTTGAACCAGATAGGTTTTAGGGCCCCTTTCTAACTCTAAATTCATGATCTTATAAATTCAGATGAGGGTCAAAGAACTTTCTTCTTCTTGCAACTTTAAAAAATTATAATAAACTCTAATGGCCAATTGACAGCACATGAAAGGGAAGTTAGCTCACTAAAACTTCCACTAAGCATTTATTTTGCAGTTCTATGAATAAGTACTGAAGGGGACACAGGCGACTCCAAAGATGAAAAGAGGCACAGACCTTTACCCTAATGGATCTTATAGAAAAGTGACAAAAATAAGACATATCCAACTGATGCTAATACAAATGAGAATATTCCCACTGTACTATGGACAGGGGAAAATGCCAAATCATCAATAATTCAATCCATATTTGTGTAATAAAAGTAATACTATCTCACATATACATATTTATGTGTGAGTGTATGTATACATATTCACATATATGTGTGTTTGTCTATCTATCGATCTATCTATCGATTTCTCTCTTCTTTAAGTTTTGTAAAGCCTTCTATAAATATTATCTCGTTGTATCCTCACAACAACCCTAGGAGGTAGATGCCATTATTCTCCCCATTTTACAGAGGTTGAACAACTTGTCCAGGATCACACAGCTGGTGAGAGCCAAAGGCTGCAAAGGGTTGTAGTAAGTTTCACATGATAAAAAGCTCAGCACATAGTAGGTGCTATGTAAGTGCTTATTTTCTCTACTTCTGCCATTGTCATAGGAAGCACTTAGAAAATGTTTGTTGAATTGATTTGTGCCTCTTTGATGAGGAGAGTCAAGTTTAATAGAGAAAGGGAACTCCTCTTCCCTCAAAGACTGAAAAAACTAAAACCACAGCTCCTAAATAGATGCTGCTATGAACTCACAAGAGATTTTTAAGGGAAACAGAGCAATATTCCCCTGTCATCTATCTGGACAGGGAACCACATGAGCTACCATTTTGAGAATATTCAGTTTCCACATTAGATCTAGCCATGTTCCCTTCAAAGTCAACAATGTAGATTAAATGTAAACTGGTATCATGCCTTTGCTACTAAAAGCAATGCAATGAATGATCCAGGACAATTCTGAGGGACTTATGAGAAAGAATATTATCCATATCTAGAAAAAGAAGTGTTGGAGTAGAAACCCAGAAGGAAAACATAGGATTTATCACTTATTTATTTGGGTATATGATTGAGGGTTTTGGTTTTAAAAGAATACTGATAACTCTATTACAAATATGAATAATATGGAAATAGGTTTTGAACAATGATATATGTATAACCCAGTGGAATTGCTTGTTAGTTCCAAGAGGAAGGAGGGACAAGGGGAGAAATCATGGAAAAATTTTTTTTTAAATCATTCATCCCTTTTTATCCCAGAGAGCCAGTTGTTAAACATTTACCAGCATGCCATTGCTTATATGCATATATAAACATAAATACGTATATATACTGTGTTGAACAAAAGTACATCTATGAATATTCAACACTGACTTGTCAAATCATTAAGTCTCCCATTCATTCAACATTTGTAGGATTAATCTAAATTCTACCTGTATGCTATGTAACATATTTCTTTCTTTCAATGGATATAACACATCAAAATGAAAAAAAAAAGTTAATGATAAAGGGAACAACTGGAGCTTGAGTGAGGGAAGGGTGAACAAAGGGGCTTTAGCTTACAATACCTTGACTGAATGATTATGAAAATCTGTAACAATTATTTCATTGTTGCTATTAACTGCTGCAAAATGAGGACCTGTAAAAAAAGATGAAAA
This sequence comes from Monodelphis domestica, assembly GCF_027887165.1. Lineage (NCBI taxonomy): Eukaryota > Metazoa > Chordata > Mammalia > Didelphimorphia > Didelphidae > Monodelphis > Monodelphis domestica. The sequence continues at coordinate 188,511,859 of NC_077232.1, read as the reverse complement.
AGAACAACTTGTGATGATGAAGTCAATGTTATCAACAAAAATAGCTCTAACAAAGGTTTTATAATAATATAACAAGGGGTTTTATAATATAAAGGTTTTTTTTAAAAACCTCAATATGTTAATTTAATAATTTAAGAAAAACAATTAGAGACAGAAGGGACCTCCTGAGACCATTTGCTCATCTCTCTGATTCTAAATAGAAGAGCCTCTATGACATTTTAGATTTATGTTTCCTAGGATTTGAGTTGGAGAAGATCTAGTCCAATCCCCTTATTTCAAAGGCAAATTCTTGAGAAGTTAAAAGACTTGCCCAACATCATACATATTATAGTAGCCAGAATTGGAGCTCGGGATCCAGGATTCTTTATTTATTCTGCCTTCTTGAAGGTAAAAATGAAGACTTCTAGTATTTCTGCTGAAGTAGAATAAGCAATAAGCAGCAAGAATTCATCCTCCATGCCATCATCTGAAAGTCAGATCTATTAGCTTTCCTGAGTTCCTATAGAATGTTCACAAGATCATCTTTCTTTGGGGAAATACACCATATCTCTTCAGGCTGAGTGAAAGGTCTTAAGTCAATGAGATTTTTAAATGTGTCAGAAAAATCCACAAATTAAAATTTAGGGTGACAATCAGAACTTGGCAGAACTGGAGGGAAAGCACAAACCAAGATCAGGCACAAAATTTTCAAATATATGAAGAGTCATTAAAGAAAACTTATTAAAATACTTTCAGCCACTTATTGCGGATGTAAATGCCTAACTTAAATGAAGCTATGGTCATAATGTGGAACTCAAAGGAGAAATAATACAAGATATTTTTCTCATTTTTATTTCTAGTGATTGATGTTCTTTAAAAAAAAATCAATGACCTAAAAAGGGAACAAGGAATTTTTATGTTGTTTGCTTGGGGTTCTTTAAATAGTGCCACAACTGGGCAGGGTATTTGTGCTGTTTGTTCTTCAAGGTCATATTTATGGACTAGATTCTAGGAAAAATATCTACCATAACCCCAACTACTAAAAACAACAGACTGAGTTTCAGTCCAACTTACAGCCTTCCTTCTGCCCTTGTGGTTAACTGAAAAAGCATTGACACATGCCTTGGCATGGACTCAATCCCCAGCATCTTTCCAAGCACAAGGAAACATGGTAGGGATGTGGCCTCTTCAACATGCTCCATGCATATGTGAGCAGAAGAAGCATAAAAAAGGGGGTTTACATATTACCATCGAGTGTACCTGCAAACTGCCTGTCCCCATTTCCTCGGCTACCAAACCTAGTCACGATTTTTCCATTGGGCTGGAAGATGAAGACACAGCATGCTTTGTTGTCCACCACTATAATGTGTCCATTGCGGTCCACGGACACACCTTTTGGACCCATCAGCTTTCCTGATCCAATTTTTGTCTGTTAGAAATAAAAAGGATGAGTATCAAATTGCAGTGAGGGTTTTAAGCATTCTAGTGTGTGGAGACCTTCCTGGAAAGTGACGAAATACAGTTCTGGGTATCCCACAGTGTCACAGAATTTATTTATTTATAAATGAATAGGTGAATAGAGAAATAAATATATATTTAAATAAATACACAATAAATACAATAAAAAGCCCTCTGCTAAAATGAATACCTTTCTAGAAGTCATAGTTTTCTTTCTATAAATAGAATAATTAAGAGAACAAATTAAAGAGCCATTATTCAAAACTCAATTTCAGTGCTCTCATATTACAAAGGTAATTCACTAGCTTGGTTGGGGGTACAAATAGTTATTTGACAAAATTTTTAACTGTGCTACTAGTTAGTAGTTTTGAAACACCTGAGATGAAGTTGAAGAAAGGCACTGAATTTCATCCAGAGTTTGCAATTATTGGATGGTCACCAGAAAAGTAAAAATAATCCAGGTTTTTGCCATATCATAATGAAAGAGAAGCATCCAATTTTTGTAAGCTTAGGATAAAACATCAAGTAAATCTTAACATTTACTCTTTTTGGAATAGGCTTCTACATGCTGCTTCTAAAATCAACTGGGAAGCAAAAATTTGATTGGATATATCAATGGTTCAGGTGTTCAGACAAAGGTAGACATTGGTAAGCCTGGAGTCCATCATTACTTTTGGTATTCAGTAGCTCTCTGTTCACATTGCATTGAAGAATGATAGAAAGGGAGACAAAGTACATATAACACACTTACTTTTTATTCTATTTTACCATCCTTCAGGATGTGTGGGAGCAAGGACTTTCATAAGACAGGGACTGTATATCCTCAACTCTTAAGAAAAATTGAATACAGGGAAATTCATAGTATGGTCTCGCACTTATCAATAGTTCCTAAATTGGAACAAGTCTGTTTCTGGCCTCCAAGGGAGTAACTTCCTTTTTTGTTTTAATGATATCCAATTTAAAAAAAATAACCCTTGTCTTTTGTCTTAGAATTGATATCAAGTATTGTTTCCAAGGAAGGAGAATGGTAAGGGCTAAGCAATTGTTGTGAAGTGACTTGCCCAGGGTCACACAGCTAAGATATGTCTGAGACCAGATTTTAAACTAGGACATCCCATCTCCAGGCATGGCTCTCTATCTCCTGAGTCCCTAGCTGCCTCGATCCAATTAAATTGAACTCAACAAGTATTTATTAAACTCTTAGTACATGTCAACCACTGTGCACAGGAATACAAAAGTGCTGTGGATAAAACAAAAATGGAAGTGTCCCCACCTTTAAGAAGTTTACATTGTATGGGGGAGAAAGCGATACATGCACACACACACAAAAATACAAAGTATACATAAACTAGGGAATCAGAAAGGCTGAAACAAATCACTCTCAGGGGTCCAGGAGGCAGAAGTGAGGAAGCACAGAATCTGGTTATGGGGGACAATGGTCTTTGCAAAGATCTGAATGTAGGACCTGGAATATGATTTAATGGGGAAGAGCTAATGGGCTAATTTAATTTGGTACATGAAGGGGAGAAATGTGAAATCAGGCTAGAAAGGAGAGAACTAGATTGCAGAGGACTCTGGCAGTATAAGATATGTGGCATTAAGAGGAATTTGTATTTTGGGGAAGCCAGTGTAGTACAATGGAAAATAAAGAGTCAAGACAGCTGGATTTAAATCTAGGTGCTACTATTTAAATTCTCATATGACCTTGAACAAGTCACTTGTCTTGGATGTCAGTTTTTTCATCTGTAAAATGAAATTGGATAATTTAGCCTTTGAGATCCCTTACAGTTCTAAATCTATGATCCTGTTATCCTAAAGTCAAAAGGGAGATATTAGTAGGTTTTTAGTAGTGGAATGGCACAGTCAACTTTTGCTTTAGAAAAATCCATTTGGTATCTATGTGGGGGATAGGCAGATGTGTGGATGGAGTACCTGGAGTCAGGAAGGCCTGAATTCAAAACCTGACCTCTCACTTCTTAATAGCTGTGTGATCCTAGACAAGTCCCATAATCTATTTACCTCAGTTTTCTCATCTATAAAATAGAGATAATAATAGCACCTACCTTCAAGAGTTATGGTAAGGATGAAATGATGATGATATTTATAAAGTGTTTAGCACATTGGATGGCACACAGTCAGTGCTTAATAAACATTTGTTTCCTTCCTTATATTTTAAGGCTGGCAAGGCACACAAATGCATACATTATTTCATTTGATCATTACAACAGGCTCTTGAAATAGGTGATATTCATGTTTAACATATGAAGAAACTGAGGCTGAAATAGGTCAAATACAGCCAGTAAGTATCTGGGGAAGGTCTCAAACTCCAGCACTCTATCCCTTGTGTCATGCTGCTATTCCTCAATTCAGAGCCCCTGAGGAGTGCCTGACAGTGATGTTCTCAGCTTCCATCATTGGCTCTCATCTCTTCTCATTCCCTTGGCTATGTTATTCTCTTTCAGTACTTTTAGCCATCTCCTTTAGGCAAACAACTTCCACATCTATATTTCTATTTCCCATCTCTTTTTAAAGCCCCAGTGTCTGTCTGTCTGTCTGTCTGTCTGTCTCTCTCATATATTTTTGTGTATATCACTGTAGAGTTTACAAAACAATATGTTTATAACAATTCTATAGGTTAGATGATGCAATTGTCATCCTCTTCCATTTTACATATGACAAAACTGACCCTTGGATAAATTATACTGATCACACAGTCTGTAAGTGTTGGTGCCAGGACATGAATCAAGGATTTTTGACTCTGTGGCTGGTGCTCTTTCCACTACATCTCCTATCACTGTGTCCAATCTTAGAAACAGTTAAATAAATAGAGGGAAGAGATGACAATTAGTTACTATAGGTGTAGAAAATGGGGGTGATTAGGAGGTGTAGTAGATGGAGCAGCAGGCTCAGTCAGGAAGACTCATCTTATTGAGTTCAAACCTAGACTCAGACACTTACTAGCTGTGTGACCCTGGGCAAGTCACTTTATCTCAATTGCCTCACCTTTGCCACTCTTCTATCTTAGATTCAATTTTAAGAAATAAAATCTTTGCCAAATATGTATAGTCAGACAAAACAAGTTTCCCCCCTTGAATGGTCCAAAAAATGTATATCTCATTAAGCATCTTGGGCCCACCTCATTTGGGGAGCCAATAATTGTCAGTGCTGGTATTCAAAGCCAGGCTTGAAGGTCTTTCCCTTGCTCTATTGAAGGCCCATGATGGGTTAAATGAGCTTCTTTAGGATAGCCTGGGAAGTCATAGCCATTTATAATGTTTTTTAAATGGGAAAAGAAAAGACATTTTCAAGTTCCAAAAAACCAAGTTATAAACGACCTTTTGGGAACAACAACCACTTCTTAAGTTAGGAATTGGCCTGAGCCACATCACACAGCTGCAAATAGGACCCAACTCCTTTGATGCTTCTGCCTGGAGCTAGGCACTCTCTTTGGTAGTCAGTGGCCTGGCTGCCTCATCAGTGAACTTTATGTTTCTATCTCAGTGCTTAGTACAGTGTAGGTAAATAGTAGGCTCTTCCTGGATTCTTGCTAACTGATAGATGATTGCTTCCTTTAGTCTCCTCTGGCTCCCTATCTTCCAGGAAAAATGAAGCATTCTTACAGAGTTACATATTCTATTACTCTTACTTTAAATAACAGGGCATGATTCAGTTTGCTGTTTGGGACAGGATGAAATAACAAAAAAGGTTTGGGCTTTTTTTGCTTTTGGAGACTGGGTCTCTTTCTTGCCCAAGCTGGAAGTTTAGTGGCTACTCATGGACCCTCTCCCATACTGACTGGGATGGAAGTTTTGACTTGCTCTGTTTTCCTGATGGGGGAGCATGGTGGAACTCTTGCCTCAGAGGCTCACTGTATTGATGTTGGCCTCTTGTCTATATACCTGGTTGGCTTTCACTCTATTAGAGCTCAGAAATCCTGAGCTCAAGTGATCGAGCAGTCTCAGCCTCCCACAGCAGCAAGGATACCAGGCTCTCATTTCTGGACTAAAATAGTTTTTCATTAAGTTGAGGCAGGATATTGTATGCTAAACTTTCCTGAAGTAAACCATTTTCTAAAAGCAATCCAGAGGAAACATAGTAAGCCAGCTCACTGAAATGTTCTTTCTATGTCATACTGATTTAAATATGGCAGTAATGGTCCTACTCAGAGACATAACTAGCAATTTTGGCCCCAGGACAAGTGCACAAAACAACATCTGCCCCAACAATGGCAATATGGGAGGTCCTTTGCTTGGCTCCCCTGTCATTGGCAAGGAGACAGAAACCACCGGGCATTAACCACCATGGAGAGAGACACTAGGATGCCATGAGACTACTACTTTGGAAGGAGCAAGGCAAAGCCAAAAACACACTTGGCTTAAAATGTTGTGCCCTGGCAAAGGAATTGCAACCCCATCCTATTTACAGAGCTGTCCACATTCCCAACCCACCCCTGAAAGTCCTACTGAAAAACCCAAATCCTGCTGCTACTGGTACTCTTATCAGAAGATGAAGACACCAGTGAGGATGAAAATGAATAAAACATCTTTAATTAAATTTAAAGTGTTTTTTTAAATGAATAGCATTCACATTATGATTTTAAGATAGTGATTTTATGTCATTTTCAGTTTATACTTCTCTTTATTTTCCCTTCAAAGTATTTAGTTTAGGAGTTTGGTCAAAACAATATGATACTGGATACATTTTGTTAACTCTTCCTGTCCCCCAGAAATTAAACATGAAGGATGCCAATAGATTTTCCTATTTCTGAAAAAAAAACAACGCCTCATTCCATTCATTCACATGAAATATAATTGTTATGAGATGAATATCTTCAAATGTCATCAAAATAATGGCATATAAATTGTTGAAAGAGTCATTTGGCTCATCATTCAGGTCTATTAAAAAAAATGTATTGAGCCTCTGCCATGTTTGAGTAAGTCCCAAATGAGTTGTATGTAATTAATTAATTAGCTGGATATAACTGTCTGTTGGTAAATTAGATATCTGGGGAGGCACATTAACTCTTTCAGTTCCCACTGAGGAGCTGCTGAGCATGAATAATGATCATACACTGTGTTATCTGAGTAGCCTGAAAGAATACCAAGTACTAGAGAAGGCGCTCAGAAGCCTGGGAACCATTTTTAGTGAGTAATTGAAAAAGGCAGGTGAGTAGGATTGTGGTTTCAGTTGGCTCAGGTGCTTATAAACCAACATACCCTGAACACAGCCAGCTTGTGGAATTGTTGGAGAAATGACTTTCTCTCCTTATCTCCTAGAGCACATGGGTGAAATAGCCATTCTAGCTAAAGGACAGGATGGCTGGGTGTGAGCTGTTAGCACCTGGATTAGCCATTCCCTGAGATATTCCTCAAAACATGCCAAATACATGCCAAGGTGGAGCCTTTTAGGATAGCTCCACAGTGCCCTTTATTCCAGGTCAGGAATAAGTCTGAGTAACAGAGAATAGGTACCTGGGGCTCAGTGGTTAAAGAGCCTGGGACTGGAGTCAAGAGGACCCAAATTCAAATTTAGCCTCAGACATTTCCTAGCTGTGTAATCCCAGGTAAGCCACTTAACTTCTGATTGCTTGACACAAAGATCCACTCAAGAGGAAAATGGCAAACCATTCTAGGATCTCTGGCAAAGAAAGCCCCATAGATAGCTACAGTCCCTGGAGTCATGAGGAGTTGGACAAGATTGAATGCCTGAACAACCACCACAGAGGAGAATCTGGGAAAAGAGAGAATGAAGGTTCCTCTCCCATCATATAATCCACTGTTTACTGGATTTCTCATGGAAGCTATAACAATGGTCCTGAAGGAAGCCATAGCTATAAAGCCTGATCCCGATTAGAAAGGGGAAAGATAGAGCAAGCATGAAAGTGACAGTTCAAGACCTCATTGTTTTATGCCCTAGAAAATGGCATTCCCCATTTGGATGGCCTCAGGCCTGCCCTTTAATTCCATGAGTAGCGCGAAAACATTCTGTATGAAGTGAGTAGACCAAACTCTATTACAGATGAAAAAAGAACAAAAAGAAACCATTGCAAGCAAAGTTGTTCAAGATCCACCAAAATGTGTGTTTGATGGGCCATTATCTGGCAGAGGAGTACAGATTTTGAGTCCTTAGGTTATATCCAGAAGACTGTAGATATTGTGGGTTCTTAGATCACACCTAGCTAAAGCAAATACATTTAAAGTAGTTATTTCAGGACACTGCTTAGAGGAGAGCTCTTAACCTTCTTTGTGTCGTGGATCCTCTGAGCAGCCTAGTAAAGTCTATAGATCCCGTCTCAGAATAAAGTTCTTAAAATAAATAAGATTACAAAGGAAACCAATTATACTGAAATGCAGTTATCAAAAAATATATATTTTAAAGTTATGTTAAGAATCCTTGGCTTTGAGAAAATTTTGCCTGTTGGATTTGGTCACATTCCCTTAATAAAGATATTTTACAGTTTAAAAGTTTAATTTATAGCTCATTTAGAAATAAATGTAGCAGGGCAGCTGGGTGGCTCAATAGATAGAGCCAGGCCTGGAGTCAAGAGGACTTGGGTTCAAATCTGGCCTCAGATACTCCCTAGCTGTGTGACCCTGTACCACAGTAAGTTTTCTCTGTCATTTGCTAACATTATACCAACTGAGCCCCAAATAGCCAGGGGCCCCCCTCTTCTCCTGAGTTCTAAAAATAACCAAAAACAAAAAAACAACAAAAAAAAGAAAATCTTTTTTATTTTTCCTTATGTAGTGTTTCCAACGAGATCAGGATGCTGGAGTTGAATGCCTGCTAGTCAGGCTGGAATCCCCCCAGAATTCCCTTCCTAATATGAGTTTGTGGGGTTATATCATGGTTTTGGGACAAAGGGATGGGGAAAAGGCCTGGTTTTGATTGACAAACTAGCCCCTTCTCATGCTAAGGGCTTGTGGGGCAGGGCAGCTGCTAGAAGTGTGTGGTCCAGAGCAGGTCAGATGGGACACAAGTCAGGGAAGGAGAGGCAAGAATTGGAAAGTGGGCATCATGGTTTTGAGGACACACATGTGAGATCAAATCATGCCTAGCAAATAGGGTAAATGTTTTGTGAAGGATTTCTGAACCTGGAACCAGTATTCTTTTATTCCTTTCCTGAGTGGTACAATAGATAAGAGTGTTAGTTCTGGGATCAGGAAGACCTGAGTTCAAATCCATTCTCAGATATTTAGCTAGTTGTGTCACCCTGAGTAAGTCACTGAACCACTGTCTGCCTCAGTTTCATCAACAGTAAAATGGGGGTAATAATGACACCAATTTTTTAGTATTATTATGAAAATTATATGAGATAATATTTGTAAAGAACTGGCACACAGTAAGTGCTTAATAAATGATTGTTTCATTTATGAGCTTGATGCCTTCCTTGGGTGTAGGTTTATCACAGTTATTTAAAATACTTTTTTAAGATGCCAGAAATTATGATAAAAATTATTATCTTCATCTTCCAAGTTTAATAGAGAGAGACAATTAGGAAGAGGAGATAGATTTTTGAAGCTCAAGTATTTTTGCCAGTAATCTATTGGCTTGGGGGTCTGAGTGTAAAAAAAGGGAAGTTTGTATTCAATTTTACAGTGTCCCAGGACAGAGGGGTTAGACTTATACAGGGATCTTGACTTTTAGGTCTCAGAGTTATTAACCTTTTGGGGGGTTATTGTGTTATTTTTTGGCTGTTAGGTGAAAACTGTGGACTCCTTTTTGGAATAATGCTTGTAAATGCTTAAAATAAAATACACAGTATTACAAAAGAAATCAACTATATTGAAGTAGTTATGAAAACTCTTATAAACCAAGTTCACAGACCCTAAATTGAGAATCTCTGCTCTAGGTAATGACTGAATCAGCAGCGGCACAGGGGCTGTGACCAGCTGAGCCAGTACTAAGATTTCCCAGGGTGAGCTCTTTCTCCCTTTTTTCCAGAGGAGAAGAGTCAAGAGAGTGAACAGAAAGATAGTTCCTCCCAAGGGAAGGAGTGACTTTTTCCTTGTTCCTTTTAGATTTTGGACTTACAATTCATAGTTTTCATCTAAAGATCTTGTTGGGGAGAGGAAAAAAGGTATTATAGAAACTGTGCTGTACAGCAGCCTTCATCCCCTAGGGGGTGAAAGTGGCCTTTTCTGCATTTTTTTTTTTGCTGTACAGTACTATTAAATAAATGATCACTTTATTTAATATGTGCTCCACCCCCCTGCTTCCTCCTGCCACTTTATCGAGAACACTGGACATTTGGATGAAAAAGTTTTAACTTAGGAAGTTCTAGATACAAAACTCTTCTCCCTTAGCAAATTAACTCTCTTTTAGCATAATTTTTGAAAAATAGTTTTTGATTTTCTTATATGACCACAATTTCCCCTGATATCCCTCAAGTTTTCCCTTCCAGAGAGCCATCTTACATAATAAATAATATTTTAAAGACAAAAAATGGAAGAAGAATAAAAGAGGGGAAAAAATCAGTATAACTAATCAGTTCATGGAAAAGGGGCTAGAATAGATATGTACAATGTGGACCTGTTGACCTTCCACTTCTGCAAAGTGACAGGGGTTGGGATATCTTCTGATACCTTTTCATTGGTATAGAATTTTGATGCCTTATTAGTTATGGAGTAAATAGCAAAATAAATCAGTCATGTCCCAAGTGGGAAAGTGGGGAAACAAGACATCTCCACATCATGGGAGGAAGGAATGAAAATAAAGCATATGACCTTAGAGGCTATTTAGTCCACCCCCACCTCATTTTACAGATGAGGAAACTGAGGCCTAGAGAGTTGAAAGGATTTATACAGTCACAAGCAGAAGAGCTGATATCTGAACCCAAGTTCAAACTCTCCATTCAGCATTTTTAAGTTATCAGATTAAAAAATATATTTCTGCATTAAAAGAAATAATTTGATCACAGGGCATTCCAAACTGAGTAAGAAGACATAAATGAAAAGAAGAGGAGACAGTGGGACTGCTTGTCATCTTCAGAAGTGGGGAGGAAAGAGTGTGTGTGTGTGTGTGTGAATCATGAGTCATATAACCATGAAAAATGTTCTGGAAAAAAAAAAAGAAAAGAGGAGATGAAGAAGGAAAGGAAAAGCTTTAATAGCTGACACAACTGTCCAAATTTCTATAGGAACAAAAAATTGGGAGGTTATGAAAGAAATGAGCAAATATGATGGCTTTGAGACCCACTATCTTTATTTTTAAACCTTATTTTCACATGATTGCTCTAGTCTAGCCTGTAAGTCTGAGGTTTGAGAAGTTAATAAGTAAGCCAGAAATAATTGTCAGTTTTTGTATTTCCTTTTCTGGAAAAACAAAGGAGACTTTTCTTTTTTTTTTCAAACTTAATGCTCTTTATTGAATTTCTATGAAAAGGAAATAGTCTCCTCTGAGAATCCTGTTGCTCTGCTCTTTCTTGCCCATCCCTGAAGCCATTGACTAAGTAGCTATAGATCACCACACACTCCCAACACACACACTATACTGCTACTTGATGGGGAAACTGATGAACATAATTTCCTTGTAATTAGTTGAGAAAAGTGTTCCTCAACCCATTTTGTGCAATGTTATATTATCCACTTTCCTTGAGTAAATCTATGGTTCTAGAAACTGAGTGAGCATCTCATGAACAACAACAAGCATTATATATAAGGCATGTGCTGAGGAGAAAGACATTTTCTACTCCAATCTGCCAAGTTCCTAAGAAACAGAAAAGACTTATTTGAACCCAAGTTTTCTGACTCTTCACCTCAGTGTCCTTTCCACTACTTTGAAGCAACTGGATAATTTACCTTTTAAAGCCTAGCCATCCCTATTCAATTTGTGTTTCTTCATTGGCCTTATTACAATATTATATCATTGCTCTCTGTCTTTTAAAATCAACTCTCAGAGTGTGAGGGTGGATTGTGCCTGAAACAATGATTACATTCTTGATTTTTTTTTTTAAAAGAAAAACACATTCCCTTTCCTTTATCCCTTTACCTTCTGTTGAAGGTCAAAGTACAAGTTATTAAACTTACCTTAAACTTCCCATCACAAGAGAAAATGCTGACCCATTTATTATCATAATCTGCAATGATTATATCCCCACAGGGATGAACAGCAACTCCTGTTGGCCGCTGCAGCTGGCCTGGAGACCGTCCCCGGATACCAAAACGACTTTTGAACTGGCCGTCATTGGAAAATATCTGTTTAACAAAAAGCATGAGAAAGAAGTAGCTCAAGAATTACTGGAGGGTGACACAAATAACATCTGCTACAATTAATATATTCAGTTACATTGAATAGGAACATGCTTTTAGCCCTTGAGAAATATCCTGCAAATGCATCATCTAAGCTAGCTTCTTTCCCACACACAGACTGTTTGCCAGTGTTTGAGATGTTTAAGTAATAAACTCTGGAATCATATTCATTCTCTCAAAATAATAGTTTCAATTTTTAAGTTCATTTTCTATGGAGTCAGGAAGTCTTGACGTCAAATCTGGCCTTAGATGCTTATTCAATGTGTGACCTTGGGCAAGACACTTATTTTATAAAATGGAGGTAATAATAGTGCTTGCTTCTGAAGTTGGTTGTGAGATGCTTTGCAAATCTTTAAAGGACTACATGAATACTAGCTGTCATTATTTTTAGATCATACCTGCACACATTGGTTGTTGCTGTCTGCAATTAATATCTTTCCCGCTGTAGATGCAGCTACGCCTTGTAGATTTGTAAATTCTCCCTTATTTCTTCCTTTGGTACCTGAAAATAATCACAATAATGAAATCATTAGGTCTCTCAGATCTAGAAGGAAGAGTGAAGAGGTTTCCCACAGGTGGCCTCTGTTTACTTCCTTCATCATGATTTTTACTTCTCACCAGCCTTTGATAATCAAGAATAAAATGAAATAAAATAATTTTTTTTTCTATAGTTCAGGTCATTTAGCCTTAAACCTGCATTGGGATTCTTGATCTAGAATTCAAAGGGGTCTCAAAAGTCATCTAGTCCAAACTCTTTGTTCTACAAATGAGGAACATGTGGCCCATTGACATTTAGTGACTTGGCCATGGTCACAGGGGCCTTAAGCAGTCTTAAGGAGTGGAATTTGAACCCAGTAAGTACTCTGGATTTTACATTGGGATGCTCTTCTGTGCTGGTCCTTGGAATTTGATCCCTAATTTGCTTTCCTGCCTTAGTGGTCTTCCCTTTACCTTCTTCTGCTTTTAGCAGTTTCCTGTTATTCCTTCATTTTTTTTAGGCAAAT